>NC_081444.1:9087416-9088640 GCF_007210705.1 Tigriopus californicus
GTGGCAATCTCATTGGATTGAAGAGGTGTAGTGTGTCTTGTTAACACGGACTTCAGACCAACTTTGTTACTCGTGCCAGGTTTCTGAACATTAATTCCACTCAGAACGGTTGTTTGTACATTTTCTTTTCCATTTATTGTGTGGATTTCGATCTTTGTGGTTGGTCCGCTAATTCCCAACTGAAGATGTGTTGTGGCGAAGGGACCGGAGCTTAAAGGATCTAATAAGGCTAAACCCTCTACGACTTTAGAAGGGCAAGTTTCCTCAGACACCTCAACCTTCAACACACTCGTTGCAACGACTGCCTCACTAAGACCTAAAGCTCTGGTAGTCACAATTTTGGATGCCAATTCACCTTCAGGCCTTTTCTTTTGGAGAGAAGTCGGGTGCAAACTTGACAAATGCGTTTCTTGGGAACCGAGAATATCCTTGCAGCACTCGGATCGGCGACATGAATATCTCAGTCTCCTTGAGGGCCATTCTGACGTGTATACGCATAGGGCAAGTCAAGAAAACGCGTTCACGGACAACTGACGTTATTCCATGGAGTAAAATCAAAGACAACATGCCCAGCCAAACTGCACTGTGCATGCATTGGATTTTGACATTTTTTCCATTTTACATGCTTGTCTAGGCAATTAGCAATGTGCTATAGAGCCAATTTGATAGTGCGTTCACTGATTAACACCAAACATGCTCATTTATTAGGGTTTTGTAACATAACTTGCTCAAAATCACTCGATTATTGGAAATTCAATGGGCAAATGGTGTGAGTTGACGGTGATGTTTGTCTTAGCTCACTCTCCCAAAAATGCCCAAAATCAGGGTACCGGACCACATTATCCTTGAATTTCCTTTACTTGACATCCCCTATTAGGGACACCATTTTGTCCTTTCTCTAGTCTCGCCAGTGCTCTAATTTCGGCGGCTCTTCCTTCCAATTCCTTTTGATGCAAAAGATCATCCCTCAAACGTTGAAGATCTGCCGCCCGTTCAGCTTCTTGTCGGTCAATTTCGGCCTTCCTACGGGCTGCTTCATTGGTTGCACCTCTCTCCAAGGTCTCCAGCTTCATCTCCCAAACACTCCGCCCACTCCGACGACTGGCACTCTCATCCAAATCCGCCAACAGCTTGTTTTCTTGGGCCGAATCGACGTAGTCCCATCGGCTCCCGTGGCTCCCGTGGCTCCAGTGATAAGAAGCGCCTTCATCGTCGACACCCAGG
>NC_081444.1:9089646-9091411 GCF_007210705.1 Tigriopus californicus
CCTCCGCATATTTGGAAAATGTAACCAGTTGTTGATCGACGATCATTTTGATCACCGGCCCAATCTGCATCTGCAAATCCTGTCAGATTCTCGCTTCCATCCTTGGTGAAGAGAAGACCGAAGTTCACAGTCCCCTTCAGGTATCGTAAAATTCGCTTCAAAGCTATCCAATGGTCTTCTTTCGGATGCTCGCAGTGACTTGCCACGGCTCCTACGGCAAAAGCAATATCCGGCCTTTGTGCGTGTTGATAGAAAAAGAAGCCTCCCCACCAAAGACCGATATTCCGTTGGTTTTATTATCTTATCTTCTTCTTTTGCCTTCAAAAGCTTTTGTCCAGATGCCGTCGGAGTTTCAACCGCTTTGCAATCTGTCATGTCCGGACTTTCCAAGAGATCTCTGATGTGCTCTCTCTGTCCCATCCAGACTCGTTTTCCACTAACGTCATGACACACTTCAACTCCGAGAAAATGCGAGATCTTTCCAAGATCTGCTATCTTGAATCTCGAACCAATGTCTTGTTTGATCTCTTGAATTCTTCTCTTGTCTGGTCCAACTAAGATCATATCTTCAACATAGACAGCAACATCGCCTCTCATTATATAAAGACAAGGATCAAACTTTGACTGTTGGAAGCCTTCCTTCTGCGGGTAGTTGTCAAGTGTTGAGTTCCACTGTCTGGGCGACTGTTTCAAGCCATACAGTGACTTTTTCAATCGACACACCTTCATTTCTTTTCGTTTTTCGATAAACCCTTCAGGTTGTTCAATATACACTTCTTCTTCAAGAGTGCCGTGAAGAAAGGCAGTCTTCACGTCCAATTGATGAGCAGTCCATCCAGCCCTTGGAATCAGGGCTAACAAAACGCGAATTGTGTCAAAACGAATGACTGGACAAAAGGTTTCAAAGAAATCCGCGCCTCTCACTTGGGAGTATCCTTTGGCAACAAGTCTCGCTTTGTGTCGTTGAATCTCTCCTTGTTCATCTCTTTTTGTTTTGAAAACCCACTTAGATTTGATGATCTTCTTTCCAAAAGGCAGGTCAGTTAGATCCCATACGTCGTTTTCTTTTAGGGATCTCATCTCTTCGGCCATTGCCCTTTTCCACGACGCGGCTTGCGGTCCTCGGAGTGCTTCTTGAATAGTTTCTGGATCTCTTTCTTGCACAACAGCTCGAGACACCCACTCTCCATAGCGTTGAGGAGATCGTCTTTTTCGTTGGGATCTCATATTCGCTCTCTGATCTGTCTCCAAATTCTCTTGAATAACATTCTCATCTTCCTCCGAACTGGTCTCGTCTCGATCTTCATCTGTATTTTCGTTTTCACTTTCCTCCTGGTCAAAAACAACCACGTCATATTGCTCACCAGGTTCGGCGCTTGACTTTTTCCAATCATTAACCACTTCTTCATTAAAGACCACATTTCTGCTGAGAACAACTCTGTCGGTGGCGGGGTTCCACAGACGATAGCCTTTCGAGGTTGTTGCATATCCGATGAGGATCATTCTGGCTGCCTTCGAGTCCAGCTTTTTCCTATTTTCTTTTGGAACATGATCATAGGCCAAACATCCTATCCGACGTAGATGCTTCACTGACGGCCTCTGCCCCCAAAAGGTCTCAAAGGGCGTTTTTCTCCACAATGCCTTAGTTGGCCATCTGTTCTTTAAGTACGTTGCTGTGCTGAGGAGTTCCGCCCAGAAAGTCCTAGGCAATCCAGTATCCTCCAGCAAAGCTCTTGTAGTTTCGATCAACATCCGATTCAAACGT
>NC_081444.1:9092555-9095453 GCF_007210705.1 Tigriopus californicus
TTGGCTCCGCCTATTGCGAGTAACCCCTTCTCGTCTGCACTTGGAGACAAGAGTTGCCGATCTTCTTTGGAACGTTGTTCTTCGCTCAGTAATCTCTCGGTGACGGCATCCCATATATCAGAAGTGTCTTGATTTTCCAGGACCGTGACCAGGGTCTTGTAGCTTGGTGGCAAGGACGTGAGTAGTTGAACAATCTGGTCTTCTTCCAGCATTGGACTCCCAATAATAGACAGCTCGCCAAACGCCTCGGTCATAGCTTTCAAGTGATCTTTCACACTTCCGCCTTCCATCAATTGCATTCCATTGACTTTCATCCGTAGGACTCTTCGATTGGCCGTCGTGTTCTTCTGGTACATACAGTGTTTCCAACCTCTCCCACAATACGACCGGATCCTCCGTTTTCCCAATCCGATCCAGCTCTGTCGAGTGAATGGCCAGACAGATCACAGCCAAGGCCTTGATGCTCTTGGTCTTAAACTTCCTTCTTTCCATCTCTGTTCCGCTTACGGGCTCAGTTTTATTGTCGTTAAAAAGTGAACTTTGAGATGACAGCTGTCAAGCTGCTCTACATACTCTGGCGTTTTTCATGGAGGCGTTAGAGCAAAGACGACTTGGCGCCCTTGTTTAGGGCACAAGTATCTCATCATCTCTCATGGACCTTTCTGGGTCCGATTTTGCAGTTTGCTTCCAATTATTGAATGATTAATTAATGTCCAAATGGGCTAGATAATACAATTTTGAATTTAAATGGTATTTAGGAAACCAGTATGAGTGTTGGATGCTTTTATTAATCATGGAGTCCATTTTCTTCTTTGCTTTGTTGCACCAGTATGAATGCAACATGGATTTATACCTACTTTTGTGCCCTGTTTGTGTGTTTAGAGATTGGTTGAGCTCTTTCCAACCCAGCCCTACTAAAACTATTGCATTGAACCATTATTGCTGAAGTCCTTTTCTTGGGGGGTCAGATGAAGGGGTCTTAGAATTTGGCATTTAGTTTATCATAGAATCAACCTAATAGAAAAACTGTTTCTGAGGATTCAAACCCGCAACATTTGTGATTTCAACAAAAAATCTTCAAAAGTTTCAATAAGCTACGTCATGGACGAAAGACAACCAACGCAACCTCCAGTGTATGCAAGCTGCCGAGCTGTCATCTCAGAGTTCATTTTTTAACGACCATAGGCTCAGTTTCGGTACCTTCCACTATTTCCCACAGGCCGCGTTCCATCAGTGTCATCTGGCACTGAAGTCGCCATGTCGGATAGTTTGGTCCTTTCAAAGGCTGAATCGAACTCTTTGTCGTCGATTCCTCCATCTTCGAGTTGTTTTAGCGCAGTGGGAAGGGTGCTTTGCCCATAACCTGTTAGAATTGTAAGACCTAACGGAAAAAACACTTGTTACCAGTTTCTTGTTTTTACATCAACTTGTTTATTATCTCCTTTACAATCACACAACCTCCTGTTAGAGTCAACACGAAGTTGAGGTCGCAAACATGTACGTATTACATATCTAACAATTCCAAGCAGGTAAAGTTGACAACGTTGGATGGCCCATTGGACAGCGAGAGCCTCAATTTCGCGTACAGCGTATCTGGTTTTGGCATCAGACAGATATCTGGAACCGCATTGGATCAACTTGGATTGACCATTGGCATATGTTCTGAAGAAGAGCGTATCCCAGGCCTTTCAGACGGGAGGCGTCAGTGAGGAGTAGTGTTGGCAAAAAGGGATCAAAGGGGGGGAGAACAGGACCTTGGTGATCTGGAAGCCATTGAAATACAATGTCCTTCTTAAGGAGAGCCCGGAGTGGTTGGGACGCATGGGCCAAATCGGGAACGAACTACCCAAGTTGATTGCCCAATCCCAGGTATGACCGGATGTCGTTGACGTTCAGTCAAGCTCAACTGAGGAATACCAGCGGCGTTCCACGAACACCTGCCGGCGGAGGTCGATGGCAAGGTCGTTATCAATGAAGAAGTCAACTCCTAAGATTGGATTAGCCACATCTGCCACCCAGAACCTCTGAGAGTACTTCTTTGCTTGGAATCTCAGAAGGATGGTCCTAACGCCATAGGTCTGTATGGTGGAGCCACTGGCTGCCACCATGGACTCAGTCTGCTCCCCAAGGCGGTCAGCAAGGGTGGCAGGGAAGACGGACACGTTGGCACGCAAGTCGACGAGAACCGTGGCGTCCGAGTTTGAGCATGTGATTGACATGGTCTTCCTGCCGCCGATGGTAGCCTCAATGCACTCCTTTGATTGCTCGCAGTTATTGATGTTGTCCTTGATGGAATTGGCATGCTCGGCCTTCTAGATGAGGTTATAAACAGAGATTTTGGGTGAACATGTAGGAGGTTGAGTGAACTGAGGGAGATGTAGTTTCGGCTGGGTCTGCTTCCTTGCCCAGACCCGCCGTTCCCATTTCCCTTCTTCTTTTGGGCACTACCACCTCTGGGGTGGCTATTCTTACCCCAGTTGCATGGGTCCTTACAGGTGTGAGCCGTGGAACTGTACTTGGAATGGGGATAGCAGATGTCAGGGTCACAACGTTGACGGTTGCCGCCACCCCCACGCCCACCAGACGCTACCTGGCAGAGCTCAAGCCTAGCCTTGAGGTACTCGGCGTCCTGATCCATGTTGTTAGGCTAGGTGATGGAGGCGTTAAAGGAGCCCGCGCCAACGTGGAGGGCCGCAATGGTGCCACGGGAGCCCGTGGCCTCAATGAGGCGGTCGGCCTTTGCAGCCAATTCTTTGTTGGGCATGGCTTTATAGGTGGAGGAGGCTAGCAACCTCCGGATGTCAGTGGGTAGATTGTTCAGGAAACAACTCCTGAACAAAGAAGCGGGGTCAGGTTCAAAGTCCTCCATGTAGCGAAGGAGGGATGACGCCGTGCGGT
>NC_081444.1:9095481-9126626 GCF_007210705.1 Tigriopus californicus
AAACTCCTCCATGTAGCGAAGGAGGGATGACGCCGTGCGGTCACCCAACCCCGAGATTGCGATGAAGAGTTCGTCCTTCTTGGCCTGCGACTTGCCAAAGGCAGCAATGAGGGCTTCCTTGATGGCCTTGATGGTCCATCGTAGGGGGTTTGATGATGATGGCACGCACCTCGGCAATGGCGCGCTAGTTGAGAGCGAGGTGGACCTTCTGGAACTTGGTCTTGTCCTCCGTGATTTTGGGGTGGTTGGTTTTGAACCCAGCCTCCAGAGTAACGAACCAAAGGTCCGGGTCATGATGCCAAAACTAGAGTGGTTTGTAGACCGAGTCAATGGCGGCCACGGAGGTCACGGAGGAGGGGCTCGGCAGCGTGATGCCGGCGAAGAGCTGGCGGAGTTGCCCGGGGGTTCGGCGTCGTGTTTGTCCATTTTCCCTAATTTTCGCTAACGTTGGGGCCACCAACTTTGGCGCTGCAAATAACGAGAGAGGTCTTCGATGACTAGCTTTATTTGCGGGTCAAAACAGAGTGAATCAAAATGTAAACAATGGTCAGTTGCCCAAAACTAGATACAGCGGATTGTAATAAGGAGTTTAGATAGGTGCTACACTAGAATGTAACCCAAGCCACCCATAACATCTATGCTATCCTGGATACGTGGACACTGGCATTGCATGGGCAAATCACCGTTGATCTATTTCAGCCCCAGTTGGTATGGCAAGCTTTGAAACGCATGTCCAGCCAAACCAACGGACTTGGAGGCCTTCTACAAACATCATTGCCACACTGACATGAGACAGGGAGAGTCACAAATTGTTGTACCAGTCCCTGTTTGCAACATCAAGGAAACTTTTGACGTCCATCAACATCTCGCCATGCCCATCAGCACCACCCAAGGCCAAGAACTGAGAGTCATGCACCCCAATCAGTACCTAATGCGGAATGACGAGAACACTCACCTGCACCAATAACTCGACCAAGCTGAGTTGAATCCTTGTATCCGGATAAGACAACTCTATCTTTGCCCCCACATACTTGTGTTAACCAAAACGTCTGTTGCTACATACCTTTTTGCTCTATTTTAAGGTGAGGCTATACAAATCCAGCAACGATGCCCATTCAAGCTCCAGCCTAAGATCCAGAACTTAGAACTACGCCAAGTTGGGCCACAAACTTTCATGGTATTCATCCGCCAACTCAAAGAAGCCCCAGTCACCTGTTCCAATGGAACTACCAATATCTGATACATGCCCAGAGTCACCCCGCTACATCTAGAAGAAGATTGCTCATTCAACACCAAGGAGCACTATGTACTCGCTGTCCGATCCAACTGACTGGGCACTGATATTATGGTAACCCGACCCCCCAAAATCCGACCTAGTCAAACTCCTCCACCACAGCCAACCCCACAGCCACATATAGCTCACGGAACTCCAACAAGCTCTACTCCAATTGAACCAACCCGATATACCCCAACTTATACCGTTGTCGGAATTGGTTGCTGCTACTCACAGAATCCCTATACCCGCCCCATGGTCCCATGGGGCCACTGTAGGATTCACGCCAACGATGTTTATTGGGCTATGCATCGGATTGACAATCTTCGGTGTCAAGAGCTACACAAATTGCAGCCAAACCTTCCATCTCTGCTGCGGCGGTGCCACAAGCCAAGGAGACCCGCTCCAACCCATCTTCAGGAATAATGCTGCCAGGACGCAGCGCCTTTCATCAGAAGAGGGTAACTGCAGAGAAACAGTATTCAGCCGAATTGTAATGAGTTGCGATATACAACTATAGTGCAAAATGGCATTCACCCGAACAGTGACTTATTGAAGGATAGAGACTTATGGTGGAAGCAGAAGGCGCGAAGGATGACCAGGTCAAGTGTGCAAATAATGAAGATTAATGGTGGAAGCAGACAGTTCAAAGATGCCAAGTCCAGCAGACTGGAAGCGGATCCGAAGACCTGTCAACCTGTCATATAACAGTATGTGTACAGTACAAATTGATGGGCTGATTTGATCTCAATTGTCATATATCCCTCATCAACTGTGGCATAGACATTGCGCCACAAGTTTTCTTGGTAAAGTCTGCAATGAGCATGAAGCAAGTAACCATTGGACTCCCAACCTGAAAGGACTGTATGTTTGTGCATCCCTGTGTATAGTTAACAAAGTCTATAAGAAATAAAGTACTAGCAATAAGGCTTCTCCTAATTTCACTTCTTCCCGGGACTTAGGCGAATTATCCAATCCGCCTACTTGGATTGGATAATTTGCCTACTTCAACATGATCCTTAGATCGAGATCAAGTCGAATCCGCTATTACCACCAACCCTTGGCACCTCTGCATGCCCCAATACGCCAATAACGGCTGGACCCATTTTCTATGTGAAATCGAGCCCCTCACCATTGGGCTGGCAAGGTTAGTGTCCAACAGTGTTTCCGAAGGTCATGTCCGGACACAAGTTATCCTTTCCGTTCAAAGACTTACTACACCTTATTGTCCTTGGCCCGACATCCCTTTGGAGTATTGGCGGTCACGTACCTTACGTCCGTCTCCCAGCCAATCGCCATCACCGACGAGAGCTGACAAAGAATCTGTTCAATTTGGCCCATCCACTCTACTGCAGTAACTTTTCATCACTTGCCTCTACCTATCTCTCTTGTTAATGCGCATTGAAACAATTCTAGTCATCTCTGCTGTCATATCACTCTAGGTCACTATTTTATCATACAAACCATTTTATTCGTTTAATTTCGTTGTTTAACACTATAAACGATGCTTATAGGGGATGTCAAGTAAAGGAAATTCAAGGAAAAATGTGGTCCGGCACCCTGATTTTGGGCATTTTGGGGAGAGAGAACTAAGACAAACGTCACAGTCAACTCGCACCACTCGCACCACTCGCCCATTGAATTTTCAATAATTCAGTGATTTTGAGCGAGTTGTGTTACAAAACCCTACGAAATGAGCATGTTTGGTGTTAATCAGTGAACGCACTATCAAACTGGCTCAATACCACAATGCTAATTGCCTAGACAAGCATGTAAAATGGAAAAAATGTCAAAATCCAATGCATGCACAGTGCGGTTTGGCTGGGCATGTTGTCTTTGATTTTACCCCATGGAATAACGTCAGTTGTCCATGAACGCGTTTACTTGACTAGCCCTATACAAATAGTTTTAGACATTTTACATTGACATGAACAAGAGTCGCAAATAAACGTTATAAAATAATCTGACAAACATTGGCCAAATACGCGTTGTCGAGTGACAGTAAAGGCAGTATTACAAGTTAGTGCTTGAACTTGGTGCTCATCTTCAATCGATCAAAACATTACGGTTTTTGGTGACCTGCTGCTGACAGGACGTTAAGAAGGATTTTATTGCTGGTGAAAGATGTAGGCAGGGTCTCCAAGCTGAGACCAACGATTTTAGAACTAAAGGTTTTGTTAGCCTGTCATCAAATCCGCCGATGCCTGCTTCTCCAAATATCTGAAACGATACCTCAGCGTGCCCCAATATGCCAATAACTCATGGATGCACTTCATCTGCGAGACTGAGCCCCTCACAATTGGGCTGGCAAGGTCGGTATCCAATAGTATTGGGAGACTGACCTTTCCGAGGATGATGTCCGGGCATCAGCTCGCGTGCGCCGCCACGGACAGGACGGAACCCTACTGTCCGTGGCCCGACATCCCCTCGGAATATTGGAGGTCACGTATCTTTGCCCGGCTCCCAGCCAAATTCCATCATCGACGGGAGCTGACAAAGGAGTTGTTCAACCTAGCCCATCCTCTCTACTGCAATAACCAAGTTTTTCATTACTTCCCTCTACCCTCCTGCATCTGCAATGTCTGCTCCAACCCTCTTCATTTCTTCCATGTGCACTGAGGTACATATAGTCATTCTTCCCTAATACCACCTGTGATATCGCCAAACTGATCAGTCTTTGTATACCTTTGTTGTCATGGCCGAGAGCCGCAAAAAATATATATATAGTAAAACAGAGATTTAAAACGCCAAGGCATTCGCCATGTTTAACTTTTCGCCTCAAGAAAGATACCCTAGATCTACGATAGTAAGTAAAAATTGCAACTACAGATTAAAGAATAGAAAAATGCAGACCCTGCTATCGGAGTTCCAAGGAAAGTGTGACCAGATCGGTTATGCATGTGATGAAGTTCAAAATTTATCAAAACATGCGTAAGGATGTCAGGTATTGCAAAAAACTACCAGCATTGGTAAGTTGTCTTTCAAATTCAAGCATTCAAGTATACCTGGTTGACTGGGTGTTAGTCACTCTGTGAGATGTCGGCTAACAGTGACGGAGAGTTTGCCCGAACATGCGTGCCTTGGGCCCATATATAACTTCATGTTCCGTCCACAATCGAGTACATCATCCTAATATGACATGTATAAATGATGTACAAGATGAATGATTGTTCCCGGAACGGTTTTTATCAAAATGTGAAGATAATGTATCTTATTATCTTGGGAAAATCACAAAGTTGTTGGATTGCCCATCATGTAGTCCGTTTGTCGGTCAGATGTCGACCAAATGCCAGCCTAATGCTTGTAGTGACGTCGTGATCCAGCACAAGTAGCTCCTCCAGCCCTTGATCATAGATTTACAATGCCACAGGAACCGGTTGTATCAAAGAGCTTTGTGATTCAGTGTGAATCAATCTCTACATCGTTCCTATCACCAAGGAAAAGCTCCAGTACCCGAGGGGCTGGTCAGCCCAGCTACAACCATGGGTGAGGAATGTCGGCTACATGTTGGAAGAGAGGAGAAACAGGAAATCCTTGGTCACCAAGAACGATATTCTCGTGATCATTGTGAGAGGGGGAAGAGAATCGGAATAAGCAATCTCACCCTCAAGGATCGACGTTACCAAAATGTCGGCCCGCTGACAGCAAATGACGACCAATCCTTTCTGAATGTTCCGTTGGGACCTAGTTCCGGCCCAATGTCAACCCTTTGCCGTTCAGACACAGTAGTGGTCGGATTTTGCCCACATGCCACACCCTACAGAAGAGGCAGACATAATCCATTGTCGGCAATCCGGGAAACCCCTTGATGGCCAATGTGGCTAGCCTGACGAAAGGAGGTCAACCCTGGACATTGGTATGTGAAAATCCCTGTTGCGGTCAGATGTCATGCAGGTGCAACAGTTTTACCGAAGAAACCGTCGCCGTCCACCCGTTTAGCCTCCATGTGGAAGAGGCGGAAGCCAACATAGCAAAGGAAAGTTGAATCAACGGAGAGTCACAATTTTGCGCTCGAGGAGAGCAGAGTCACATTTTGGTTCTCAAGGAGAGAAGTCTGTTGAGAAATCTGTTTTGAACCTCTCCGAGAAGTGACCATTGAACATTGAAAGTGATAGAAACTCCCATCTTGAAGCTCTTGCTGGTATTTGAATTGAGAACATTTTGATAGACTTGCTAGAGGTTGAGTCGATCCATTTTTGAATAAGGACAGTGAAAGTCAACGATTGGAGTCGGGACCCAGGAAGCCGTGCAGAGTCAAGAGGACCTGGGGAAGTGCATAACATACACCAGTGAGCCAGCATAGACGTGTTGAAAAGTCTCTGGAGCTGAGTACAGGGGCAACTTCTGAGTTATACTCCGTCAATTCGATAATGGACCTTCAATCCCATCGAACCGACGTCATCGCCGTGAATCTCCGTTGGACGCAAGAATCACCCTCATCAAAAGTAGGATCAAACCATTTTCTGTCCATGTATGTTTTCCCTCTTCCATGGCCAAGCAATTACCCCCTCTTTCATTACCCGAGCAAGACAGCTGATTGGTAGATTGTTATTTTCATGTTTGTGATGAATAAAGTAGATTGAACAGTACAGTTTGCCTTGAAGAGTAGCCTAGACTTCCCAGACGACCGAGATCGTGCTGGCATCGTAGGGAGTAGAAGTAGCAAGTGATTTGTATGCAACAACTGTATCTAAAGTTCATCACTCTTGTAGCAGAAATCAGTAGTTAGACTCTAGAGTAGAGGTCGACTTTGATAGACGCATTTAGACTAGGATAGTGGCCACATTTTGCAGGATAGTTAGCCTTGAAGATTGGCCCAGGTATGCCAGACAATCGAGATTGATCTGGGACCAATGGCGAGTAGAGGTAACTAGCGATCTGTATCCTTAGTCAATTGATGATAGTTTGAGGCCCTGATAAAGGAAGCTCGAACTATTGCTCGTATGCCCTGATTAGGGTTATAACCGGAGGCCTTAAGATAGGTCTAAGAAATTTAAGCTCTTGTACTAGGTGCTCTCCATCTTTGAGAGCTATCAAGGTATTTTTACCTAGTGCTTGGGTCAGGAGTTCCATGTTTTCGTTCACCACGGGAATTCAATAAGTCAGGACCTTTCACCCCTGGCTGGTGGACGGAACACTTCATATATAGATCGATCAAAGGCGTTGCGATCGCTTGTTTTCGTCTCAGCTGTCGCTGGTGGGCAAAATGTTTCATTCGTAGTCAAGCTACTTAGGACAACTATGGTACAAATTTGAATCGTTGACGGCTCGTCCAAATTCAGACTCCTTGTCAAGCAATCACTCTCGTCTAGCACGCTTCATAAAACGGGTTTGAGTAAGTTCTCCGACCACATTTTTAAGAACAAAATTTTGAAGGGGTTAAATGGGGCTCAATTTAAAGTTTTCATCCATGTGGTGGAAACAGTGGCTTTTCCTTGCTTTAGTGTCCTTGGTCCGACAAGCTTGAATCTTGGCAATCTCTAGATTGGTTTGATCCGCATGCACATCATCATCGTCTTCCTCGTCGATTGGATTTGAAATGGGGGCACGGGGTGATTGACTAACCACATGAATAACCGGAAATCACGTCTGTCTTTTGCCTGTTTTTAAACAGCTGTAACAAGAGCGATATTTGGATTGTGAAAAAAACATCTTGTGAAACTCGGCGCACACTTTTGCCTCCTTTTATTAGTTTTCGAATTCTGAGGGTCAGATTATGGTCGATCTTCACCTTGGTGTTCAAGAGCAGTGCTAGTCGCCTGGCACTTATATTTTTCTGCCGCTTTGACGCTGAACATACCCGCCACCATTCTGGTGCAACTCTTTGCCCCAGGCAGTCGAGGTCGATCGGCAGTTCCTGGTTATGGACGTAGGAATGTTATCGACTTCAGACAGCACAAAAATTTGCTTGTCCAGTATCAACTGTCAAATTTTGGTTGATTTGTGAAAATTGACCTTTAAAAAGTGAAACACGTCTCCTGAAATCAGGGTTATTAATGATAATGATAACTATGATAACTTATCATAAACGTTAAAAAATGTGCTGCCACACACCTTTCACGATTTAAAAGACCTTAGAACGTTTTGCCAATACCATTACGGCTTGGGATAATGTGAAGAAAAATATTCATGTCACCAAGAAGAAGCGTCTATGATGAAGATGGATGAACAGATGATCAAACCCTAGACGTGCTGGGATGGCCATGATTATTCGGATTTCTTGAATTGGGTGTCAATTCATATACTTAGCTTGATAACCTTAAACTTCGAACCAATAAATGAGGCCATTCATCAGGGAAACAGCAAAATTCGAAGTTAAACCCGTCTGGTCGAAAAGTGAAAGCAACTCCAATCGGAGTAAATTGTTGTTTTGTGACCCTTCTAATCATTAAAATAGCCGTATAATAACTAATCTATTTGAAACTTACGGTCATGTCCAGTTGTGTATAATAAAACAGAATAAATATGTACAAACATGTACAAGAATGGGTCAAGAAAAGTGAGTCAAATAGGTGGATGAAAATTGTGATATCACAAATGAATTGACTAGATTTGTTTCAGTGTACACGAACGAAATGAAGAGGCAGGGAGCATGCAGTACAGATACAATTTGGTAGAGGTAAGTGATGAAGATCTTGGTTATTGCAGAGAAGATGATTGGCCAGATTGAACAGATCCTTTGTCAGCTCCCGTTTGTTATCGATCGTATTTGCTATTTTCAACCATCCTGATAAACGTAATCCTTCGATTTACCCCGAATGGTTGATCATCTACTCATGCTTGCCATAATGCTTAATATAAAAGTTGCTGCCAGATAACCACGTTCTAAACACGCCAGATGTCCCTCCAAAAACGCCAATTCAAGACCTTCTCGGCCAAATTTGCTTCAAAAATCGCCAGAAAAACGCCAGATATGTTTTGATCTACAATAAGATGCTTTTCTACTTGAATTTAATTTACTTGACCATCATTAATTATTTGTGTCATACCCAAAACTAGCTTCCACCACGGACTATCATAACCAGATATTCAAGAATGTGGAGTGAAATTAGCAGAGTTGCAGATAGGTTACCCTACTGTGAGGATGTTACTATTCAACTACTTTGAAACATTGCTTCTCAGGAAGAAAAACCAATCTTTATAGATTTCAGTGGATGTATGTAGAGGTGCATGAACGTTTTTACCACGTCAAAAGAACAGAGAAGTGTTTTTCAGCTTCAAACATCTTAGAATATATGACAGAATTTTCTTTTCAACTCTGAAAGCTTTTATAGTTTTATGTTAGTCAATGGTCTAGTTTTTCGAAAGAGGGGGAATGGGGTGGAGACTTTTTCAGATCGTGAATCAAAGAGGAATATATACGTGTCGATATTTAGAAGACCCTTGCAACCTATCCCTGTATGGTTAGGGACTGTGTTCAAGTCCAGAAGGGTTAGCGGCCCCTATATCCAAGCCCGGTAGGGTAGGGACCCTTTCTAAAACAAGTGGAAATTTTGTTAGCTTGACCATACCTTCAATTCAGTGGAAAAATGTGCTGCCAGTTTTGTCCAAAAGCCAAATCTTTCCTTTTTATTGTATTATCTAGAAAGCAGTCGTGAGAACAGTAGATTGAAATAGCTTGTGAAATTGAACACTAACTATGAAACCTCTATTCAAACAATAGTGTACCTATTCTATGTGCACCAAACACAGCTATGTTATTTCTAGAGAAATGAACTGATGAACATACATGTGACCCATGATTCACAATACATGCCTGTCACTTTGTGCCCAAAAGTGTGATGTACATAAATAAGTGGTTGCATGAAACTGCAAGTGTGACGAGATAAAATTGCCAAGGCACAAGTTACATTTTTGTAAAGCATCTTGAGGACTAAGGAAAAATATGTCAATTTTATTAATTTTTGGGTCAAAAACACGCCAAAAGTCAGTCGCAAACGCCAGCATCCCGCTAAAATCAGCCTATCCGTTAATATTGAAACATTATCTGCCACACCTAGCTCAAAAGCGCCAGAAACCTACCAGATTTCTCTTCCCCGGCAGACAATCTGAAAACGCCAGAAGTAGCAAACCCTGGCTGGCAAAACCGCCATGTGGCAGCACTGGCTTGTTCAACGGATAATACTCTGATATAGTCTGGCACCTTCGAGTCTATTCTCTCGTTTCTTTTTTCGCACATATTGTATATCTAGCGACGGAATTAAGCTTGCCCATTGGACGATTGGAGGGAAGTTGAAAATATAAATGATGACTGAAAGGGTACTAGAATACAATACTCAAATTCAAATGTAGCGCAAGCATGATGTTAGTGGAACAAGATCACAAAGGTCTTGAAATCTCTTGCAAAGAGCTTGTGTACCGGGCTGACGATCGGGCCTGGCATTCCATTTGTTCAGAGCTATTTGACTACTTGTTTCAACTCGCCGTCGCCTGTAAGGAATCGTTGGGAAGGGAACGCATAGCAGCAGGTCATCTTGGGTTTTATTCAAGCTGGAGCTAGCCTTATGCCTCGGAAATACATCTTTCCATCCTGAACGAATGGCCAAGCAACATGAATGAGGAGAGCGCCTTAGGTCAAATTTAAGCCTCGCAGTCGTAATGGCGGAAGCTCAATGATCCAGCTTTCTTTCTTTGTCGCATTTTATCTGAGAATAGTGAGGCGGTTAATTCATCTTGAGCAATGAGCAATGCAAGCGTAGTGAGTCGAGTGCCAACCTGACCAAAGGAAAGTGACACTGATTTTGAATTTTGGGCGTGTGGCTTTCATCAAGAACAGTCCCAGCCGGACTTGATGATCAGGAGAACTTAGGTTCACCCAAAGTTTAGTCGCTCAGTGATCTCTTTCTCTGTTGTGTCACGGAGGCAAGTCAGTCAGTCAGTCAGTCATTTCTGAGGTCTTAAAAGTGTCTTCAAGAAGTGAAAGCAGCCCCATATTCAATCGTTATGGCCTCACGTTGAAAAAATCAAGTAAGTGCTATTCTTGATACAGATTTCTGACAATAAAGGCGCACATTCGTCGTACACTCCTTGTGTCCGTTTTTGCGCTTTAGTTTCCAGGAGAACTTTTTATGAACTTGAAGTTCGCATTTATTTGTTGACGAGTCCGTATGTAGAATCAGGCAACTTTCAATGCATTGATTATCTGTCGTGTTCTTTGTTTTTCTCTAGGATAAAGAAATAAGACTCATCATGATCCACGAAGCCCTGATATAATAAGCGAAGCAGGAGCAAAAGAAGAAGTAATTTACAAGTTCAATAACCATTAAGAACACTGGCTGCCATCATGGTGCTTTTTCGTGGGGAGCAATATTTTCACAACAACCCATCAGTTCTGACTGATAAGCTTTATTTGTCAGCCGCTCGAGTGATCTCGTCGAGGTTGTTGGTGGATTTGGGAATCACTTGTGTCATCAATGCGACGCTTGAACTTCCCACTATGGCTTATAACACACCAGATTGTTTACAAATTGCTGTGGAGGATCGAGTGGCATCCAAATTATACATTTATTTTGATCTCGTAGCCGACAAGATCAACTCCATCCACGCCCAACCCAATGGAAGACTTCTAATTTACTGTCGTGCTGGCATGTCCAGGTCAGCGTCGTTGTGTATTGCGTACTTTATAAAATACCATAGGATGACATTGGACGAAGCCTTTGCCTATGTCAAAGAGCGTCGACCCATAATCCATCCCAATATTGGATTCCTTCGTCAACTTCGAGACTACGAGAAAAAACTCCAAGCCATTAGATCTGGGGTCGAGTGCCCTTTGTCATACCAGAAACGCTGTGATGTCCCCCTGCCTCCTCTGACCTATGCCACACAAGATTCTTGCGATGATCTCATTAGAGACTACGATGTTCAAACTAAGGTTATCAAGCCTAAGCCAAAGCCGAGAAAGCCGAAAATAAACTTCACCGAGGTCATGGAACTTTGTGCGGAGACCTACCAAACGACCAGCGTTCAGATTTGCTCGGAGCATGAATTGCACAACTCCTCATGCTCTACTTCTACTAATGTGATTTCCCTTGAGACATCTGTGAAACAGATGACAGAACCCACAGGGGCCGTGGCCACTGTTAGAGCCCCGACAACCACTTTCGACACAATGGATTCTGAAGACTTGCGCTCGTTGTTCCAACATCGGAGGGTACCATTCACAAAATTGTCTGAGCCCGGAAAGATTGCCGTAAGTTACTTACAGCTTCAACTCGACCATTTGGAAATTCCCTTCGGTGGTGGATCCCCAGACATGGATCTAATTAATAATCCCATGCATGCTTTCTCAGTCTTTACAGAACTGCGGGTATTTCTGGCGAACACTCAGACAATCACTTTGGAATGTCTCGGCGACAATGTTTCCCAAAATATAAATGCCAACTCCAACGGCATCCCTCAATTAGCTAGTGCATGTGATTGGTTCGTTCTTGAAAACCTGCCTCATGCGACGTGCTCATTCGTGTTTGACGTCCATTGTGCTATTGAAAACAATATCAACCAGATCTGCTTCTCTATCGAGAATTTCAAAACAGTGGAAATGAACCAGTTGGTTCATTTACAACCTCGGCCACAACCAGAACTTCCTTCCACGCAAAATGATAATGGCCAAGTGAAGAGGACCGGAATTTCACGCTCATCGATCCAATTGTCCGGGCTGAGGCTCTCCCCTGTGCCAAAAAAAGTGCGAGCAACGCTGGCTCTCGAGAAAAACGGCGAATGCAAATCAGTTTGCCTAATCACCCATCCGTCAATCATATTTGAAGCTCTGAACCAGTGTAATATTTCATTTGATTTTAGTCTACAATGGTTCACTACCGACTTTCATGTAAAGAAGTATCGAACGTGTCGTTACTTTCAAGCTTTGACTCTGGAAACTCATTCGGAAGAGCAATTGAGAGAAGTTCCTAGTGTGAGCGTCAAATTAGTGTTTGGAACCGCAACCCTCATCAGTCAACTTGGGCTCGAGATTGTAGAAAATTATTTTTGGGATGACGTTGATTGGATGGGCGCCAACGAAATCATGCCTGGCTTGGAATACCCGTTATACAAAACAGTAATGCTAAATGATCCTGAGAGGCTCTTGTTCAAGGCACTAGAAGGACCTCCAGTGGAAGTGGCTTGGTGTTTTGCGCTAAACCGGAAAAAGTCCCCCACCAGTGTCTGTTTTGTGGTTCAAAAGAGGGTGATCACACCCTCAAACGAAAGGCAAAGTACCGAACCAGAAATACAGTGGGCCAATGACGAATATAATGTGGATCTGTCCTTTGCCTACCATGAAACATATCCTTTCGATGCTTTGGAAATGACAATGCCTAAAGTTTCAGTGGTTCAAGAAATTAAAGATTCCATAAAAAGAGCGCTTGTTGTGATAGCTATGGATGAGGCACCTCTGCATTCGTTGACCAATCTGATGCGGTTCCAATTTCAGAAGTACAGCCCCTGGTTTATTACCAATATATGTGTACATCCGATGATTCAGGTCTCAGAACAGAGTCTTCAGCTCGCACTCGAAATGGTGACTTTTTATTGTGAACCCACCATTTTTTATGTAAATCCAATTCTAGTCCGTTGGACGAGCTTGGCTAATCAAGTAGCATCAAGATCGGCTCCAGATATTCGATACGAGCTGATGGAGTTGGTGTGTATTCCTGATGCGTTTGGAGACATGCAAACACTAAAGAGCATGATCTTGTGCCAATCAGATCTTGTCAAGATTGGAATCTGGTTGGAGGTTTTTGAACGCAGCGTCATAAACGCCAGACCAATCTATCCATTGATAACAAACGTGGATGCATTCCCCCTTGCCATAAAGTCAGAAGTCAACATTCAAGGATGGACCTATCATGATATTGATGTCCGACCGAAAAGGTGTTTCCACTCCAAGATCGGGCTCGAAATGCAATATCAAACTCAAACCTGCTACGAAGTTTTGGTTTTGGAGAATACTGAAAACCTCTATTTCGAATTGGAAGACGCCTTTACCCAAGAAGCTTTGATTTCAGAGCCGAGCTATGTATTTGCATATGGTACATTCTACGAGGCAGATGATGTTTTACTTTGGGATGATTCCCTAGTTCGCAAAGACACCCATTTTGAAGAAGGTTTCAGGATTAGGGCCCTAATTACTTTGTCTCCGTTCAACGAATTGGCATGTCATAAAGAAGTCCCCATTTATGGCGAATGTGAACCGCTTAGAATCGTGGCTTTGTCTTGGATGGAACGCCACGCATTCACTAAAGTTACGCCTCTTTTGAGTGTTTCCACAATCAAAGTATACGAAGCCATGCACATGGCCATGCAGATGCCGAAATACGAATTCGTGCAAGATGTGGAAGACTTTCCAGACTGGGGAACTGTGCCAAATTTCATCTTCGAGTGTCAAGATCGTCTTACCGGGCCTTTGGATACTTTTTGGTACTTTGACATGTCCAAAGCACCTTCTAACCAGGCAGAGGGTCTTGCACCAACCAACTTAAAACTATTCTTGCCTGACCCAGAAACTGTCGACAGACTTGAGAAGCAGGGTTCCTCTTCGTCGTCGGTCGAAAGAGACAGTGACAAGAACCGCAACGTTTTTCGCTATCCCCATGAACCTGAACAAGCATCTAGTGTTAGGTTACATCGAGCAAATGTTAAAAAACACGTCTCTTTCCAAGAAGCGACTCATTCTGGCGAATCTCCCGATGCCGTCATCTCACATTCGTGGTCCCCGGTCCAATTCCGTCAAATATCGTCAAAAGGGAAACGATCTAGATCTGGCAATAAAAGGAGTCCCACCATTACAACTGGTAATCTGGTCTCATTTCAAAGACCCCGCAATCAGTCCAAGAATAGAAGTGAATCGCAATCTAAATCAGCAAAAGATAACCACACGGAGGCTGATGATAGGCGAATCATGGCCAACTTGGAGGCCTCGGTCCGTCAATCTAGCGATCTCTTGCTTCAAATAAAAGCTGGAGAGACGGCACCTCATGTTGTTTCCAGTTCCTCAGACTTCAATCGAGCCAACCAAGATGGTCGAAATGGATTGATCAATTCGGAAGTACGATATAAGAGAGGAGCAGCAAGAGGTGGGGATGCGCCAATTGAGTACGCAGAGGCGGTTGGTAGTTCCCCTGTATCTGAATTGACCTTAAGAAGTCTTTTGGAATCTGCGCAGAAATGGGTGCGTTATTCTTCAACACGACCTGGTCATCGAGAACGCTCAAGATCAAGACACCGAAGATAATTGAGCAGTTTTCTAGGTGTTTTTACTTCTATGATGACCTTGGAAATATCATTATTTCTATTATCATTAGCAATAGCAACGGAACTGACGAAGAAATTTACCTTTTTTTTCAAGCAAAGTCAAAGCTCTGTAATGCATGAGGACAATCAATGCCCAACCTCTTCAATAAAACAACTTAAGTTGGAAATGAAAACAGTCGGTTTTGGAAAGATTGTTCCACACTGGTTTTTTTAATCTAGTAACGTAGTGGGATAAGCTCGCCCCAAAACATTTTGTCTTTAGCCTATACTTCAAGTGGTTTACTACAACGAGGGTGAGCCAAAATATAGATGCACGCCTTGCCTCAACAAGCTTGGGCGGCTTTACACTAAGATGCTTCCTCCGTTTAGGTAAAATAGGAAAGTTTCTGCTTTCATTACCTCTCCTGAACTTCAAGACATGCAAGACATGCATGTTATGGGTGCCATAATCGACATTTCACGAAATCTCTTTTTCCCTTGACACCTAGCGTCTGCTGACCTGAAAACATCTTTTCCAGTGCAACTAATGTTGGTTGAGCCACGGACTTCTAGAAATATGGACTGCGAACGAGCTTGCCGGCAAATCTGCCTGCTCTTGGTCATAACCACTCTGAGACACTTTTCGAAATAAAATAAGAAACGTAAATCTCTTCAATTAACGGTAGGTCAATTTTAAATCATTTACATGCAAAGTCGATCGTTTCATAGTTATGTTGTCAAAAGCTTATGTAGCTGACCAAAAGCAGGCCGAAAATTTACAACATAACTTTGAACATGTCTCCTGAGTTCCCTAAGCATAGGTTTTGGCTCAAACTTGGCTGAGTTCATCTATTTAACAAGACCTTGTGGTCGTATGAAGTGCTTATTTGGAATAAGATGAGCGGTTTAGGAGGTAGGATATTTTTGCTTCCGTTTACAGTCCATATCTCTAGAAGTCCGTGGTTGAGCACACTCTTTCTGTTGTGTTATATGATCCAAAGGTACATTGCGAAAATGGGAAAACTTGCCAATTAGACAGCGTAACCAATCGTATTATAAGAACGTTGACTAACATCATTACAGGAGTAATCACAATCGCTTAATCATTTTGAACTAACCATTTCGAATTGAGTTCAAGAAAATAACCTAGTTTAAAATGTCTGACGGTCCTCTTCCTTTTTTTCTGCGCAGGGGATTACAGATTCAGCAGATGGGTCCATTTTCCTCCTCTTGATTGCTTTTGTTGGCCTTGTTGTTTGTCTCTTCGCCACCTTGGTAGTGTCGATGTATCTAGTTATTTTCTGGATAATATATCTCGCCGGGCCTTAACCATAATGAAATCGTTCTGGGCATTGACATTGACGTTGTTCTTCAGCTTTTGTTACAAATTTTGCTCAATTCTGGTTTTTTCTTCTCGAAGTAAAGCAAAGCGAGCTTCGTCATCCTCGAAATCGGTATCCTCTTCGTTCTCCTAATAAATGGGAAATAAAAAGAACAAATTTCAGTAAATCTCTCTGGATTTCCACACACGAGTACTTCAAATAAAATGAAGAAAGTATTGTAAAAACACAACAAATACCTTGTTTTTCGGTGAATGAAACATGAAATTAAATGCCCTAAAGGTAAGATTGATGCCCTAAAAATTACTTACAATATTTTGACACTCTTCAACGACGTCCAAATGGAGAGCGTATTGCTGATCCAAACCCAAGTAACAATCTGACATGATGAACAAGGTATAGACCATCTTGCTCGGCTTCTCGGGGGTAAAAAAGGTGAGTTGATGTTGATCGGAACCGTTTTTCTTCCTACCACCGTTCGAACTTCCAACCCGCTTTAAGGCCACTAGTTCTTTGTCATCAATGCAGCCCAGCACTAAGAACCAGCCTTCATCCTTGGGCTTGGGAAATCTAGAAAGCCCGGTAAGGAATTAGATGTTGGGTCTTTGCTCCCTACTCCCCTTGCTTACTTGGGTGCAAATGCTTTGCCGTCACGATGCAAAAACTTGTTGTTCCTCTGAAGGTCAACAGATAACCGATATTCCTTGTCTAGACCCACTTTAATCCAGGCCTGTTTCACATGCGAATTCGAGGCTAATGTGATAATCATGAAACACAAAACTCGTAATCATACTTTTGATACTCTAAGCAAAAGGGCATGCTTGCATTGAAGTATTCTTGAAAATTAAAAGGTCTTTAATACCTTCATCACACAGGTTGATGATGTGCTTTGTACCCCCGATAGAGCAAATAGATAATCGTGGGTGCATTTGGGGAAACTGATCGATGGCTTGGAAAATGTCTGAAATCTCAGACTCACAAAGATCCGATCGAAGTACTGAGGCGACGCTCTCTCGATCACCTTAAAAACGAATAAAATGCGTGAGTGATTTATCAGGAACGATGTTTTAGTTCTCACCTAAGGAATGAAGAATTTCCGGTAAACTCTGAATAGGAGAAGAGTGATCGTTTTTAATTCGGGCAAACAACGAGGCTTCGTGGCTATCCACGTTGGGTAAGCACATCAAGGAGGAATCCGTGTGCCAGCGTCCTTGAATAACCATTTGAAGTAACACTTGTATTTGTAGGGTTGTCTTGAGCCAACCCAAATCCGCTACCACATCAATCATGGCTTGTAGGATTCGAATGGCTTGGTCCATGACTGACTTCGTATCTGTGTGATAATCCTGAATGGGCAACAGGTTTCGACAAAAATGACTCTGGAGGAGCAAATGAGTTTTCTGATGGGGACTGTCCATATCATAGGGGTTCAAGGTAATGGGACAGAGTTTGGCTAACTCTGTATTCATTTGGTCTTCGTTGTGTCTCACTGGCAATTCTGAGTATTCCTTTGAATCACAAAGGACCTTCAGAAGCTCTTCGGTCTGCATTTCTGGGCTTAGTTCGTTGTTGAATTGGCCAATTGTTTCATGAGAGAGGTAGTAGTAGGAGGCGATACGACCCAAAACAGTTGACTGGATGCCTAAATTCCATGAATACGAGTAGTTAGTGCAAGCATCATTATTAAAACATGATTAAATCAAGAGCAGTTCTTTTGAATTTCAAAATCCGAAGACATCTTTAGTCAGTTCCTGGCCGTATCCAAGCTACTCGTGTGCAAACGTACTCGTATATGAGGGAAATTAAGTCCGTGCATTTTTCAAACGGGACTGATTTTGCGAATCAAATTGGCTAACAGATTACAATCCATTCATATAATTGCAATATAAGAACAAGAATATAATCAGCTGAATCGTATTGTCAAACGAGGGTAAGAGAATATCTGAAGTTCGTTACTCTCTGCCTTTTGGACAGAAATATTGTTTTTAAAGTCGTGAAAATGCAGCAAAAAAAAGTTGTAATAAAGCATAACTGATTTGCTGAGTTATCCATTAGGTTTCTTCATTTCATTTACAAGAAATTAAAAGATCTTTCTCGGACTGCTCGACATTAGGACACTCTTTATAGCCTTTTCTTTATTGAGCGGTATTAGCGCCCTCTGCTTCGTCTAGGTGCGGACAAACAAAAGCAGAAGCAAGAGAGGACGCTCTAAAATACCAGGCAAAGGATTATTAAATGAACAATATATTGCTCAAGTACTGAGACAATAAATAAGCCACCAAATCTTCTTGGAGAAGATTCAAATCCTCTATGGGAAAATTCCGAACAATTATGACATCCGAACAATTATGAACTTTCAAATCCAGAGACGCTTATACTATGAAAACTCTATACAAATCTATTGTTCAACCGCATTTAGAATATGCTTCCCCAATCTGGGCGCCAATGAATGTAGGGGGGCTGAATAAGATTGAAAAAGTACAAAGAAGTTTTACAAAATATATTGCAGGCATGTCCCACTTAAGCTATTGGGAAAGACTTCAATCCCTTGAATTATATAGTATTCAGTGTAGGTACGAACGCTACCTAATCCTTTATGTTTTTAAATGTCTCCATGCACTTTGTCCTAACCCGGGAATGAAGTATAACGTAAGTGACAGACGAGGCATCACGTGTGAAATCAAATTTAATTTCAACCCATCAGATAAAAAGTTGGTGAAGACCTTAAAATCCTGTTTTGTACTAAACCGAGCACCCACCCTTTATAATCTGCTACCATGCTCACTTCGACGATTCTATTTACTAGATGATCCATTGTTAAGTTTTAAGCGACATTTAGATCGTTTTTTATCAACCATCCCAGACCAGCCTTTCGTTCAAGGGTGCCCTAGAGCGGCAAACTCGAACGCATTATGTGACCAAATCTTTTATCAATTGTGACTTACGGGGAACTCATTCTCCTGTATCGGTATATCAAACCCGAAAGAATTAAAAATAAATAAATAAATAAGAATTAGACAGGTGTCATGATGGCAAGTAAAACCCCAATGCTGCTCCCTTTTTGCCCACTTTCTCAAACAGAAAATAGGGAGTTAATTTTGGTATTTGAATTTGTTGGAGGACCAAATATTGTATAAGGTTGACGTGGTAGCAATCCCACTAATCACAATCTTCCATTACCGGAGATTACTACCCTTGAGAAGTTAGCCCGTGAAAACCAATTTTAAAAGAGATAAAATTGATACAACTATGATCCAATCAATTAAAACCCATAGATACGACTGCGTCTGCACCTTTCACTAGCAGTTCAATACAAATAGCATCTCACAACACACCTCATGACAAAAGCTGAGGGAAAACATTTGAACACTTGCTATTACTTCAATCAAGCAATGCTGTGTTCTTATTGTCCTAATAAAGGTCAAAAAGGCCTTGAATTTGCATAGAAGCAAATAAAAAAACTTCCAATAATAATGAACAAGCTAAGAAGGAAACCGATAAGGACCTAAATGACTAAACGGCTGAAAATATTCATTAGTACAGTTTTGCTGAGAGCAGTTGCACGTTTTGTTGCTTCTGATCTTTTCAAACCCCTGATCTGAGTGTGTTGTGTAAGTGACCACGTGGCTGCTTAAGGCAAGACATTTTTTCTTTAGCTTTCTATTCTTCCCATCACTAAAAGTTTAGTTTTATATCTTCTATTCCTATGTTCATGTCGCATTTCAATTTTTTCGCTTGTCAATATTTTAATCCCAGTTCTAGTTCATTTCGTGTATCTTTTATTTACGGATTATTTCATTATTTGATTGTTTGGTCTGTTCATTTCTCAACCGGGCTTTCCGAGTCAGATTTTGGTACTTTAGTTGCGTGATTACAACAACGTTGGATGGATGGTTTTGATGCACACCCTGACAGTTTTCATGAAGCCCCACTTTTGTTACTTTCAATATAACAAGACCACGACAAACCAGTAACGATGACATGTTCAGTTTCATACATGTGTACATACACAACAGCCATACAAAAAAGCCCTGTGGACTTATGAAAAGGGCTTTGTTCACCTTGTTCCTAAGACAAAGGTCTTACGATATGTTTGCTCATGTAGCAATGGTCAATGATTTTTGATAAGCTCTAAACTATTCTAAGTTTGTGAAGTGAGTGAAACTTCATTCAAGTTAATTCACGAAGATAGTGGGTGGTGCTTGTCACATTTTACAAACATCTTATTGAAATTCCAGCTTGGCCTGTTTCACTCATTTAAATACTGGTCTTACTTCTCTTAGCACTCAATCCTACTGCCCTGTATTTAAAGAGTGCAACAGTGAGGTCAGGACATCATTGCAGTTAATTTTGAGCTTTCAATTCTGTTCCAAAACATTATGTTTACATGGATCCAAGATCCAAACCAAACACATTTTGTAAATTTTGTGCTTTAAGAGTTAGTTCTAAGGCTTAAGTACTCTTCAGGCATCCTTATCTGCCATCACAGCAACACCAGATTCAAACTTAGTATTCTTAAATAGAAATATAAAAAGTGGCTTAACATCTGGCATTTGAAACATTTGAAGCCCGTTAAAGGGTGCCTGAAGGGTAGCAAAAGCCGTATATGACACGCAGAATCAGAGAATTTAATGTAAATGCGTTTGAAGGGACTTTCTGAAGGGGGCAGGAACTGTCTAGAGCTGTTTTTAGAAGGGAAAACTTCGCCCTTCATTAATAAGACATTCATTATGGTACCCTTAATAGCTTGGGTTGGTTACACCCAGCCACTACTTGACTTTGGGAAGAACCAGTAAATTGGTTCACCTAGAATGGTTACACCCCGTATTCCGATCCAAAGAAGCACATTTTCAAATTAGGTGAAAATCGCAAATGCCCACTCAATTCAAAATTCCTGTCTCTAATTTGTCGTAGGAAGAGCTAATTAGGTTGTTGTAAGATATTTTGGATGATCAAATATTTTTGGTAGTCTCCCTGATTAATTTCGCATCTTAATCCCGTATTCTTTGACACCCCGGACTATTACATGAGTGTTACCATAGCTTGCGTCTTTGGTTTTGCTTGGGCAAAAGTCCTTTGTGAGCATTTTAACGCAAAAATATCATTTTCCAGATCTGAAGTATACAATAACAGAAGTTGAACAATGCGCAAGAGTATTTGACCTTCAATATATCATATCTATGGGAACCACCCATGGAAAAACATTGTTCGTACATTTCTTCTTGTTGATTTTGTTTGAAACTCGAGCAGGGGCTGATTGTTGGAAAACGATTTGTTCGACGTCCTGTACGTACTTCAAGTACCCGCGCACGAATTGCGCAGGTCGGGTAGGATTGGGATGCTATAAAAAAATTGTCGGGTGTCCGACTCGGCCAAGTGCGGGGCAAAACTTACGAGTCAAGTTGATAAGTAAATTTGAAGTATATCTGACAAAGAGCAAGCGGTAGGCTGAAACTGAAATGAAGTAAAAGGACGTGCCTTAAATTTAGGAGATCTAAAATTTTATTTTAATCTACAATTCAAAAAGTGGTGCAGTATTCCTCTGACCAATTTGAGGGAAAACCCGTTCACCATCCATTTTTTTAGAACTTCAGGTTCCAAAACATTCAAGTAATGCCATGATGGTCATCAATGTCGGGAGCCGGACCAAGCCGGACCAAAGTACTCGACTAAGTTTTTCGAAAAACACAAAACCGAAGAAACGAAACCAAAAGGACCATTTTCGAAAAATTACGGATAATGGATCATAATTATTAAAAATGTGTTTGCGCACTGAGGGTCGGTGGGTAGAGTCTCAACCGCCCGGCAAAGCCAGCCATCAACAACGTCCTTATACTCTTTCCAATGGGCAGCGTCATGTCCGTATCAGTTTAGTCCTCCATCTATGGGCGTGGTTGGCGTCTTAAAGTCTCCATGAGAAAGGTTGGGGAAGAGAATCAATCCGGGGAACTCTCACATCTAAGTAAACCACTGCACCACGTCTTTCCCATACAAGGGTGACTTCCAAAGGCAAGATTCGAACCCTGCCCTTTGTATGCCGCCCTCTAGTCAGTACGTGAAACTACTAAACTATCAGAGATCTTTAACTTGAAAACGTATATCTTCTGGATTCTTGTGCGCATACTATGCTTGGGCACTAAAATATACTTTTGAAAAACAATTATTTTATTTGACTTCTAACAGGAATGGCTCGGATAGCAAAACCATACATGAAATCATGTTCACATGTCAGTCTTTCTTCGGCTCAATCCTTTTTCTAATTCTAATTCTTAACCCTTAGTATGACATTTACTCATTATGCACAATTGTCCTTGAGCCCGTTAAAAAAGGTGGGAAATTCGAAATGTGTACAATAATCTTTCTTTTTTCGGCTTTTAGGTGTAGACAGATTTTCGAAAAAAATATATCGAATTTTCGAAAACAGAAGTCTAGTATCAATTGTCACGCATGAGAGTAAAGTAATGTCACTGTTGTCACTGGTATGGGAAAAAATCGCTGAGAAATTGTCAAGCTTTATGTGTATATAAAAAAGTCAGAAAACAATGACAAAACCAAAATACTGAAGCTCTAGAACTTCCTTGGCAGGGCTTCTGCTCGATAAAATAGAAAGAAATCCATTCAATTATGATTAATTTTCAATTCTTAATGGTCAACGATGAATCTTCCTTTATAAAAAGAGGTTTTTCAAAGAAAAGAGGAGTATGCACAGAAAAATAGGGACTTAAAGTTCCCAAAAAACAAATGGAGAAGAATAGAGGAGTCGCACGAGGCCTACTAATGCCTTGCCCTGTGCACAATATCTTTTCCGGACATCATGTGACCCGGGTCACTACTCATACATAGTATTATAATAAGAATTAGCCAAAAACAACACAAACGCATTATAGTCAGAACTGTCTACGATGTGCTTGGATCTTAAAATTGAATGCAACCGCTCAAAGTACTACCGTGACCATTGTCGTTACTTTAAGAAGAACTACCTACCTTTCCCATCATCGTCAATCTCAATGCAGCACGAGCTTTCTAGGGTGTACAGGGCTCCATCGATGGTTTCCGTGAGGAAATGGTTCAAGTTAGTCTCATCCACTCCTTCTAAGCCATAATAGGTGGGATTTTGAATCAACCTTCGAAAAAAGTACGTCCAAGTAATGTAGTCTAAGGCATCCTGCTTAGTTTGAATGGTGCCAGCCACAATTTCGGCGTTCAAATGGTCTGGAAGCACACTATGAAGGCTCGACTCAACCGGAAATGGCTCGTACAAAAACTTCTTATAAAAGTGCTTCTTGACATCATGCACAAAGACACAAGCCACTCCCTTATCGTCATACTGGGGACGCCCTAAATTAAGATATTAAAACATAAATGGAAAAGGCCCTCTAGAGACTCAACACGTTAAGCTTGAATTTTAACCTGCTCGTCCCATCATTTGAAGAACGTCCGTGATTGGCATGTCGACGTAACGCTTAAGTTTTCCGTCAAAATACTCGGTTCCTTTGACGATGACCAAATGCGTTGGGAAGTTCACACCCCAAGCCACGGTGGCGGTAGCGATAAGCACTTGGATTTTCTGGTTAACATAGAGCTCCTCTACTGTTTTCCGGTCACGCTCAACCAATCCTGCATGATGCAATCCAATTCCAAACGCAAGTGTATGTCGCAAATTTTGGTCTTTGATGGATTGGACCACTCTCTCCATTTCATTTTCAGGCATGTGCACCCACATGCGCGGATCGTTTTGCTCAGATACACTAGATATCAAATCAAAAGCCGTGGCACGTGTCTGACGACGTGAAGCAACAAAGATTAAGGAAGGCTTTGTTGGAGAGTGTTGTTGAATGGCCTGAAAAGCCGGTCGATTCATGGTAGCCATTCGGGGACAATAATGTTTGCCTGGAAAGCCCGAGATGTGCACCTCAAGTGGAACGGGTCGAACTGAAGGTCGAAAGTTATATAAACCGTTTTCACCGATGCCCAGCCAATCGGCTAGATCACGTGCATTGGCAAGGGCTGTGGAAAGACCAATGATTCTTAAGTTTCGGCTCGTGTGAGAGGATATGAAGTTGGTGCGGGAGACGATCACTTCAAGGACCGGTCCACGATCTTCGCCCAATAGGTGGATCTCGTCAATAATGATCAAGGCCACTTCCTGAACATAATTTCTAGTCTGCCAAGATCGAGATACTCCATCCCATTTTTCAGGAGTGGTTACGATTACGCTTGACTCTTGAATAGCTCGCATGTCCGGAGTTACATCTCCCGTGAGCTCGACTACTTTCTTCCTCAGAGTACCTGGACATTGAAAACCGAATTAAAAACGGGACAACGCACCAAGTTCTTTTGGGAGACAAGATATACAAACCCTCCAAACGCCTTTTCCAATCTTCCATTCTTTCGCGGACAAGAGCCTTCATGGGAGCAATGTAAACAACTTTGGCTTTGGGAAAGTCTCTGAACACCTTCAACATGGCAATTTCAGCGACGATCGTCTTTCCTGATCCTTAAGGAAGAGTTTTATTAGACTGTTACGCTTCCTTCATTTAAAATTACATACTCATAAATATACTGAAAAGAATATCGGACACCAAGGGGAAGCTTACCTGTAGGGGCGCCCAAAAGCACATTTCGGTCAGAGTGGTAAAGCGTGTGAAATATTTGCGTTTGAATGGCGTTGAAATGAGAGAATTTGTATAGCATTTCGAACTGCTTGTCGTTTAGAGCAGACACGGGAAGCGGCTGAAGATCCAAAAGGTCCGTGGGAGGAGTGTGTCGCTCAGGCAAGATCAGATGCTTAAACGAGATAGCCGTATAATTCTCACTTCCAATCCAGCGATCCGAGATGGCCCGGATGTAGTACTGGGTTGGCAGGGGCTCGAAGATGGGAATCGTGAACACCACTTCTTGGGTTTCATTTATCTTAACTTGCTTTTTCGAGAGCAGGACGTATTCGTGATGATAAATGTGATTGTTCTCTGGGTCCTCGACCCACAACCAAAATGGCTCAGAAGATATTCCATGGATTCGATCATTCCACCTGGAGCAGTGATCAAAAGCTAGTTGAATCGACTTTCGGTGTGAAATGCATACTGTTAATCATTACCGGAAGTTTGGAGTGATGTTCAAGCGCACTCTCAAGACAGTACGGGTAATTGGTTGAATGGTCGCTTCCAGCTCAATCAATGGAATCTCAAAAGCCGCTTTCTTTACCTCCCCACCGGCTTTGATGTGATGCAACAGATGTCCTATCTCCTTTCCATCCATATCTCGCAGCCGATCTAGAGTAAAATTGCGGTGCTCCAGTTTGCTCAAGATATCGGGCTTGAGCGACGGATGTTGCTTTAAGGGATTCTCAAAATCCCACATTTGTTTTTCGATCGTTTTAGCAAATTTCAATACTCGTCCAGCCAAAAGGGGCCAATTTTTCCGCAGGACAATCTCAAAGAGTGCTCGAACAATTCGACTGGCATTAGTGACAACATAATTCATGTCAGATATCAATGAAAACGAATTAACACGTCCCCTTGATATGTAAGTCTGGATCAAGATGTTGACCTTCCCATGAACATTTTCCGAGCCTCCAGAAACCTAAGAAAAAGATGTGCGCAAAGTCCAAGACGCAGAGCAGAATAGAATTGATGCTAGTGCATAGACGATTGCTCAACTTACGGGTACTTCACAATTGACATGGGTGAGATCATCCAGCTCGTCCATTTCATCGTCCCGAACCTTCAACTGCTCAAATTCTTGAGCTTGCGAAACCATCGCTAAAATATCTGCTTCGTTCATGATAGGTCTAATGAGCTCATTGAACACTTCAACGGTGTCGTATTTGATGTAGAAATGGGAGGCGGTGCGGCCCAGATCAGTGGCGTGAAGATATCCAGTGCGCTCGTCAAAGCGAATCATTTTTGCCTTGTCAAGACGTTTTGCTGCATCCGTTATGATATCACGGCGCTTAATTTCGAGGAGGGGGTCATCTCTAAGCTCTTGATAACTGATTCCGTAAACAAGGGGATTTTTCTTCATCCTCACATACAAATACGTATAGGATAGCCATTTGACTCCTTCCTCGATATTGGTTACCGTGCCTGTGATAAAACTAATACATTTTGGATGGGGTAAGTGAAAAGTAAAGGTGTTAAAAAGTGTAATTCATATTGGGATATAAATTCATTAATGTAAGGCATTATGTTTGATTTATAAATTAGAGCTTAAATTTCGGTAAAATTTGCAACTCCCTTGCCTTTAAGGCTCCAAGCAAAAGAAGCAGGAAGTATCAAGCTAATTGAATCAAAAGCGTCGCATAGTTTTCACAACAAATATATACATGACAATTCGAACTCAATTTTTAACATTTGCCTTCGTTTTTGATGTTGCGGCACCAAGAAAAAATACAAAAGCCCTTGTGAAAACACAAGTCTTAATTTAAAAGTTAAATATTCAATATTCCGCTCTGTAAAACAGTTCATCCTTACCTAGGGAGATTTCGGCGTTCAAATTGTCTGCGATTAAGACAATGAAGTTGGATTCGATGGGGAACTGATTGGTCATCAGTGACAGGTAATGGCTGAGCTTATCGTGAGTGGTCAATATAATTCCGTGGCCGGACTTATCAAATTGAGGACGGCCGGCACGACCAAAGATCTGCAGTACATCTAATATGCCCAGATCTACAAATGCACCTCGCTTGGAATCATAGATTTCTGTTCCCTTGATGATGACGCCGTGTGCGGGCAAATTTACACCCCATGCCAAGGTAGCAGTACAAACAAGTACTTTGATCAGACCTTGACTAAAGAACTTTTCCACCAGGTTGCGATCTGTTCGCAACATACCCGCATGATGAAACCCAATACCGCCTTCGAAGAGCTCTCGCAATTGTTTGTTTCGAGATTTGAGCACCGAATTGCGGGCCTGGCCCAAATGGGAAGAACTGGGGGGCTCAAACAATGAGGTCTGTCCCTTATTTTGAGCCAATTCTCGCATCAGCATCCCTGTTTTCACCGTAGCATTCCGCGCATGAACGAAGATCATGACCTGCTTATCCTTTTTGAGGAACTCGATGACCTTGTCGTAACATAATTCGTTCATGTCGTTCATTTGTTGCATCACGCGGTAATCTTTGATACCCACAAAAGTCTGCGCCAAGGGAACTGGACGAAAACGGCCGTCGAAGAAAAATAACCCTGGAACAAAATAGTCCCCGTTAGATCAAATATCAAGGGTCGTAATCAATTACTAACATAATCCAACCTGATCTGGGGCTAACCCCGAGGAAGTTAGATACGTCAATGTAATTAGGTAATGTGGCCGAGAGTCCAACCACGCGTATCACCGTTTGAGAGCTTTCTACTAGTCGCAATGTTCTGGCCACCTTGTTTTAAAAGAAAACCGTGACAAAATCAAGGAAATGTTTAAATATTGAATAATCAATACACGTACCAAAGTTTCCACGACCGGTCCACGATCCCCATGAAGAAGATGGACTTCGTCAATAATTATGAGTCTTACCAGTTGCGTGAGTGATACGTCACCAGGTTTTCGTGTCACCACGTCCCATTTCTCAGGGGTAGTTACTAACATTTGTGTATTCATTATTTCGGTTTTGGTAAGCTGCATGTCGCCAGTTAACTCACGAACAGCAATTCCCAGTGGAGCTAACCTAAATTGAAGGAATGGTTAGGTTTTATAAAGTGGCGAGGGCAGAGGTAGGTACGGTGTCGGCGTATTATCATACCGCTTGCCAAAACTTCCAGTCATCTCAGCGGCCAAAGCTTTCATCGGTGCCACGTAGACAATTTTAAAGGCATCTTTTTTTATGACACCATTCACGATATTTTGTCTGATGGCTTGAGTAATACACAGCATTGCTACATTGGTCTTGCCTGCCCCAGTTGGCGCGCATACTAAAAGGTTCTGATTTGTGTGATAGGCAGAGTCAAAAACAACGGATTGAATTCGATTCAAATGCTGAATTCCTTTGAAAGTGACTTGTCCAATCTCATCGAGGGACGAAACCGGAACGAGATCCTTCCCGGTGCTCACTGGAGAAGCGCCTACTGCGGGCAATGTGTACTCCTCGAACTTTTTTTCATCTTTCCGCTCAAATCCGGATGGAAGTTGCAATTTCACACCTTGAACAAACCCTGGACGTAGTAAACAAAACGAGACGTTTTAGAATAAATTCGGGAATAATCAAATTCATTGGACTTACCCGCTGCGGATTTGGTTTGAGCCAAGCTGTCAAATACAAAAGGTAGCTTTGGTTCTACAGCCATGCCATCCCTCAGCTCTTTCGATTCTTTGAAAAGAGGCTGCATTTGAGCATTAGTTAAAGCTGCTTGACGTTTGGTGCGTAGATCTACCGGGTCGAACATAGAAGTTGGATCACGGGTCTCAAAATGGTCTCCCTCGCCGTCAAGTTTGTTGAGAATTCTTTGAATTTTTTTCTCCTCCTTCCGCGCTTGTTTCTTCATCTGCCGTTCTTCCTCCGATTGAACCATTACTTGACAGCCATAAGTGGGCATGGCCATTTCAGGTGCAATAAGGTGCGGTTGGGCCCCTATAGTCGAGACATATTCTCAATAAAAACACGATTCTTGGTTATGCATTGTAATTCGCAACCTACGACACCAGATTGCAAACTAGTAATAATGAATTTAAACGCATTTTTAAGGTCAGAGCAAATATCACTTTCTGAGCTTAGAAACCATACAATTATCATGCAGCTAAGCACTGGTTTTCAATATGCTTGATTAAAGGTATCAAACTGGGTGGACTTACTAGCCGCTGCAGAAATGATTTCCTGGCGCATGTTACCCAAACTTTCCCGATGGGAACGAGTAAGTTCGCTTCGATGCTCCAAGAGTTGCTGTATCAGTTCAAAGTGATCGAAGCCTATCCATTCGAACATCTCAGTCTGCAATTCATCAGAAGAGCGGGCTGAGCCGAGGATTTCAATCAGGGCTTGCACTAACTCGTTCAACGACAACCCAGTGGGATGCTTGGGGCCAAACGCAGTCTGAAAGAAGTTATTAGGGAAACTGACATTCAAGATAATTAATCCGAAATATTCACCAAATCATACTTCCAAGATGCTTTCCAACCAAGCCAAGTCAAATTGAAGAACGGGACCTTCAGACGCTAATAAACCTTGAGCACCTGACCTCAGTTCGAAAGTGATGTCGCGCCGCAAATTGTAAGCCTCATCCGTCACCTGAACCAGGGCGTCCCAATCTCGAGGCCCAACCAGACGCCGGTCAAGGACAGATTCAAACGCCAAGTTTTCGCCAAAAACCGCACGATGACAGCCTTTCTTCGCGACAAATTCTCGAGACGTCAGGTATCTTTGTAGTGAAGAGAGGCGGTCTGGCTTGAGATCTGACACGCTTTGGTGGACCAAGGTGTGGAGCTCCCGGCCTTGTTCCAAGCTGAGCGGGCCTAGGAGAGTTTTGAGTTGGCCATGGAAATGAAGAGTGAATTCAGCTTGAGGAAGCGTCATGCTCAGGACTTCGACGGACGCCTCATCTAACACAGTTGAACCAAGGTCGTCGCCTAAACGAGCATTTGAAGAGCCGAACGGATGGATGCATGCATGGAGAGAAGGAAGAAAGCAAGTCAATGTGAATTCCGTGTGTGCTCAAACTTAGGTCCTTCAGCAGCAGTTTGGTAACGTTCCGATGGTATCTTACCTAGAGCTTCCCGCACAAAGCCACGCACTCGGCTAGCATTAGCTGCACTCAGGCCGAGGGCCTGCACCTCAGACCAAATCCAAGACGACGGACTTCCAATATCGCAACTATCAAAAGAAATTGAAAATCAAGGTCAAAGTCAAGTAGTCTTCGCCTGGAAGAGATGGCTTCTTTCGATAAACGTTTTTTCCCACCGATTAGAAACCCCGACTTAGCGCTGTTGCTTTTTAAATTTCTGGCAAAGTGAGATAAGGTTCAGGTAGAGACTTTGAGGGCTAATAATATCGTGTTAGGTTAAGTTGAGTCATGTTGGTTGGGTTAGGTTAGGTTTGATAAATTAGGGCAGCTTTACACTGCAGTGGAGGACCAGGATTGAATCCGGTTTGAGGATTGAAGTAGGACTATGGCTGGAGAGTCCAGCGGAGAACTCGAGACTTTCACTGTACAAGTCGAACAAAACGACTCGTATTGTGAAATCTAAAACAAAGAATGAGATATTTTTTTTCACAAATCCGGACTCGAGTCTGGACCCGCCTCGGCACTTGTCCTACTTCCATCCTCAAACCGGATTCAATCCTGGTCTTCCATCGTCGTGTAAAGCCGCCCTTAGCTTAAGTTTAAAAAAGTAGCATCGCCCACTGAGCGGTGGAGATTGGAGAATAACGTCTACCGGTTCCTTTTCACGTACTCATCGCGATATCTGGCCGGTTGGTTGGCTTGACGACGACGTTGTTGCAAAGGCTCAGCACGGGCCTCGTCAGCCACACCTGTGTCCTGATCGGACACGTGGATCCATCGCTCATGGGCGTGACTCACATGGCCAAAACGGCGCAAATAGCCGCTCAATCGAGGCGGTGGTGAGCGGTCGGGATAACCCATGTGTCCTCTGGTGAGAACTCTATTTAGATGCTCAATTGAAACCTTCAAGGCAGAGGCAGTTTCAAGAACTCACAAGATTGTGTTGTTCTATCGGATTGTTACCCTAGTCAGCGTTGCCAGATTTTCACTACCGTTGGAGGCCAATTTCGTGCTCACAAGCAGCTATTTGGAGGCCACTATTGTTACTACCTCTTTTCATTAACTGAAACATCTTAAACAGTTGATACATGGAATAATACACTTTTTAATAACTATTGGTAACAAGTTATCCATTTTTCACTTCTTGGAGCAGCTAATCACACAAAAGTTTTGGAAGCATATCTCTCACTAACACCATGGCAAGATACTCCACAGCACGGATTACGGTATTTCCCATAATGAATTAATGATTTTGACAAGCAATATTTTTTCTGAAAAATGAAAGCCCTACAGTTTGCCAACATTATTGGGGCAAATTCGAGTGTACTTAAGTCTTTTGCTGCATTTTGGAGAAATTTCTTCAGAAAATGAGATTTACTACATCATGAATGTAATATACAGTATGTATCAAAAGTTTTGTCGGGTTTTTAGTTTAGGAATCACTCCAAATTTTATTTCATATTTTTTTTTGTAAAATAACAAATAATTATTTATCAATATATCTCCCTTTCAATTTAATGCATTTTTTAATTCGGTTTGGCATCCCTTCAATCAAATTTCGTAAAGTTTGCCTCGGAATCTCTGACCAGACTTTTTTTA
>NC_081444.1:9129158-9148975 GCF_007210705.1 Tigriopus californicus
TTTTTTTTTCATTTTTAGACATCGGATTATCTGGTTAATACTTGATTTCAACTGATTTGGATCATGAATATACTATCGCGGAAAGTATGATTTTCTAATAGCGAAACCTTTTTTGGAAAAATTAATCCGATTCGTGAGATATCACTCAAAAAACACATTTTTCGATACCGACAGAACTTTTGATACATACTGTATACGAGCTGTTCCCATTCTAAACTCAGAATGTCCTTATAACTTAGTAGCCCTTGTTTCAAATATCGCAGCAATAACAATAAACAATAACAAAAATCAATTGTGGATGAGTTCTTATATCAACAACAATTGCCCATATCACAATTTCGGAAGTTCGGAAATCAGGGCAGCATCGGCTTTCACGCAGCCTTCCCACACTTTACATTGCTTTTGAAAATGAATAAGGATAGGAGGAAAGCAACGATTAACCAGTTTAGACCTGGTCTATCAGTTAATGTTGTTACAGTTGCAATTTGTCATCTTTTCCCTGTAGCTTAGGCTGATTCGACATCACAATTTTATTGACTTGTCAAACTCAAGAGTTCCGCAGTATGATAATGATGACTAACGTCTCACGAAACCTCTAAAGGTTGTGAAGGCGAATGTACGACCCATGTACCACCCAAAACCCAAAGCAAGCACGAGAAATAAATCGTTGGGGCAGTGTTCCGTGAGACAGATTTTAAGGCATTGCGATATTCTTAGTTTTGACAAGTCAATAGGGCATGTCAAGTGAAGGAGATATGTGGTCCGGCACCCTGAATTTGGGCATTTTTGGGAGGGAGAACTAAGACAAACATCAGTCTAGTCGCACCATCCACCCATTGAATTTTCAATAATTGAGCGATTTTCGTACATTCACCAAATGGACATGTTTGGAGTAATTTGGAGAACTTACTATCAAGTTGGCTCAATACCACTTAGATATTTACTTAGACAAGGAGGTAAACTGAAATAGATGTCATGATTCAATGCATGCACAGTGCGGTTTGGCTGGCATGATGTCTTTGATTTTACTCCATGGAATAACATCAGTTGTTCATGAACGCGTTCATTTGACAAGCCCTATAGGAAGGGGTGCCTCTTAGCCTCCATTCACATATCACCTTCCAGTTTCAACAATCTTCATAAATTCAAGTCACCCATAGACACGACGTCAGTGGTGACAAAGTCCACCATTGACTCAGGTAACCTCTTAGCTTGGAAATCTCTGTCCATCAGGCGTGTGAGCATCTCGGCCACTCCCAAGTTCTTGATGGATAAACGTTATTCTCCACAAATTAGTTGGCGTTGCTCATCTTTAAATTTGTGGCAAAATGCTATAAGGCTTAGATAGATACTGTTACGTCCACCAGCTAGGGGTGAAAGGTCCTGACTTATTGAATTCCCGTGGTGAACGGAAACATGGAACTCTTGACCCAAGCACTAGGTAAAAATACCTTGATAGCTCTCAAAGACGGAGAGCACCTAGTACATGGGCTCCAATTTCTTAGGCCTATCTTAAGGCCTCCGGTAATAACCCTAATCCGAGCATGCAATCAATAGTTCGAGCTTCTTTTATCAGGGCCTCAAACAATCATCAGTCAATTGACTAAGGATACAAATCGTTAGCTACCTCTACTCCCCACGGTCCCAGATCAATCTCGGTTGTTTGGCATACATCTGGGCCAATCTTCAAGGCTAACTATCCTGCAAATTGTGGTCAGTATCCTAGTCTAGTGGGCATCTAAAAAACAATGCTGATCACTGCTCTAAGAACCTAACACCTGATTCTTGCCAAATCAAAGATGAACATCGGTTACAGTTTTATCTACTTTAATCAATTGTTCTACATGAAAATGACACTCTACCAATCAGCTGTCTTGCTCAGGTAATGAAAGAGGGGGTAATTGCTTGGCCATGGAAGAGGGAAAACATACATGGACAGAAAATGGTTTGTTCCTACTTTTTGATGAGGGTGATTCTTGCGTCCAATGGAGATCCACTTCAATGACGTCATTTCGATTGGTTTGAGGGTCCAGGATCGAATTGACGGAGCATAACTCAGAAGTTGCCCCTGTACTCAGCTCCAGAGACTTTTCAACTTTTCTATGCTTGCTCACTGTTATATTCTAATGTCTGTCTCCTTTCTCCTCCGTGGTATTCTTGTTCTACTGGTCCAATAAACCTACACTTGATTTCGAGTAACCAGTGAGATACCATCGTAAGCCTCCGCCGCCTCAATCATACATGGCGCAGTGGAAGTAAACCGTAATATCGGAAGAACATCGCTCCTACTCCGACTTTCCCGTTGGTTCGGTTGTAATTTGTGACGTCTACGTTGAGGCTTGGTGTCGGGCGAAAGGCAGCCATTGTCTATCAAGGGGTGAGGCTAGACCAAATTCACAACCATGGCGACCAATTTAGCGTCGGTTCGTAAGCATAAAGGTCATTTTACGAGGAGTCGGAGATTATTAGATGGCAGAGCGGCAGGCAGGGAAATCGATGAGGAAATGGTGCTGTTCATTTTCAAAGATCTTCAAAATCGGGTCGAAAAAATTGCGGAAATTTATGATGCGTTGTTCTTTGACAATCGCAAGTTGGGATTGGAACAAGAAGAGGTTATGAAAGACCTCATGACTCAACTTGGCATTGCAGCCAATACGACGGGGTCAATCTTGAAATGAGGGGGGCAACCAGGTGGGATGTCCGCAACGTTCCAACGCCCAGCACCGTCCTGCCGGGTGGCAAGTGATTTACAGCCCCCCATTCTGACATTGGAATCGAGTCCTTGAGAAATGCGGGCATGGGTCAAAAAGTTCCATTCTTGCTTTGTAGCATCACAGATGGAGGTGTTGGAACTGAGGGAACAGCGCTAATACTTCTTAGCAAGGATTGAGGAAGAGTTACTTCTGACCATCAAGGGTGTTGGATCCAGTCTCACTACACCATTGCTGATTGCATTGAGCTTGTGGAACAACGGTTTTGGGAAATATATCCCCTCTTTGGTAGACGACTTGCCTGGAAGCAATGTGTAAAGAAACTCGCACAAACTTTGACGGATTTTTATCACCAGTTCCTTCAAATTGGAGACAAAGCAGAGGTTGACAAACTCACCGTGGAGGAATACCACATGTTTGAGCTTATTTTATCTGGCAAACACGAATCGGAGTTGTTTTTGAAATTGCTCGAGATTCCGGATCCCGCCTTGGCTACGGTCTTAAACACGGCGAACTCGTTCAAGGCGGCTAGAATAATAAGGTACCAGGCCATACCACATCACACTGTAGCAACTGTAACTCTCAAGCGCAAGGGGTGTGGACGCCTGGGACATCCTCCTCATCGGTGTCCTGTTCGAGAAATCACTTGCCACGAATGTGAGAATCCGGGTCATCTCACGCATTTGTGTCGTCGCCGTCAAGATCATGGCAGATCATCCAATAGGGGATCAAAAGAGCGATATACCATTGCTGATCGGCGAGATTCTTTCACATGTGCGCGAAGCACTTCTAAGGATAGTGTTCGAGGCCGAGATCGATTTCTAGAAGTAACACCACATCATCGTGATCGGGGTCAGTTCAGCAGTTCTCCTGATAAGGTGGCGGTGATAACGGAAGTCGTCATAGGCTCGTCGCGGGTGAAAGGGCTTCGGATCGGAGAGAGAAGGATGCTCACTCACCAATATTCAATTCAAGAGTATTTTTATTTTCTGTCTCAGATTCGCATGTAGACATTTCACAAGTTCTCGTGGATGTCCCTCATTCACACCTCAACAATAATAAAACATTTACATTTTCACCAACATATCATCCCAACTCCCCTTTGAAAAATAATGATATCGATTGAATCAAGACACACCAAGATGTGTTATTAATTCATTCATTTCATGAAGATTGGAAACGTTTCGGTGGCTGTCGGTCACGCTGTCCACGTCTTGTCACTTGATTCGACGTTTCTTGCCCATTCATCTTGGCTGGAGTGTTGTCGGCGTCATTGGCGTCATTGGCATCATTGACGTCATCGGAGTCCACCAATGTGAAAGCGCCGAACAGATGCTGGGTTAAACCCGGCGGGGCTCGACGCAGAAAGCGAATGTTTCTTTCAAGACATCGGCCCGAAGGGAATCGGAGACCATAGCGTCGCGGGGACCGATTGTCCACCACGATGGCATGCTTGTCCCAACGGCGGGTCACGGGATCCTGAACTAACACGCACTCACCCACGGGCAATCTCTGACGCACTCGGCTAGTTCGATCAAAGTAGGCCTTACGAACTCCCTCATCTCGCCAGCGCAGGCTATCGGCGTTTTCAGACCGGGCCTGGAAATCAGAGCAAAAGGCACGCCAACACTGTCCACGCCAATGAATGGGAAGTTTGGAGCGGAGAGGTCGACCAAAGACACGTTGGGCGGGTGATAACCCGTCCGATCGAGGCGTGTTCCGCAGCTCCAAAAGACCCGTCTGGAATTGGTCCGACCTCCACTCCCATCCGCACTTGGCCAACAGATATTTGAGGCTTTTGACGTTGGCCTCGGCATGGCCATTGGATTGAGGGTGGTGCGGTGAAGACGGCCGCCATTGCACGCCCCACAGTCTGAAAAAGTCCTGACAAACAGATGAACTGAACACCGTCGCGTTATCGGACCGGAACACGTTGGGCACGCCCATTACCGAGAACAGCCAACGAAGTTCTCGGATTAAAGTGGAAGCCGTAGGCGGCGCATGAAAGCGCTGGATGAAGGGAAAGCCAGAGAATCGACAGGTATAAACCAAATACTCATGGCCTCCATAAGAAAAGAAATCGGCTGATACCATTTCAAATGGTCGGGACGGGTGATCCATTTGAATCAGGGGCTCCGGCGGATTGGATGGCCGAAAATAAGCACATTCCGAACAAGCCTCTACCATATTTGCGATATCGGAATTAAACCCCGGCCAGAAAACGATCTGTCTGGCATGCCGTTTGGTACGCTCTATTCCCTGATGGCTTGAATGCAGTAGAGACAAGATATTCTTTATTGCAGGCGGTGGAATGACAAAATCAAGTCACCATCCAAAGAGAGCTCGCCTGACATCTTTTTAAATAAGGAAACGGACCCCAATCGAGCTTTTGCCACAATGTTCTGTTTGCTAAACAACTGTAGTCTTGAGACTCACTGGCATGGGACGACAAGTCTTCCAAAGTCAGATCTGATTCGTGGGCTTTAACCAAGGCCACCTGAAGATTGGATGGATCCGGATCAAAATCGTCGGTTGCCTCAGGGATAGAAATCGGGGCCCGGGACAGAGCATCTGGGATGAAGTGAGTCTTTCCACACCTCCACTCAACCGTGAACTTGAAAGAAGAAAGACGGGAACGGTAATTCAAGATCCTAGGATTTTCAATGGCATTAAGCATTTGTTGATTGAAAATCGTTTGCAGTGGTTTATTGTAGTGAAACAGCATTCAGCCGTATAGTGCTGAGTTGCGATAGACCACTGTAGTAGAAGAGCCAATTTTCATCAGAGCAACAACTATGGAACGAGGACTAATGTAAGAAGCAAAAAGCGTTGCAAGGATGTCAAGGCCAAGCTAGTGCCCTGTATTAGAATACAGGGCACTAGGCCAAGCATGCCAATCCCACCAACGAAGATTGATGAGTGAAGTGTGCAAATACGTCAAGTCAAGTAGGCTGGAAGCCGAGGACCTGTCAACTTGTCATGTAACAAAACAGCAATGCGAAGATGTCGGACTGTGTAACCCATTTATCTGTCATCACCCCAATGCATAAAAAGACACCAAGAGGTTTCTTGGTGAACTCCGCCATGAGAATGAAATAAGTAGCTACTGGACTCTCAACCCAAGTAGACTGTATTGTTGTGTCTCCGTGTACAAATACTCAACAAGAAACAAAGTACCACGCATCCACACTTGTGTTAATTCTCTTCTTCCTGGGACTTAGGCGAATTACCTAACATCTACAACCCACTCCTTAGTTTGAGGCCGAGTCAAATCCTTTCTAGATATCAAAGTACTTGATATTCATCATTGGTATTGGTCAGCCACAAATTGGTACCACTACAAAATTGGCGCAGTCTGTAGGATCCGACTCAACATCCGTGGACACCTCAAATGCGATACCTGATCATAAGGACACCCACGATGGCAAGGTAGTACTCACATTTCGAGTCACAAATAACCACCCTGCTTGCAAACCGATCCTAACCCCAACCACCCGACCCAAGTACATTTATCTAATAGTTAATTAATATGGCCCATGTCGAAGGACAAGATGCTATCATCCAAAAGATCAGGGAAATGGAAGGTGAGCTCAACGCTCTCCGACAACAGAACCGGCATATACCAAACGATGGACTCCGCGTCAGCTTACCAATCCTAACCAGGACCATCGATCGAGATTTCTATCAATTCGAAGCTACAGCCAAGCCGGTGGCCGCGGCCAACTCGTGGACTGCCTCACAGACCATTAGAGCTGTCATCGCCTGCGTGCAAGAGGAGGCCCTTGACAAGCTGCTACCCGCTGTACGAGACCCATCCGTATTCCGATCAACAGATGAGTTCTGGACTCAAGTCCGTAAGCAGTTTATCTCTCCCGCGCATCAACAGATAGCCCGCACCGAGTACAAGCGAAGGCAACAGAGGCCAAAAGAAGACATCTGTATCTTCCACATCAGGCTACATCAACTTTGGGAAGACGCCTACTTAGAGGAAGACGAACCCTGGAGATCCAATCTACAGATCCCCGAACCTTACACAGGAGCACGAACAGACCCTACAGGTTACCGATCAATTAAACTCATTAATCAGTTTCTCGCAGGCATAACAGACGTTGACATCCGTAGAGCCGTCAAAGACTCCGTCAGCAATGGGCGTTTTATTACTACATACCCCAACGCGCTCACACGGGCCTTAGAATTCCATGCCAACAAAGAGCAAACCTATATGGAAAAGAGAAGATTAATGAGCAACCAGAGTTCCGCACCCACCCCGCGCAAAACGGAGTATCACACACCCCGAGAGGCGCCCGAACAGATGGAAATTGGTAATGTCCAAACCCAGTCTTTGGCCAGGAAGTGGTGCCAACTACACAAAACAAGATCCCACAACGACAACGAATACCTCGCCCAACGCCGCCAACCGAAGAATAAATACACACCAACGAAAGCTAGAGGCCAGCCCAATACAACTAAGTACGGTAACACTTGTAAGCATTGCGATGGTAAGGGACACTGGGCCCGAGAATGCCCCACCAAATCCCCGTCTAGGGAGGAGAGCGCGAGGAATCAGTCTTCCTCACGCACTCACAGTAACACACACATGACCAATCCAGGAGATTACGATCACCCACCTGATCCCGCCATCCAGCAATGGACCGACCCCGACGTCCAAATAACTTCTTCGTGGATTCCACGGTCAACAGTATCCGCCGCAACCCGGCCAACCAAGTCCCCGCATTCATCAAAGTGAAAATAGGGAGAAGTATCACGTACATGCTGGTAGACACTGGCAACCTTACACACAATCTAATCGACTATGAAAAATTCCAGCGCGCCTATCCAGACCCGGCCAAACGCCCTAAGGTCACCCCGCAAGACACGCCAGTCACCGCCGCTGGATTACAGCCCTTACATGTAATGGGAATAGCCAAGATCCCACTCAGAATAGACTCCATCCACGATGAATGGAGCGCCCTGTTTAATAGTCAAGAATCTGGGTACCAATGCCATCCTCGGAGCTCCAACCATGAAGAGGATGCCGCTCACACCCAATCTGCAACACGCTGTTGCCCACGTTAGACCCAAAGGCCAACGCATCCCGCCATACAGTTGCAATGAGGTAATCCAATTGATGAACAAACATGATGAGGACGCTGCCTGCCACGCCATCGACGTTTGCCTCGTCCGAGACACCGTATGCCCACCCCTCGCCATCCAAGCCATCTCTGCCAAGCCAACGCCTCGGGTCCGATGCCACGCCGAGTCAGCCGTTCAAGGCCTACAGATCTCACGGGAGGAGGCAGGAATTTTCATTCCTCACCCTCATACAAAACTGGAACGCAAGAAAGCCGATGCCCTCGTTGCCGTGGTATCATCCATGGAATGAACCACCAGCCTGCTTGTCCTGAATACCACCAACCAACCCAACACAGTCAAAGCTGGAACAAAGTTGGGTACTGTATATGCTTTACATACTGATGGCCACATTAGGCCCATTGTGCTGGTGGCAGAGTCCTACTCCCCAATCATCACCCTGGATGAACATCTGACCAGAGATAAATTATTTAGCAGCCCTGGGGGGTCGTAAACAAAAAGAGCAACAAGGATGGAAAACCGAGTCCTGTTTACCACCTGCGACCTTTACACGAATAAAAACCAAGTTAACGATTAATGAGTCAACCGGTGACGTTTAACGTTATTTGTCGACATTCGTAGACCCGCCAACCCACTCATGCCGATTGAAATGACCGGGAGTCGGAAGGGATGAGGTAGGTATTCCAAAGGATTGCTGACGCAAAGGGTGGTCAGTACAGTGTAAAGATAAGCCAACGAGTGAACAATCTTAATCGGTGTCATCATCAGTGATCAGTGATGTCTGAGACAGAAGGCGAAGGTGCTGCGAGAAGAATGCGAGTTCCTACCCAGGCAGAACTTTCGGCCCAATATGACGAGAAGTTAGAAAGTTTAAAAAAACGCCCGGCCAGAACGTTCAAGGGCTGAAAGAGTGACAGAATTACAAACAATTTCAGCCGGGCTGAAAGTGGCTTCGGCGCAATACAATGAGGCAGCCAAGCAATTGTTAGACAGACTCGCCAGGTGTGGGGCAGTTCTGGAAGCAACAACAATCAAGAGTGAGAGGACAGAGGTCAACAAAGCCTCACGTGAGTGTATCGATTCCATTAACGATGATTTGAGAATGGACGACAAAGACCTGGTGTCCAACATCACATTCACCACTCGAACCAGTCAACTGTCCGAAAATTCTCGAGAGGAACGTCGTAGAGCCGTGTTCCTTGACCTGCAAAAATCTAAACTCTTCAAGAAGTATGAAGAAGAACACAATAAACTCAAAGCTGAAGAGATGAAGATCCGATTGGCTAGGAAACAGGTGGAGAGGAAGAAAAATAGGGATCTTCTTGAAACCGAGTTGTCTATATTGAGCCAAACACCTGATCAGTTGGCCGAACTCACCGGAGAAGACATTGATAACACAAACCCGGAGGGTTCAGAAGGGGCAGTGGCCCACCAGCCTGCTCATAGCCAACGCCTTTGGAGTCATGGTCCATCCTCAACTCGAATCGAGGTTGGAATAGATCCTCCAGATGGGAACCCAGTAAAGGGCACCTCGTTTACGTCATTAGCTCCAGCCACAAGAGTCTCCTCGAGCCTTGAGTTTCCTCAGGACACCTCCCTGATTGATGAGGGAGTTGCCAGGCCTCAAAGCAGGCCAAAAGTGGGGTCATTTAACCAGAATCTGTTCAGAATCCGACCAGAATCGGGCATCCCTGACCGGCACTTCCCCCAAATGGATCAAGATACGCATTCTGGTCCCCATCTATCAAAGTTATTGTCCTCCAAGCTCAATGGAGAACCAGCTCAAGTGGGGGGCGGCGCTGCAAACTATCTAATGAGAAAAGAGCTCTTTGATAAAGTAGCAGATCCCTTTTCAGGAGCAGGGGAAGAGGAGCGTTTTTATCCGTGGGCAGCAATGCTGGAAAACCGACTTCGTGGCCTTCAGCTGACTGACATGGACAGAAATGGAGTTTTGCAAGCCAACACAAGTGGGGAAGCTAACCTCCTAATCAACACCTACCTCTCAGCTGGGGCCTCCAATCCTGGTTATGCACTTGCAAATATGTGGTCTGAATTGAAGGGAAGGTATGGGACAAATGACATAGTGGCTGCAAACCTCAAAAAGAAGTTGGACATGTTCCCTTCGATTGGAGGGAGGGACGAATTAGGAAAGAGGCTACGCGAGCTTCATGACATGTGCATGGTGGTCAATGCTCACATCGGACTTGTACCCAGCCTGTCATCATTGAACTATGCTGATGGCCTCAGACCCCTGGTCGAAAAACTCCCGGAACATCTGATCAAGAGGTGGAGAACCTCTGGCAGGAAGTACAAACTCCGCCACCACGATGAACACCCTCCCTTTTCACATTTTTTGGACTTCCTCAGCAAGGTCTCTGGGGAGTTCTCTGATCCAAGCTTCCACCCCCAGCTCGGTGGCTGCCAAGCTCAAAGGCATTCCACCACTCTCCTGTCCCAGATCAATGAGGAACAAACGGGAGTGGGTCCACCTTCGAATTGACGAGTGTTTTGCGTGATTCACCAAGGAGCTAGCCATTCAACATCTGTGTGCAAAACGTTTGGAGGGTGGGACCCACAGAAACGACGACAGGTTGTCAGGAATGCCAGATTGTGTTACATCTGCTTGGGTGACCATTTGGCGGCGAGCTGCAATGCCCTTGAGGGCTGCAAGAAATGCGGATCGGGATCTCATCACCTGCTTCTCCATCGTGATCAAGAAGAGACCCTGAACGCAAGGCAAACCCACTCCTTCAGAGCCGTCAGCCATCCGTTGCCTCAGGGGCCGTCTCACCAAACTCAGACCGACTCTACTCGGCCAATAGGACAAGATAAGAGATCCCTGTGTAGCTCATTTTGCGGCAGGGTAGTTGGTGGCCGAAGCTGCGGCAAAACTCTTCTAGTCTATTTGAGGATGCCTGACAAACACCCCCTGAAATGCTATGGTATCATCAACGAACAATCTAACACGTCTTTTGCTGATCCCCGAGTCTTCGACTTTTTTGGGGTCACTGAACCAATGCATTCCTACACTATCTCTACTCTGTCTGGGCATCGATTTCGTCAAGAGGGGCGTGTCGTGCACGGCCTCATTGTCCATAAAGTCTATAAGCTGCCTCCAGCATTTGAAATTGATTCCGGACACCAGAAACGAGGTTGCCACTCCGGCAATCGTGGAGGGACATCGACACATTGCTAAATACACCAAGAAATTCATGGACATTGATCAGAGAGCCCAGGTTCTCCTCCTCATTGGACGTGACTCTGGTGAGGTCATGTTCACTAAGCAATACAAAGATGATGGCTGGCCTCATCGATTAGCGAAGCTAATTGGCCAAGGTGGCGGCGCTAGCAATTACTTTAAAGAATCGCGTAAAGGACGAGGTTAGCTGCATTTTTTCACTAGAGCTTATGTCAGGAAATTGGTAAATTTCAGGCCAGATTGCCGACCGAGGCCAGATTGCCGACCGAGGCCAGATTGCCGACCAAGGCCAGATTTGCCGACCAAGGCCAGAATTGCCGACCGAGGCCAGATTTTGCCGACTGAGGCCGGTTTTTGCCCACTGAGGCCGGTTTTTGCCCACTGAGGCCAGATTTGCATCTGGCATTGTGGTTTTTACGACATGCTGTCAATAATCGAAAATAGCAAAGTGGGTTGCATTTCAGCGTTATCAGGCAAGTCGGTTTTTCTTTGGACGGACTCCAAGAATGTCGAGCGAATTATGCTGAAAGGATCGAGCATTGGAGACCTACAACAAATGGCTCACACCATTTATAACATAACTAGAGAACTATTAATAGATCTGCGCGTGATTTGGCGCCCAAGATCAGAACCAAGGTTACAAATAGCAGATGATTTCAGCAGAGCCATTGACACCGACGACTATGGTATTGATGACCTCTCCTTTCCATTTCTTCACCGCCTTGCAAGAAGACCTTTCAATTTCGATCTGTTTGCTTCGGACAATTTTAGAATCCCAAATTTCGCATCTAGTATAGCATCTAATCACGCGCTATTTAGAGACGCATTGACGCATCCATAGTCAAATCTGGGATTTTGTTATGTCCATCCGCCTGGGGGAGAAATTGGGTCGGTTATTCAAAAGATCATCTAAGACTAAGCTTCGGGAATATTGATCCTTCCTTTTTTGAAGAAACAGAAAAACTGGCCGACTATGTGCCACGATGGCGTACACTTCAATAGAGTCTTTATCCGAGGCACAGCCATTCGACCATGTTACCAAAAAGGTCTGGGAGTTATTAGCCCCACGTTCCACGGTTTTCCCAATTTCGCTACATTAGCTCTTGAATTCCAAGGAGCTATGCCGGATGCACTCACAAGCCGCGTTAAATTAGATGCTTGTTCCATAGGAGGATGCCATAAATGCATTTTTTCTCCATCAAAGGAAGTGTAGCTTTTAACAGAAAGGCAGTGGAAGCGAAATTTCAATTTCCAAGCAACACCTCGATTAATTCATCAGCACTTATCACTTTACCCCTGATCCCTGCCAACTTATCCGTCCGTGATTGCGGTCTGGACTGCGGTCCCGTATTTAAGAGTGTCTCCACGTTTGTCGTTGCAGCCGTTTAGCTCCTTCTATAAATGATTGCGAATTTGGCGGAAATATCGCCTGCGCGGCCGACAGAGCTTTAGCTCTCAAGATGAGTTCCAAAGCTACCTCTACTTGGGCTAAATAGAGAAGAGCCTTCGACCATTTCCAAAACTGGTGGGCGTCTACCAACTCGTCAAGTAATTTACCAACGAATGTCAGAACGGTGCAGTTATACCTGGCAGGTCTCGCATTTAACAAAAAATCCGTTTCTTCTGTGGAACTGGCGAATGGGGATATTGGCGCTCATCAAGTACTTCCGAATTTTGTCCTGTGCAGTTGACAGTCAACTATTTTACCCTGCTGCCAAGCCACGACAGTTACGTTGTTCCGGACATGGGTAAAAAAACGGAGTGTTGCAATTCAATCACCTGAAACTGGCCACGTATAACGATTGCCGGAAGCAGCAAATTGCTGGATTACCTGCAATAGGTGTGGACCCGTCACTTTTTGGCTTGCATAGCGGGAGAATTGGCAGCACCGTCATCCTTCAGGACGCTCGATTTTCAATGCAGGCCATAGCCCGCAGAGGGGGCTGGGCTCTAAACAGCACACCTGTAGCGCGGAATGGTAACCAGGCGCAAGTTCAGAACCCGTCCATGAGCAAGACGTTGTTGTTGTTGTAACGTGCTTACAACTCTGTGTTGTTATTATATATTGTTGTGCACAAATATAAGCCAAGTCCAAGGCGTCACTTTGGTTTTGTCTATACAAATCTTAGTTACTATTATGAGATATACAAGAAGGTACACCATTCAATTTGCCTTTGCTCAAATCTCTCTTTTCTGTAAAAGATAGCTAGGTGTTTTTCTTACAGATAGCCCAATGACTTGATGCCATTTCATGTGAGTTAGTTTGTCTTCACATTACAAGGATAGCTGGTATAGCTAAGAAGATTAAGCCACTTTTATTACTGTAGGAATAAATGAAGACTTAGCTTTAACGGCTATAGTTGGTAGCCTATCGAGTTTGCGAATGCAACCATTATCAACAGCTAAATTGCTGTTTCCACATCCGTTCTCATTGCGAAATCTGATTGCTACTGACCAGCCGTTTACGACCCACCCTCCCAACTGATTGTCTATGCGAACCTTAGTTACGCTAATGAGCTATTGGCTATGCGAACCTTAGTTACGCTAACGAGCTATTGTCTATGTGAACCTTAGTTACTCTAACCAGCTATTGTCTATGCGAACCTTAGTTACTCTAATAAGCTATTGTCTATGCGAACCTTAGTTACTCTAATAAGCTATTGTCTATGCGAACCTTAGTTACTCTTACGAGCCATACGGGAGTGTGCACCATTCAATTTGCCTTCGCTCAAATCGCTCTTTTCTGTAAATGATGGCTCGGTGTTTTTTCTTACAGATAGCCCAATGACTTGATGCCATTTCATGTCTTTAGCATTACAAGGATAGCTAGGTATAGCTAAGAAGATTAAGTCACTTTTATTACTGTAGGAATAAAGAGTAAAAATCGAGTTTGTGGTGGTTTTTTATTGCAGCCGAATCGGTAACCTGTGGACAGTGCAACTCTAGCTGATGGAAAGCAGCGCCTCTACAATCAGAAACTATACCCTAGCAGCCAGTCAGCTGACATTTATTCACTAGAGCCTGGCTAGCTCTCATCGCACTCTCTAGGAGTTGCTTCCTCTATGAACCCTACGCCGAGTGTTGTTTACCAACACCCAGACTGATCCGGAGCTCAAGCAATTGAAAAATGCTATTTTAGACGGAAGACGCCCCAAAATCCTTCAGAAATTCAAAAAAGTGTTCTCCAAACTAACATTATTGGCCCGGGGGGGGGGCAATATCTTACAATTTTGTTAAGAAAAGAAAGGTTTTCAAGTCTCATAAAAGTAATGTTAAGTCAATTTTTCCGAAACTAACCATCCACCTTATGACCATTTACTACAAAAATCATGACAAAACGTCAAGATTTGCCTGATTTTTAAAGGAGAAGTTCATTGATCAAACAGAAGTAAATTCCAATTAATTAGAGTAGCTTAAAAAGTTGCAAAGATAAAAGAGCTATTCAGATTGATGGAAAACATAAGCAGGTGGTTTGTAATAAATTTACAATCTATTTCAAACCTACGTGTACTTCAAGAAAAAAAAGATTTCCTATTTTAGCCAACCATAGCCAACCAAAGTTGGATTTTTCGGATTTTACAAAATCAACAGATTTCGAGACACTTTTTGCCGTAAATCACCATTCATCAGAAGCAAAATTTTGTCCCAAAATTACTTGAAAAATCACCAGTTTGGTGATAAATCACTACATCTGGCAGCACTGATTAGGTCAGGTTAGGTCAGGAATGATTTCAAAATGGCAACACTGACTTTCTGGATGTTGCCCGTTTTTGTGCTTATGTACTCGGTTTAGAAACTCCGTGTTACGTCCATACCATTACCTGACCACTCACACGTCCTAGAAATCCGGTGCGATCTCTCGCGATATCTAGTGGCAGTTTTTGTTTGGTCTACATTACTGATGGGATCAAATAAATAATCACGGGAGGTTGCAATTAGGGCAACCAATTTACATTTTCAGTGGCATATGACATCACTAACGGAACATCGGAAACCCGTTAGTTAGTCACAAAAAGTAACCCTAACTTTTCTTCTCTCAAACCAGGGTTGCTGTTTTGGTCAAAGCTAACCTTTTACCTTTCGATCGACAGGGTGGTGCTTTGACTTTAATAGCTTTCTGGCAATCTTAATTTTGAAACTTTATTTGACCCTATCACTAGTCAACATCCACTCACGAAACGACTGTAGGAGATCTATGCAACGTACGGATACTCAGAGAGACATAGATCGGACAATGGCTCCGATCACAAGAATTCAAAGAATTTTGCCAAGCCCACCAAATTACGCACATTTACTGAGTTACTGCACCACACCACCCTAGAGCTAATCCTGCTGAAACCTTCATGAGAGTTCACGGTTCGGAAATTCGGGACCGCCCTTCAAAAGAAATGATGCTAAGATTTGAAGCACCCATCAAGTTTCAAAAACACTTTTGCACAAGTTACTTGGCTGTTGGAATTGGCTAGTGTTTTACATTTTAATTTTCTAATCAGCATTTGAATTTGTCACCAAAATTTGACTTGACCGAGTCGAAGTGTCTACCAGAGATATAAAAATGTCTAGGATTAGATTGATTTCGAGCAAACGCTTCAGCGACAGTAATTTGTGGCAAGACGGCCTTAAATAGATGTATTTTCGAAGTCTGACTTGAAGCTTTGTCTAGACATGGCTCATGGCTTGTGAAAACGATTATTACATGCCTCATAACAAGGTCAGCCACAATTCAGCTGTTCAGTGTCCTGCGAGCTATCGTTTGTACTTATTGGTATTGACAAGCAATTTTGACCATAACAAACATTGTAGCCATTATTTTAGGAAGATGATTGATGTATTAACATGTTCGACTTAGTGGCGGGTTAATGCTCCTGAAAAAAGTCTCTGACTTAATAAAATTCAAAGGGCTCCATTTGACGCTGAAACATATTGGTCATTATTGCCAAAGAGTTTTGAATCAAACAAACGAAGGATTAATCTAGTTCATCGTTTATTTCATGAAACATACAATAAATGGCAAAAGTATCAATAAGTTTGAACATGAACTAATTATGCCAACAACAATACAACTCCTAGGAGTGTTTCATAGTTCAGATGTAATTTAGTGTGGAGATCGAATCTCTTCAATGTGGTTTAGGCTCCTAGTTTGAGAGTTTGAGTTGGGGCTGTGTGTGCGTTGTTCCATTTTTTTTGAAAACAATTCCTTGGGAATGATGGAATATTGATTCACTTTAGATGCACTCTTTTCTTGGCGATGTTTGATTTACACATATACACATTTGCCCAATCACCTTACGAATATCGCCCAAGGCTCTAAAATCGTCATTCAACGGCTCTTTATAAGGTCCGCTGGAGCGCCAGATTCACATATATTCACCACCTGTTATGGCGGACAGAACAATTTCACTAAGATGCTCTACAATGAAAACTTATTTCAGGCTGTTTGTCTCAAGTTTTCTGAGCAATTCGTTCAAATAATGAGTCAAAATTCACTCGTGCTCTTGACTGAAACTGCCACTTTCATCTCAGAAAGCAACAGAAGAGTTCAGTACAATGTATATACGTATGTAGCAAATAAGTGTCTCGATTGGTCCTCATTGTTTGTAAGGTATCTGTTGGAGTTTTTGATGTGAAGTCAGAGAATTGTACTTTCAATGTTTCAAGCATTTGAACGGAAGTTGAATCACTACTGATGTCATGCTGTCACTAACATTTTCTAAAAACCAAGTGATCCTTACACTTGAGCACCATTTCCTTTGGCACAAATGTCGTCAATCTCGTCTCTCGTCAATCCCATTGGGCCAAACGGTAAACAGCAAAGGTAAAACCGGGAATAAAAAGCAATCGCATTTCACCGTTTCAATCAAAACCCCGTTTGAAATGTTTGTTGTCTTGTTGATTCCCCTTGATTTGAATTAAAACTTCCACTACAACTGACGGTAAAAATATAAAATGATGTCTTCAATTGGCCCATAACAGTCGTTAATACCAGCCATCAACAATGTTGAGAGAAAAATGCAAGTTAAAGCTCAGACACACGAATAATCATATAAGTCAAATGCGGCCAAGCCCCCAAATCACTGTGATCATCAAGTTGCTTGAAATCAATCCATTCGTAGACATTTCTTTATTGTCAAGGACAAGTTCAATGCCAAACCTAGAGTGAGGCCATTCATCTCGACCAGCTCATCATCCTTCGAGACAAACCCCGCCGATCGTCCCAAAATTTGGAACGTCCCATGTCGTACTATACAAAGAGGGCAATGCCACGTTTCTGCTTCGCGAACATGCCACAACCTTAAACAGGAATCCCTCCCCAATAACCCTTGTGGGACCCACAGACCACAACTGACGGCGACACGGGACGCAAGATAGAAAGTCTAATTTCACTGACCTCTCCTCTCTTCCCTCCGGTCCCCCTTCGGTTTCATCTTCTACCTCACCCAGTGAAACGCCAGAAACCTCCAGCTCCTCAACATCAAGTTCACTCTCTTACTTCAGACCAATCCCCAATCAAAGCAAGCTTTGTACGAGACGATAGGAAAAAAACCATGTCCAAGCGGAAACGCAACAACCACCAGACCAGATGACCTCAAGGCCAAGGCGATACTGCTTACCCCCAGATCGACTCGGATTCGGATGCATACTACCCATGCAATTCAAACCCCGTGTGTCTTTCAATGAGTCATGCCAAATAATGCCAAATAACCCAATCATTCATGAATTGCCCTAAATTTTGCGAGTGTTGATACAACCATTACCCAAACAATTAACACCCCACAACTGCGTTAATGAATTCCCTCAGCCTGCACTCCCTCACATCACTAGTAGTAAAATACAAAGCACATACCAGTGCAAAGGCTGAGGGTAAGATGATTGTTATTAGCGTATTCATCCCAGTTATATTTCATGTTCTTATTGCCCTAACAAAGGTCCTAAATATCCTGAATCCAAAGTTATTATACTGGATTCAGGAGATTTAAGTCCTTTATTAGGGCAATAGGAACATGAAATATAACTGGGATGGGATGAATATATAATAGCAAGGTTCAATTATCTTACCCTCAGCCTTTGTACGGGCGTGTCTTCTGCAAGACTTGGCCCCCGGTTTGTTGGCCACCAATTGAAAATGTTCAATTCGTTCCACCCGTGGACTTCATTCCTTTAATTCCATCTCACTTCTGGCGAAATCGAGTTCCAACGTACATTTCAATGAACCCGGACCATCCAAGACAGACTTTCAGGGAGCTTTTAGACTCGGGACATCATTTGACTTGTAACCGGAAAGAGTACCATTCTAGTCCCACGAACTCCTGTGTGTGCAATCTGTGTGAGGAGAATGCCCATGCATATCATTTATTTACTTTTGCAACTCGTCAAAACCATCTTTTTTATTTTTTGGGGGTTCGGGTTTTCACGGTTAGGGAACACAGGGAATGTTAAAACCAGTACTATTAAAATGAAAGGTTATAACTCATCTATTTATTACCTTCAATCTTTATATGATTAATTCTACCAACGAATTTGAGTCGGCAGACCGAGCTAGTCCTTGAATGTAGGGTTGATCTGGAATGCTATCAAAAAAATTGTACAAGTCTGACTTGAAAGATGCAACCGGGTCAACTAGGCCTACGTATTCCCTGCGAATATTAGAGGGAAGCAAATTAAACAATGAAGGAGCCCGAGAAAGAGGAGAAGTGGACTTCAATGTTCGGATTAGCCTGGATTCTCATGGACTTGAAGGTGCTCTCAAAACGCATATTAAGCCTCTACGGTCACTAGAATTGACCCTGAATCCTGGGTTGAGACAAAGCTCGTGGATGCTTTTGAAGATGTACAGTATCAGATATTTCCTTTTGTTGACACTGTCAATTCCCGGCATACGGCATGTAGGGGCATAGACTGGTCCAGTCTCTTGGAGAAGTGCCCTTCCGGATGTGCCTTGTTAGGGACGCGTTCTCTGGGCACTCATTTGACGCATTGGTGAAGTGATCTGATCCCAGGTAGGGCAGGATGTTGTTGATGTGTATGTGGTACAAGAGCTTTTTGCACTCATCGGCCTCACTTCTGACGTCAACAGTCAGCTTCTCCCATGGTGTGGGGTTTCTTGAGATGTAGTCTGCCGTGTTCTCGGATCCTCTCATGTGCCTGACCTCTTACTGAATATCTTGGTGTCGTAGCTTGATCCGGTCGGTGCGGATGGAACCAAGTTTTATGTCCCAGAACACTGAAGCCAGGGTCTTATGGTCCGTGTGGATAGTCACCTGGGGGGTACCAATGAGGTAGGCCGAAGTGCACAGCTAGAGCCTCCAAGTCCAATTGGAGGTACCTCTTCTCTGTGGCTGAGGTAGAACGCGAAGCCATCACTACTAGCCGCGCCGTCTTGACGGTGTCCCCCTGAGCCAAGATGGCTCCAAGACCGTCCCCGTGGGCGTCCACAATGATGTGCCCTCCTTTCTCCATTGTAAAGAACGCCAGGTGGATATCATCACTATGGGACGTCCTGAGAGCCTCAAATTCTGTCTGATGGGCGTCTTACAATTTCAATGGCACAGGCTTCTTGGTCAGGGCTTGTAGGTTCCGGGGTACAACCCGCCTAGGGAGGGATAAAGTCCTGATGGGACCGGGCCATGCATAGAAAGGAAACCATGTCTTGTTTCAAGCGCGGGGTCCTTGCCTCTCACAGGGTCCCTGTCTCTTTTTATTGGATGAAAGGCCTTTCTTAATCACTTGCAAGCCCAACAAAGTGATTTTTTTTTGACTTGAAGGCCACTACTGGGTTTGCCAACCAGTCGGCGGGACCTTGGTGTTGTTCAATGACC
>NC_081444.1:9149026-9163505 GCF_007210705.1 Tigriopus californicus
GGTGACCCCGACGTGATTCAGTCTCCAATCCTAAGCCAAATCCTTCCAAACCATCTGGTACTCACCATGGCCACTAAAGAAGATGGCAACTTACTCCATGCCATTTCCATGAAATTGCCTGGAAGTCTCTGACCAGTTAGCATACAAGAAAGGACTGTCGCTCAGTGCAGCCAATGGAACACAAATTGCTACCTATGGTTCCGCAAAAATAATAATAATCTTTTGCGACTCTTGGTCATGTCATGGCATAAAAATAACCATCAAATAAAATCTGATTTATATACATTATACAAAGGTTTGTTGATAAAACAAGAAATATGTCAAGAAGGTAAAGGCAATAAAATAGTTGACTAGAAAGTGATATCACAATGGGTATGACTAGAATTGGTTCAATGCACATGAAAACAGGGAAGAGGTGAGTTACAGATAGTACAAAGACGGGTAGGTAGAGGTAAGTGATGAAAATCTTGGTTATTGCAATAGAGTGGATGGGCCAGATTGAACAGATCCTTTGTCAACTCCCGTCTCTGATGCCATTTGGCTGGGAGCCGAACAAAGGTGCGTGACCGCCAATACTCCGAAGGGATGTCGGGCCAAGGATGATAAAGTGTTAGCAAGTCCTTGACCAGAAATGATAACTTGTGTCCGGACATCACCTCCAGAAAGGTCTGGTTCCCAACACTGTTGGACACTAACCTTGCCAGCCTGATGGTGAGGGGCTCGGTTTCACATAGAAAATGTGTCCATGCATTGTTGGCATATTGGGGCACGCAGAGGTATTGCTTGAGGAACTTGGTGTAGGTGGCATCGGCAGATTTGAGGGCGGATTGGGCGGAGTTGGGAAGCCAAACGTGTAGGCTGTAGAGAAAGATTGGGGTGACGTAGATCCAGATGAGTTGAAGGACTATCGGGAGAGGAAGATTCTTCATGAGAAGTCTATTGCAAACGTATACGATCCTGGTCATGGCCTTGGTTATTGTGGATTTGACGTGATTGGTGAATGAGAGATGGGTGGAGAAGGTGAAACCAAAATAGTTAAAACTATTGACTATGTACACACCATCCACGATGACGTCATCATTGCAGCTGAAACCAAACAACAACACGACTAAACGATGGAAAGGTTTCTTCAACAAATCAGGCAATCAGGAATGACTCTCAACCCTCAGAGATGTACCTTCACCGTCAAAATATCACTTTTGTGGGCTTGCAAGTGTCTGAGAAAGGCGTTTCACCTGATAAAAAGAGGCATGCTTCCTGAGAGAGGCAATGGCCCCGCGCTTGAAACAAGACGTGCTTTCTTTTCTTTGCATGGCCCGGTCCCATCATGACTTTATTCTTTCCTAGGCGGGTTGCACCCTTAACCTACAAGCCCCGACCAAGAAGCATGCGCTATTGAAATGGGAAGACGCCCATCAGAAAAATATTTAGGCTCTCAGGACGTCCCATAGTGATGATATCCACCTGGCGATCTTTACAATGGATGTTCCGTCCAGACATTGATTCCCACACTGGACCGGATTTACACAGATAATCTTGACCCAAGCACTAGGTAAAAATACCTTCATAGCTCTCAAAGATGGAGGGCACATAGTACATGGGCTTCAATTTGTTAGACCTATCTTAAGGCTTCCGGTTATAACCCTAATCAGGGCATACGAGTAATAGTTCGAGTTTCCTTAATCAGGGCCTCAAGTAATCATCAGTTGACTAAGGATACAAATCGCTCTAGCTACCTCTACTCCAGACGGTCCCAGATCAATCTCGGTTGCCTGGCATACACCAGGGCCAATCTTCAAGGCTAACTATCCTGTAAAATGTGGTCACTATCCTAGTCTAAATGCGTTTATCAAAGTCGACGTCTACTCTAGAGTCTAACTACTGATTATTTCTACAAGAGTGATGAACTTTAGATGCTGTTGCATACAAATCACTTGCTACCTTTACTCCCTAAGATGCCAGCACGATCTCGCACAAACACACCGCCTATCAGCTGTCGTGCTCTGGTAGGAAAAGTTGGGGAATTGTTGGGCCAATGGGAAAGGGGATATTCACATATGAAACAATGGGTTAATCATTACTGCTCAATGTGTGGCGAGATGGTTCAATGGAGATCCTCGGATGACGTCCACTTGACGGGATTGAAAGTCCACTAACAGAGTGACGAAGTGCTGTACTCAGACGCGACACTTCCCAGGTCTTCTTGCTCTTCTGCACAACTTCCTGGGTTTCCTACTCTCATACAATGGCGATCTCTGTCCTTCAAAACAGTTCCCACTTCTTGGCGCCACAACAATGGCAAAATCCCAGCATTTAGCAATGGCAGGTGGTTCCTCCTTGGAGAGGTTCAAACTCTGACTTCTCTCCTCGAGCTCCAAATTGAGACTTCTGTCCTCGATGAAGGGTGATGCGTGACTCCCCTATCGTCGGTTGGAGTTCGCCCCATTGGGCTTCCTTGATGCCCCTTTTTCCTGCATTCATTGCACTGATTTGCACTGGGTTTTCATCATCGCTTTACTTGTCCTGGTTTGATGCACCTTTGTTGCAGTGTCGGATGCAGCACTGTTTCTTCCCAGTGTGTTGAGGGTGGGGTAGAATTTCCAGTTTGACCAGTGATTTCTTGTCCATTGACCCCCTCTTGTTTGTCAAGCATCCAAGTTGGCGATAACGATGTTTTTCCCGGCAATGCAAGTTGGAGACAACGGTTTTCACCCCTCTGTTGAACGCTTGTCCAACCCTGTTTCGTGCAAACAATCTCTCTTTTGTACAAATATTCGAATGTGCAAGGAACCCATGGACCCCGTAGACGAACGATGGGAAGGGAGGGGATACCGGATGTCATTTATCAAACCCGAATTGGAACGAGCCGTCAAGGCGCTTAGGAGCCATGTATCTCTATGGGCCGTAGAGTTTATGGGTGGAACAGTTTTGTTGTCCCAATTGACGGCCACGAGGTCTGCCAATATGGATCTTCTCCCGGAGGTGCGGAGACTGAATCAAGAATGTGTCAGTGTATTGGACAAAGTGGAAATTAGGGAGCTGTCATCCATGAAAGAAGAGATGGATAAAGAATCGTCGTAATGGTTTCACTTGATGATGATGATGAAAACTTGGCCCAGGAGTATACCCTCAATTTGGAAGAAAGGAGGAGCGAGGCGGGCAGTCTGTGCTCCAAACTGTCCATTTGATCGCCAGCCTCTAGTCAACGGCGTCCTATGATACACAAAAATTTGGCCAAAAGAAGGCTGAAGATGCACGGGTTGATGAGATTGCTAGAGTGAAAAAGGCAATGGCAACAAAGAGGCCCAGGCCGCTGCCAAAAAGACTGCTCAAGATGATCTTCTTGGCATCTTAAGTCGCATGTCTTCCACTCATACTCGGGATTGGGGTAGCGTGCTTGATGTGGTTCCGATGGCGTTGCGTTGTGGCCCCTGATGTCATTTTGAATTTGTCACCGTGAAACCGTTCTTGGACCAGTGCGGTCTGTGCGGAAAAGCTTGGGTCAAACTTGGAACGTTATGGCATTGTGTTATTGTCTTGACCCGGACCTGCTGTCCAGGGCAGAGCATCATTCCTTTTTAGAAGCCTCTCTGCCGCCCGGGTTACTAATTGGGAATGACCTTTATGGAAAACCATGGCCTTTGTCTTGATGGTTTTGACTTGAAGGCCGTTCTCTCGGCAATAACCGTGGAGTGCATTGATGGCACTTTGCAATTCCACGGCTGAATTAGCCAAGAGAACCAGATCGTCAGCATATTGAAATTATTGAACCGGAAAATGGTTGATGGTAGGGGTTTGGTGTGTGAGGGCTTTGGGCAGGTCGGATACGGGTTACTATTTGGGAACGGCGGCTGCTCCTCATCAGCTCTCCCTAGAATGACCCGTGGGCGGATGTGGTGTGCATCTATAATCACCAGGGCTTCGGAGATCGCCCGTTTATGTTCCGGCTCCAGTCTGATCAGATATCTTAACGGCCTTCCCAATCAGCTTCATGGCACACTCTACAGGATTTGACCGCAGGTGGTTGACGGAGAGAAAGTATGACAGATTCTATTATCTTTTGTAAACTGGGCAAAATGAGAAGAGTGGAACAAAGGTGCATTTCGGATCGGAGGGCCAATGGGTATCCCAGCATTTTTGGTAGATGGTTTACCTGGCCCCGATGACGAGCCCTGCGGAAGGACTTCGCACTATCACAGAAGCTGGATATCTTGACATGTTACACCGGGCAACCATGACGTGGCTTCACAGGGATGGGCCCAAATAAATCCATGGACACCTTGTGCCACTGGATGGGGAGGCACTGCCTGGGGGCAGGGCTGCTCATGGGATTTCTCTGACACCAATACCTGGCACTGCTGGCATGACTGCACAAATTGTTCAGCCTCCCAGTCTATCCTCCGATACCAGAAGCCTTCCTGTAGTTGACATTTGAGAGAATTGATTCTAATGTGGGCTGACCCTTGGCCAAGAGAGAGCAGGCAGGGCCTGAGTGGGATAGGAACCACCAAGTGCTTGCCAAGAAGGATATTTCCTTTTGTTGACACTGTCAATTCCCGGAATATGGCCATGTAGGGGCATAGACTGGTCCAGTCTCTTGGAGAAGTGCCCTTCCGGATGTGCTTCCTTATGGACGTGATCTCTGGGCACTCATTTGACATTGGTGAAGTGGTCTGATCCCAGGTAGGGCAGGATGTTGTTGATGTGTATGTGGTACAAGAGCTTTTTGCACTCATCGGCCTCACTTCTGACGTCAGCAGTCAGCTTCTCCCATGGTGTGGGGTTTTGTGAGATGTAGTCTGCCAGGTTCTCGGATCCTCTCATGTGCCTGACCTCTTACTGAATATCTTGGTGTCATAGGTTGATCCGGCCGGTGCGGATGGAACCAAGTTTTGTGTCCCAGAACACTGAGGCCAGTTGCTTATGGTCCGTGTAGATAGTCACCTGGGGGTTACCAATGAGGTAGGCCGAAGTCCACAGCTAGGGCCTCCAAGTCCAATTGGAGGTACCTCTTCTCTGTGGCTGAGGTAGAACACGAAGCCATCACTACTAGCCGCGCCGTCTTGAGGGTGTCCCCCAGAGCCAAAATGGCTCCAAGCCCGTCTCCGTGGGTGTCCAAAATGATGTGCGTTCCTTTCTCCATTGTAAAGAATGCCAGGTGGATATCATCACTATAGGGCTAGTCAAGTAAACGCGTTCATGGACAACTGACGTTATTCCATGGAGTAAAATCAAAGACAACATGCCCAGCCAAACCACACTGTGCATCCATTGGATTTTGATATTTATTCCATTTTACATGCTTGTATAGGCAATTAGCATTGCGGTATTGAGCCAATTTGATTGTTCGTTAGCTGATTAACACCAAACATGCTCATTTAGTAGGGTTTTGTAGCGCAACTTTCTACAAATCACTCAATTATTGCAAATTCAATGGGGAAATGGTGCGACTTGACTGTGATGTTTGTCTAAGTTCTCTCCCTCCAAAATGCCCAAAATCAGGGTGCCCGACCACATTTTGCCTTGCAATGCCTTTACTTAACATCCCCTATGGGACGTCCTGAGAGCCTCAACTTCTGTCTGATGGGCGTCACACAAATTCAATGGTGCAGGCTCCTTGGTCAGGGCTTGTAGGTTCGGGGTGCAACCCGCCTAGGAAGGGATAAAGTCCTAATGGGACCGGGACAGGCATAGAAAGAAAACCACGTCTTGTTTCAAGCGCGGGGCCCTTGCCTCTCTCAGGGTCGTGCCTCTTTTTATTGGGTTAAACACCTTTCTCAGACACTTGCAAGCCCAAAGAAGTGCTTTTTGACGGTGAAGGTACATTTCTAAGGGTTGAGAGTCATTACTGATTGCCTGATTTATTAAAGAAACCTTTCCATCTCTTTGTCGTGTTGTTTTTGGTTTCAGCTTTAATGATGACGTCATCGTGGATGGTGTGTACATTGTCAAGGTGACCAAATACTTGCTGGTCTGCAGGCCAATTCTCCCAATTGTGGTTTTAAGCCCCTTGAGAGTAGGTTGTAGTGGTATAGTTTACACCTGGACCGAAAAATCGTGAGTTCGCGGGAGTCAGGGGGAGTTACTGGAAGGATTGAGTGGAGTCCAGCTTAAAGAAAATCTTACACCCCGCCAGTTTAGCCTTTATGGTTTCGGGCGTTGGGATAGGCACCCTGGTGTCCAAGATGTCTGCGGTGAGGCCGCAAAAGTCCAGTGATTCGGAGCGCCCAGTCGTCCTTGAAGGCCACTGCTGGGTTTGCCAATCAGTCGGCGGGACCTTGGTCTTGTTCAATGACCCCATTGGCGAGCATTTCTCCTATTACCTTGCTAATTTGAGCCTCGTAACAGAGGGCAGGGTTCAGAGGTGGGGCCACTTATGGTTTGGCTCCAGGTTCAAGGAAGAGTCGCACCAGATGGTCCTTGACGCAACCTAGGCCTTCAAAGCGTTGCTAGAATTTGGTGCTTTCCACAAATGCTGTGATCCCTGGATCAAACTGTCTGCTCGGATCAATTGGATCCACCCAACGTTATTTGTGGCGACATTATTGTTAGGGTTTGAATGGTGGGGCATTGTGGTGTGGGGATCAATTAAGGCGATGTTGATGAGAGATGGAATACGTTAGTAACAATACTTGTATTTGTATTTGTATAGCTGAGATAAAGGCATTGGTTCATAGAGACCAAGGAATAAAAGACTGATTGAATTGTGTTCGTCATTCATATTCAATACTCTTGAATGGTGACCCCGACGTGATTCAGTCTCCAATCCTAAGCCAAATCCTTCCAAACCATCTGGTACTCACCATGGCCACTAAAGAAGATGGCAACTTACTCCATGCCATTTCCATGAAATTGCCTGGAAGTGAGTGTTGTGCCGGCCACAGCCTCTGACCAGTTAGCGTACAAGAAAGAAGTTACAGATAGTACAAAGACAGGTAGGTAGAAGTAAGTGATGAAAATCTTGGTTATTGCAATAGAGTTGTTGGGCCAGATTGAACAGATCCTTTGTTAATTCCCGGCTCTGATGTCATTTTGCTGGGCGCTGAACAAAGGTGCGTGACCGCCAATACTCCAAAGGGATGTCGGGCCAAGGACGATAAAGTGTTAGCAAGTCCTTGACCGGAAATGATAACTTGTATCTGGACATCACCTCCGGAAAGGTCTGGTTCCAAACACTGTTGGACACTAACCTTGCCAGCCTGATGGTGAGGGGCTCGGTTTCGCATAGAAAATATGTCCATGCATTGTTGGCATATTGGTATTGCTTGAGGAACTTGGTGTAGGTGGCATCGGCGGATTTGAGGGCGGATCGGGCGGAGTTGGGAAGCCAAATTTGTAGGCTGTAGAGAAAGATTGGGGTGACGTAGATCCGGAAGAGTTGAAGGACTATTGGGAGGGGAAGATTCTTCATTCTGCATAAATAGGTGGTCATGGCCTTACTTATTGTGGATTTGACGTGATTGGTGAATGAGGGTTGCGTGGAGAAGGTGAAACCAACATAGTTAAAACTATTGACAATTTCAATTGTATTCTTGTTAATATGGAAGGAGGTGGGAGGCAGACGACCTTTATGGAAAACCATGGTCTTTGTCTTGATGGTGTTGACTTGAAGGCCGTTCTGGAATGTCCCTGGGCCCCTTCTTATGGATGAAGATGATGGCTGACTCCATCCACTCTGGTGGGAAGAAGGAAGAATGGAGGGCGAGGCAGAAAAGATCTTGGAGGAGTGGCTGGGCTTGGATCTGGAGAAGTGAAAGTTGGAAAGGAGAGACCCCAGATGTTGAGGGGGCTTTGCTCTTCATCTTCTTGAAGGCCACGTCCATCTCGGGTTCCGTGAAGGGCTGCAAAAGGGGATGGTGTTCTTCTGGGCAGCCCTGGACCTCCTCAACTACTGTTTCTGATGTTGATGCAAACAGTTCTTGACAGTGGAGGAGGAATTTACTCACGGGAATTTCCAAGTTGGTGGCGGGCTATTTGGCACGTTTGTACAAGCCCGCCATCCGGGACGAGGCTGATGAAGAGAGCAGGTTCTCCACTTACAACAATTGGTGGGGTTCTTGGCGCTCCTCAGAGACTTGTGATATGTAATTCTTGATATCGCATATTGCTCCCAAGTCTCCGGTGTTTGGCTCGTTTTGGCATTATGCAATGCTTCTCAACCTCGGTCTCAATAACTAATTTGTATGTACTTTTATTTTGGCTGATGTTCAATACCCCATTATCCGGGCTGATTTCCTTTGCGAGCACGGCTTGCTCGTTGATCTTAGAAAAAAAACGCCTTTTGGAAGCAAGTAGCAACTGCAGTATCTCAACTCGGTGGTCTCAATTGGAAGCTCCAACATTGAACTTCCTCACTTGCTCAATCTCCAGGTTTTCATCTGTGTTACTCTCATTTCCCTTGCTCACCTCGACCAAGTTGAGTGACCACAAACCAAAATACGCTGTTTAACACAGGATCATCACACACGGTCGACCAGTATTTGCCAAACCTCGACGACTGGCATTGGACAAGCTCTCCCTGGCTAGGAACGAGTTTAGCACAATGAGCAAAAGCTGGTATACTTCGACTTTCTGCAAGCAACTGGGCCTCCCCACTGCACATGGTTCCAAAGAAATCAGGTGGTTGCTGAGCTTGTGGAGACTACCGAGTTTTAAATGCCATCACCTCACCAGATCGGTACCCAATTCCTCACATCCAAGATTTCACATCAAGCCTCTGCGGTACAAGAGTTTTCTCCAAGATTGATTTGGTTCGCGCTTACAATCAGATCCCGGTTCACCCTGATGACGTTCCCAAAATGGCCATCACCACGCCTTTTGGCCTATTTGAATATGTGTACATGCCTTTTGGCTTATGCAATGCGGCACAGACATTCCAGCAATTTATGGATGAGGTTTGCCATGACTTGGATTTTGTTTACATCTATCTGGACAATCTCCTGGTAGCTAGCAAGGACGAGGATGCCCATGAACATCTTCAGCAATTGTTTCAGCATTTGTCAAATTACGGCCTGATTGCCAATTCCGACAAGTGTGTTTGGGTGTCTTGGAGCTTGATTTTTTTGGACACTGCGTCAACACATTGGGTCTCTTGCCACTGGAGGACCGCACGAGAGCTCTGCAGGCTTCTCTGCAGCTAAACTGGCGGGGTGTAAGACATTCTTTAAGCTGGACTTCACTCAATCCTTCCAGCAACTCCAACTTCACCCTGACTCCCGCGAACTCACGGTTTTTGGTCGGGTGTAAACTTTACCACCAAAGCGAGTCTCAATGGGCTTAAAACCACGTTTGGGGGCCGCTGCAGGCCAGCAAGTAATTGGTCACCTTGACAATGTACACACCATCCACGATGACGTCATGATTGCCGCTGAAACCAAACAGCAACACGACAAAGTGATGGAAAGGTTTCTTTAATAAATCAGGCAATCAGTAATGACTCTCAACCCTTAGAAATGTACCTTCACCGTCAAAAAGCACTTTTTTGGGCTTGCAAGTGTCTGAGAAAGGTGTTTACCCAATAAAAAGAGGCACGCACCCTGAGAGAGGCAAGGGCCCCGCGCTCGAAACAAGACGTGGTTTCCTTTCTATGCATGACCGGTCCCATCAGGACTTTATCCCTTCCTAGGCGGGTTGCACCCCGAACCTACAAGCCATGACCAAGAAGTATGCGCCATTGAAATGGGAAGACTCCAATCAGAAAAAAATTGAGGCTCTCAGGACGTCCCATAGTGATGATATCCACCTGGCGTTCTTTACAATGGAGAAAGGAACGCACATCATTGAGTGAAGTCCAGCTTAAAGAAAATCTTACACCCCGCCAGTTTAGCTTTTATGGTTTTGGCGTTGGAATAGGCACCCTGGTGTCCCAAATGTCCGCAGTGAGGCCGCATAGGAGAGAGTTATTATTGGGTCGGCCTGTCTGGGAGGGTTGTGCCGTCAATCACGATCCAACGCGTTGTGATAGTGACACTTTTCGATGTTGTGTCTGTTTGCAGTATACCACTCGGGTGATCTGTCCACTCCCAGATGGCCTCAAGATCACCAACATTAGTTGGAGCCGTGGGACGTCGTCAGGATAGATCAGGCACAAGGGTGCCACACTGGTGCTTGTGGCATTGACCTGGGTTGATGAGGGATAGTCTAGTCCTTCCCCCGACTAGCATACGGCAGCAAGTTTCGAAGTTTCGAGTTTGGGCTGTTGGGCAGTTTCATCGTTTTATTGGGTGGTTCCTACCACAATAGCCGCATGGTTTGCCCTTTTGGTGCCAGTTATGGAATCCGCCCCTTAGTCGGGATTGCTTAGAGTTTGGTCCACTTTCTCAGTGCACCAAGACAGGCCCTCTAGCCACTCCTGTGAGTTCGTCGTGTCCCTCAGCACTTTGTGCGAATTTGAGAATACCACCATCAGGAACATTTCAATCTCTCTTGCGCGGGCTCTTAGTTCATGGAGGGACAATTTATGTTGCAGGGCTTTAGTCCAAATCGTCTGGGAGGGGGTGCCTCTTATAATCTGGTGTCGAGTCATGAACTCTTGGGCCTCTGTGCTTGTAAAACCGCAGAGCGTAATATGATTGTACCCTCTTGTTCATACGCCTCAAGAGATTCCGGTCAACTTCCGGAATCTTGTGTCTGATGAAATGTTTGGCGGCGATGGTTTTGATTAGAGCACTAGGGGTCGTAAAGAGGTAACCAGATATTGCGAATGTAACATGATTCCCAAACTTAAGGGATCGTCCGTTGGGAGGTCCGTGGGTCCGAGTGACCTTGTATGGGCTCAATGCGGTGCGTGGGTAGCAAATATTGGGGAGGGCGTGGGTTCTGGGAGGATCAAGTGCCAAAGGGCCTGCAGTTGCGGCCCCAGTGCTTGGTGCGGTGTGAAAATTTTCGTCTTCCTCCTCCCGTTCTGAGCCCACATGCCAAATCGTGGTATGGCGCTCTGTTGGCAATTCTTAAGTACCGTGGCCGGGCCATGAACTATAAACAGTGGTATGTCTTCCACTCATACTCGGGGTAGTGTAGTGTGCTTGGCCCTATCGGCTTTAGGTGGTCCAATGGTGTTGCGTTGTAGCCATCATGAGCCAAAATGACATCAGGATCTCATTTTGAATTTGTCACCGTGAAGTGGTTCTTGGACCAGTGCGGTCTTTCGGAAAAAGCTTGGGTCAAACTTGGAACGTTTTGGCATTTTATTATTGTCTTGACCCGGACCTGCTGTCTGGGTCGGAGTATCGTCCTTTTTTTGAAGCCCGGTGTGTTAAGGCTCCTTCTCTCTTCTCCACTCGATCCCTCTCTGCCGCCAGGGTTACTATTTGGGAACGTCGGTTACTCTTCATCAGCTCTCCCGGAGAATGACGGTGGGCGGATGTGGTATGCATCTATTATCACCAGGGCTTCGGAGATGGCCCGTTTCCGTTTCAGCTCCAGTCATATCTTAACAGCCATCCAAAAATTTTGTTTTTGTTTTGATTTTCTTTTGCATTTCAAACACAGAAAATTACTGACAAAGATATCGAATTGTTGGAGAAGAGGAAAAAGAGCCACCATTAATTTTGTCCTCTAATTCTAAATCTGACAGCATCTCTCCAGGTGATGGTCCGGTAGTTATCCGGATTGTCTCTAACCCCCTTCTTATGAATGAGGATGACGGCAGTCTCCATCCAGTCTGGTGGGAAGAAGGTAGTTAGGAGGGCGTTGCTGAAGAGCTTGGCGAACAGGGGTGAAACTTGGGTCCGGAGAAGTGATAGCTGGAAGGGAGAGACCCGAGTGTTGGGGGGGCCTTGCTCTTCATCTTCTTGAAGCATTGTTCATTTTGGAGTCCGTGAAGGGCTGCAGGAGAGGATGTTGTTCTCCTGGCAGCCCTGGACCTCCTCCACTCTGCTCTCAGATGTTGAAGAGAAAATTGCTTGCAGTGCAGGAGGAATTTGGCCACGGGGACTTCCGAGGTAGTAGTGGGCGGTTTTGCGCGCTTGTACAAGCCCCCATCCTCTTGTAAACGGTAATCAGTGGTCTCCAAGAGGCAGCTTAAAAGGTTGCCCATCCCTCTTTGAAGACAAAAAGGCAAATAAATTATCCACTTCCAGCCTTTGGTGAGCAAACTCTGCACTCCTCAGAGACTTGTGATATGCAGTCCTCGCGATTGAGTACTGTTTCCAAGTCTCTGGTGTTCGGTTCATTTTGCGATCTTGTATTTCCTTGCATTTGACTCCGCAGTTCTCGATGGTATTGGTTGAAACACGGAGTCTTTGGGCCTCCTCCTCTCCTCTTTACTATGTAAGAGGACTCTTGGAATGCTTGGAAATACCCTGGGCCACTGCAGCTGCATTGAAGCCAGACGAGGTGTTAACAGTCTGCTGCAGGGCCTCAAGTTGAGCCGAACACTTCTGTGCATTGACCATGCACCTCCCCCTCGAGTCACGCCAAGATTTTGGAATGCTCTAGGCGTTTTGAATGTGACCGAGATGGGAAAGTGATCAGAGACCTTTAGCTTGTGCACGAAGTTGCCTGGACATGGGATGGATTCTGATGTGAAGATGTGGTCAATGACAGAACCCCCGAGTATGTGGGCACTCCAGGGTCGGAGCGCAGGCTGATTCTCCAATTACTCAGGATCTTGGCGAGTTGGGAGAATTCAGCCGAGTCTGGACGGATGTTGAACGACGGGACCAAAAATCTCATCTATTCTCTTAGACTAGAATTGGTTCAATGCACATGAATAAAGGTAAGAGGTGAGTTGCAGATAGTACAAAGACAGGTAGGTAGAGTTAAGTGATGAAAATCTTGGTTATTGCAGTAGAGTGGATGGGCCAGATTGAACAGATCTTTTGTCAACTCCCGTTGCTGATGGCATTTGGCTGGAGACCGACAAAGGTACGTGACCGCCAATACTCCGAAGGGATGTCAGGCCAAGGACAATAAGGTGTTAGCAAGTCCTTGACCGGAAGGAACAACTTGTGTCCGGACATCACCTCCGGAAAGGTCAGGTCCCAACACTGTTGGACACTAACCTTGCCAGCCCAATGGTGAGGGGCTCGTTTCACATAGAAAATGTGTCTATGCATTGTAGGCATATTGGCGCGGTATTGCTTGAGGAACTTGGTGTAGGTGGCATCAGCGGATTTGAGGGCGGATTGGGCGGAGTTGGGAAACCAAATGGTGTAGGCCGTAGAGAAAAATTGGGGTGACGTAGATCCGGAAGAGTTGAAGGACTATTGGAGGGGAAGATTCTTCATAGGAAGTCTATTGCATGTGTATCCGACCTTGCTTTGGCTTTGGTGATGATGGTGTTGAGATGATGGGTGAATGAGAGTTGTTGGGTGAATGTGATCCGACGTAGTTGAATGTCTTGACAATTTCCATTGGACGTTGTTGATGTGGAAGGATGTTGGCAGGCAGACGACCTTTATGGAAAACCATGGCCTTCGTCTTGATGGTGTTGACTTGAAGGCCGTTCTCTGGCAATAACCGTGGAGTGCATTGATGGCATTTTGCAATTCCATGGCTGAATTAGCCAAGAGAACCAGGTCGTCTGCATATTGAATATATTGAATAGGAAAATGGTTGATGGTGGGCCTTGGTGAGTGAGGGCTTCAGGCAGGTCGGATACATAAAGATTGAAAAGAATTGGCGATAGTGGATCCCCCTGCGGAAGGCCAATGGAAGTGAAGTAGCAGGGGATAGGTCCTCACCAGAACGAATAGAGCATCTGAGTCCGCATAGATGTTGGATAGCAGGACAAGATTGAACGCGGAACTCCCCAGAGTTGGAGTTTGAGGAATAACCGCGTTCGGTCCACCCTGTCGAATGCTTTGGAGAAATCCACAAAGCATCCATACACTCTCCTCTTGTTGTTTGCAATAAGCCAATGGAGGTGAAGAAACAAGGGGATAGGTCCTCACCAGCCCGGATGGAGCATCTGAGACCCGCAAAGATGTTGTGGAGCAGGTCACAGATCTCACGCGGTATCCTCGGAGTTGTAGTTTGAGGAACAACCTTGTCCGTCCACCCTGTTGAATGCCTTCGAGAAGTCCACAAACATCCGTACACTCTCCTCTTGTTGTTGATGCTATTGTGGACTGTTTCATAGAGGAGAGTTGCTGCCAATGATGTTGAACAGCCTCTCCGGAAGCCAAACTGGAACTACGGCAGGAGATCTCGTTCCTCAGCCAATCCGGAGAGCGGGCAGCAAGTAGGGTGGACAGGATCTTCAAGAAGGGTTCTCCAGGGTGATGGTCCGGTAGTTATCCGGATTGTCTCTAACCCCCTTCTTATGAATGAGGATGACGGCAGTCTCCATCCAGTCTGGTGGGAAGAAGGTAGTTAGGAGGGCGTTGCTGAAGAGCTTGGCGAACAGGGGTGAAACTTGGGTCCGGAGAAGTGAATGCTGGAAGGGAGAGACCCCGAGTGTTGGGGGGGCCTTGCTCTTCATCTTCTTGAAGGCATTGTTCATTTTGGAGTCCGTGAAGGGCTGCAGGAGAGGATG
>NC_081444.1:9163556-9179345 GCF_007210705.1 Tigriopus californicus
CTGACAAGGATCTTCCCATTCAACCTAAAAATATTCAGTATATTTTTCAACAATGTTCTGTTGGTTTGATGTGCAAAACAAATCTAAACAAAACAACTCAGTGGAAAAGAATATAGCTCTGCACACAAAGCAATTAATATCGCCAAAAGAAACAGAAAATGCACATGCAATTCAAACCAAATCGACAATATGCAGATATTATTTTTTAAATTGGATGGCAGGGTCCTTGTCAGACTGAGACAACATATTTTTTGGATGCATCTGAACCAATCCATCACGTCAGGCTGCAAGACAGTGGCTTAAGAAACGACGCCTTTTCTCCATCAATTCCAATGTCTTTTCCAGCAATGTTCTGTGTTTGAAGTGCAAAGCAATTTAATCTATTAAATAACTAATGTTATCCAATTACGAGTCTGGTTTCTTTTCAAAGTTTGCTAGTGACAGGACAGTATTTTTGGCTGACTCTGAACCGTCAGATGTTGTCCTCCTGGCAGCCCTGTGGACCTCTCCACTCTGCTCTCAGATTGTTGAAGAGAACAATTGCTTGCAGTGCAGGAGGAATTTGGCCACGGGACCTCCGAGGTAGTAGTGGGGCGTTTTGCGCGCTTGTACAAGCCGCCCATCCTCTTGTAAACGGTAATCAGTGGTCTCCAAGAGGCAGCTTAAAAGGTTGCCCATCCCTCTTGAAGACCAAAAGGCAATAAATTATCCACTTCCAGCCTTTGGTGAGCAAACCTCTGCACTCCTCAGAAGACTTGTGAATATGCAGTCCTCCGCGATGAGTACTGTTTCCAAGTCTCTGGTGTTCGGTTCATTTGCGATCTTGTTTTCCCTTGCATTTGACTCCGCAGTCTTCGATGGTATTGGTTGAAACACGGAGTCTTTTGGGCCTCTCTCTCCCCAAATGTAAGAGGACTCTATGAATGCTTGGAAATATCCTCTGGGCCACTGCAGCTGCATTGAAGCCAGACGAGGTGTTAACAGTCTGCTGCAGGGCCTCAAGTTGAGCCGAAACACTTCTGTGCATTGACCATGCACCTCCCCCCTCGAGTCACGCCCAGATTTGGAATGCTCTAGGCGTTTTGAATGTGACCGAGATGGGAAATGGATTAGAGACCTTTAGCTTGTGCACGAAGTTGCCGGACATGGGATGGATTCTGATGTGAAGATGTGGTCAATGACAGACCCCGCGAGTATGTGGGCACTCCAGGGTCGGAGGCGCAGGCTGATTCTCCAATTACTCAGGATCTTGGCGAGTTGGGGAATTCAGCCGAGTCTTGACGGATGTTGAACGACGGGACACAAAAAATCTCATCTATTCTCTTATGACTAGAATTGGTTCAATGCACATGAATAAAGGTAAGAGGTGAGTTGCAGATAGTACAAAGACAGGTAGGTAGAGGTAAGTGATGAAAATCTTGGTTATTGCAGTAGAGTGGATGGGCCAGATTGAACAGATCTTTTGTCAACTCCCGTTGCTGATGTCATTTTGCTGGGGACTGAACAAAGGTACGTGACCGCCAATACTCCGAAGGGATGTCAGGCCAAGGACAATAAGGTGTTAGCAAGTCCTTGACCGGGAAAGGACAACTTGTATGTCCGGACATCACCTCCGGAAAGGTCAGGTTCCAACACTGTTGGACACTAACCTTGCCAGCCCAATGGTGAGGGGCTCGGTCACATAGAAAATGTGTCTATGCATTGTAGGCATATTGGCACGGGTATCGCTTGAGGAACTTGGTGTAGGTGGCATCAGCGGATTTGAGGGCGGATTCGGGCGGAGTTGGGAAACCAAAGGTGAGGCCGTAGAGAAAAATTGGGGTGACGTAGATCCGGAAGAGTTGAAGGACTATTGGGAGGGGAAGATTCTTCATAGGAAGTCTATTGCATGTGTATCCGACCTGGCTTTGGCTTTGGTGATGATTGGTGTTGAGATGATGGGTGAATGAGAGTTGTTGGGTGAATGTGAATCCGACGTAGTTGAATGTCTTGACAATTTCCATTGGGACGTTGTTGATGTGGAAGGAGTTGCAGGCAGACGACCTTTATGGAAAACCATGGCCTTCGTCTTGATGGTGTTGACTTGAAGGCCGTTTCTCTTGGCAATAAACCGTGGAGGCATTGATTGCATTTTGCAATTCCATGGCTGAATTAGCCAAGAGGAACCAGGTCGTCTGCATATTGAATATATTGAATAGGAAAATGGTTGATGGTGGGGCCTTGGTGAGTGAGGGCTTCAGGCAGGTCGGATACATAAAGATTGAAAAGAATTGGCGATAGTGGATTCCCCTGCGGAAGGCCAATGGAAGTGAAGTAGCAGGGGATAGGTCCTCACCAGAACGAATAGAAGCATCTGGTCCCGCATAAGATGTTGGATAGCAGGACACAGATTGAACGCGGAACTCCCCAGAGTTGGAGTTTGAGGAATAACCGCCGTTCGGTCCACCCTGTCGAATGCTTTGGAGAAATCCACAAAGCATCCATACACTCTCCTCTTGTTGTTTGCAATAAGCCAATGGAGGGTGAAGAAACAAGGGGATAGGTCCTCACCAGCCCGGATGGAGCATCTGAGACCCGCAAAGAGTGTTGTTGGAGCAGGTCACAGATTCTCACGCGGTATTCCTCGCGAGTTGTAGTTTGAGGAACAACCTTTGTCCTGTCCACCCTGTTGAATGCCTTCGAGAAGTCCACAAAGCATCCGTACACTCTCCTCGTTGTTGATGCTATTGTGGACTGTTTCATAGAGAGAGTTGCTGCCAATTGATGTTGAACCAGCCTCTCCGGAAGCCAAACTGGAACTACGGCAGGAGATCTCGTTCCTGCAGCCAATCCGAGAGGCGGGCAGCAAGTAGGGTGGACAGGATCTTCAAGAAGGGGTTCTCCAGGTGATGGTCCGGTAGTTATCCGGATTGTCTCTAACCCGCTTCTTATGAATGAGGATGACGGCAGTCTCCATCCAGTCTGGTGGGGAAGAGGTAGTTATTAGGAGGGCGTTGCTGAAAGAGCTTGGCGAACAGGGGTGAAACTTGGGTCCGGAGGAAGTTAATAGCTGGAAGGGAGAGACCCCGAGTGTTGGGGGGCCTTGCTCTTCATCTTTCTTGGAAGGCATTGTTCATTTTGGAGTCCGTGAAGGGCTGCAGGAGAGGATGTTGTTCCTCCTGGCAGCCCTGGACCTCCTCCACTCTGCTCTCAGATGTTGAAGGAACAATTGCTTGCAGTGCAGAGGAATTTGGCCACGGGGACCTCCGAAGGTAGTAGTGGGCGTTTTGCGCGCCTTGTACAAGCCCCCATCCTCTTGTAAACGAATCAGTGGTCTCCAAGAGGCAGGTTAAAAGGTTGCCCATCCTCTTTGAAGACAAAAGGCAAATAAATTATCCACTTCCAGCCTTTGGTGAGCAAACTCTGCACTCCTCAGAGACTGTGATATGCAGTCCTCGCGATTAGTACTGTTTCCAAGTCTCTGGTGTTCGGTTCATTTTGCGATCTTGTATTTCCCTTGCATTTGACTCCGCAGTTCTCGATGGTATTGGTTGAAACACGGAGTCTTTGGGCCTCCTCCTCTCCTCTTACTATGTAAGAGGACTCTTGGAATGCTTGGGAAATACCCTGGCCACTGCAGTCCATTGAAAGCCAGACGAGGTGTTAACAGTCTGCTGCAGGGCCTCAAGTTGAGCCAAACACTTCTGTGCATTGACCATGCCACCTCCCCCTCGAGTCACGCCCAGATTTTGGAATGCTCTAGGCGTTTTGAATGTGACCGAGATGGGAAAGTGATCAGAGACCTTTAGCTTGTGCACGAAGTTGCGCTGGACATGGGATGGATTCTGATGTGAAGATGTGGTCAATGACAGAACCCCCGGAGTATGTGGGCACTCCAGGGTCGGAGCGCAGGCTGATTCTCCAATTACTCAGATCTTGGCGAGTTGGGAGAATTCAGCCGGAGTCTGGACGGATGTTGAACGACGGCGACAAAAATCTCATCTATTCTCTTATGACTAGAATTGGTTCAATGCACATGAATAAAGGTAAGAGGTGAGTTGCAGATAGTACAAAGACAGTAGGTAGAGGTAAGTGATGAAAATCTTGTTATTGCAGTAGAGTGGATGGGCCAGATTGAACAGATCTTTGTCAACTTCCCGTTGCTGATGGCATTTGGCTGGGAGACCGACAAAAAGGTACGTGACCGCCAATACTCCGAAGGGATGTCAGGCCAAGGACAATAAGGTGTTAGCAAGTCCTTGACCGGGAAGGACAACTTGTGTCCGGACATCACCTCCGGAAAGGTCAAAGTCGAGTTCCAACACTGTTGGACACCAACCTTGCACGCCAATGGTGAGGGGCTCGTTTCACATAGAAAATGTGTCTATGCATTGTAGGCATATTGTGGGCACGCAGAGGTATCGCTTGGAACTTGGTGTAGGTGGCATCAGCGGATTTGAGGGCGGATTGGGCGGAGTTGGGAAACAAAGGTGTAGGCCGTAGAGAAAATTGGGGTGACGTAGATTCCGGAAGAGTTGAAGGACTATTGGGAGGGAAGATTCTTCATAGGAAGTCTATTGCATGTGTATCCGACCTTGGCTTTGGCTTTTTGTGATGATGGTGGTGGAGATGATGGGTGAATGAGAGTTGTTGGGTGAATGTGAATCCGACGTAGTTGAATGTCTTGACAATTTCCATTGGGACGTTGTTGATGTGGAAGGATGTTGCAGGCAGACGACCTTTATGGAAAACCATGGCCTTCGTCTTGATGGGTGTTGACTTGAAGGCCGTTCTCTTGGCAATAACCGTGGAGTGCATTGATGGCATTTTGCAATTCCATGGCTGAATTAGCCAAGAGAACCAGGTCGTCTGCATATTGAATATATTGAATAGGGAAAATGGTTGATGGTGGGGCCTTGGTGAGTGAGGGCTTCAGGGCAGGTCGGATACATAAAGATTGAAGAATTGGCGATAGTGGACCCCCTGCGGAAGGCCAATGGAAGTGAAGTAGCAGGGGGATAGGTCCTCACCAGAACGAATAGAGCATCTGAGTCCCGCATAGATGTTGGATAGCAGGACACAGATTGAACGCGGAACTCCCCAGAGTTGGAGTTTGAGGAATAACGCGTTCGGTCCACCCTGTCGAATGCTTTGAGAAATCCACAAAGCATCCATACACTCTCCTCTTGTTGCTGATGTTGGAATGCACAATTCATAGAGGAGAGTGGCTGCCGTGGTGGTTGAGCGGCTTCTCCGGAAACCGAATTGGAACTGGGGAAGGAGATCCCTATCCTTGGCCAATCCGGAGAAGCGGGCAGCTAATAGGTGGGACATCATCTTCAAAAGGGTTCTCCAGGGTGATAGTCCGATGGTTGTTTGGAATGTCCCTGGGCCCTTCTTATGGATGAAGATGATGGCTGACTCCATCCACTCTGGGGGAAGAAGGAAGAATGGAGGGCGAGGCAGAAAAGATCTTGGAGGGTGGCTGGGCTTGGATCTGGAGAAGTGAAAGTTGGAAAGGAGAGACCCCAGATGTTAGGGGGCTTTGCTCTTCATCTTCTTGAAGGCCACGTCCATCTCGGGTTCCGTGAAGGGCTGCAAAAGGGGATGGTGTTCTTCTGGGCAGCCCTGGACCTCCTCCACTACTGTTTCCGATGTTGATGCAAACAGTTCTTGACAGTGGAGGAGGAATTTGCTCACGGGAATTTCCGAGTGGTGGCGGGCTTTTGGCACATTTGTACAAGCCCGCCATCCAGGACGGGCGCATGAAGAGAGCAGGTTCTCCACTTCCAACCTTGGTGGGCTGCTAGCGCTCCTCAGAGACTTGTGATATGCAATTCTTGATATTCGCATATTGCTCCAAGTCTCCGGTGTTTGGCTCGTTTTTGCACTACGCAGTTTTTGCAGCATTTGACCCTCAGCTCTCAATGGTAGGAGCTGAACACGGGGTCTTAGTCCTCCTCTCCCCTCTGCACGGGAGGGGACTCTTTAAATGCTTGCGAAATGCCTTGGGCCCCTGCAGCTGGATTGCTCACAGCTCCGTGGTTGATGGATAGCTGCAGGGCCACAAGTTGTGCCGCGGCACTTCTGCACATTGACCACGCACCTCCCATTTCGAGTCCACGCCAGATGATGGAAATTTCTGGGCATCTTGAAGGTGACTGAAATCGGAGGTGATCAGACACGGCCAGGGGATGGACGAAACTGGCCGGAGATGGAATATTTCTGATATAAAATGTGGTCAAGTACAGAGGCGCCCCGGGAGTAGGGTGTGTGTTGGGACTCCCGGGTTGGAGCGCAGAGTAATTCTCCATTGGCTCAGGATCTGGGCGAGCTCGGGAGAATTCACTCGAGTCAGGACAGATGTTGAATCACCACCAATGATGACTTTCTCCGGATTTCTTCACCTTCTGAAGGATGGATGTGAGGTCCGAGATGAGATCCTCATAGTCCTTGGTTGGCTGATAGTAAAACGCCAATGATGGTAAAGCCTTGGGCATCCACGGCTATGTGATGAGGAGAGGATGAGAGAAAGATGGGCTCAAAGCGTTTGGTAATATAGAGCTCCAAACCACCACTGGGCCGACCACGCCCAGCGGGCTTCCTGGCATGAACTACGAAGCTCTGTTTGCCAGGAAAGCAACTCTCGTTGTTTCTCCTCGGTGACCCACGTCTCAGATAAGAAGGTGAAGGTGTGTCCTCGGATCTTTGTTGAGACACCGTCCCGCACCAGCCACTCGCAGCATGTTCGCCCGTCCATGACAGTTGAGAAAGCAGGCGACACCGGTTGATTCCCTCCTCTCCGCTTGCTGATCCGCTGGTTGCCGCCGATGCTGGTTCCTCGCGATTACCGAGTTGTTCAATCCGACCTAGAAAAGAGAGATCACTATGGCCATTGAGGGGGGCAAAGGAAGGAAGGGATGGTTTTGGGAAAAAGGAAGAGGGTTTCGAGGGCTAGAAGCTCACGTCTTGAAAAAGACGTGAGCCGGGGAATATGGGCAGAGGAAGGATTGGAAGGGGAGGTGCATTGAACGGGGCATATCACAGATTCATGGGGGGCCACTGTTCGTGGGCGTAGCCACGCTCACTGGTATCACAGTTAGTACTATTCTATCGACTTAAAACCATTAAAAACAAGATTCTTGTCGGAGGAGTAAAAAACGCACGTCCGCCATTCGAGGCGTCAGCTGACTTATTAAATCTAGTCAATCAGACTTACTTAATCTAGTCATGGATTGCTAAAAGACCTGGATCGCGCACGGCAAAAAGAAGGTGACCTTTAGAGGGGAAAGAGGCGATCTCTCTGTTTGTTAGACATCATTTTCAGCGCTTCTTTCTTCATGGAAAATACAAAAACATCAATTGTTAAGAATTATTAAGACAATTGCCCTACTTTAGTTCCTAATTTTCTATCAATAATTCTTCTTTAAAGCTAAGAATGCAAATTCCAGTAGCGTTAGTAAAACTCTCCTCCCTTGACAAACCTAAGATATACGTTTCAATGGGCACTTATTGCCAATTGTAAAAGCAAGACATAATACCTAATAAAGTATGATATTTGCAAAACTCTTCTTTCATCTCTACCCAAAAACGAGCTTCTAGTTACATTAGCTTAAATCAATATTAAACTTTCAAAAATAACTTGACCCTGCCACTTGGATATTACAATCAAATCTAAATGATCCAAAGCAACTCTGTCATACAAAATTGTAAATGAATTGAAAATGAGCTTCTCAGTTTCGACATGAAGTCTTCCTCAGTAGAAAACATTGAATGTTGAATTGATTTGGAAACAGCATGATGTTAAACTATGACAGCAAGTTCATGAGGTGCATTATAACTCCTACAATCCAAAAAGTATGCAATAATTAGGGCGAAGAAGATATTATGCACTCGGTTTTGTTACAAGTAATTGAGGTTCAAGAACTTTTTTTTTCAATTTAAAGGAGCTCCTTCAATGTGATTCCTTCTTGTTTTTTGTTTGGTTTTTCAAGGGCTTTTCTAACCGCTACAAGGAATGTAATCCCCAGTGCTATTGAAATGAAAGGTTATAAGTTGTCTCTTCATTACCTTTCAATCTTTGCATGTTGTTTGGTATACCAAAAAGTTTGAGTTGGCAGACCGAGTTAGGCCTGGCATGTAGGGTTGATCTGAAATGCTACTTTAAAAATTGTTTACATTGTCCTTGGAAAATTCTTGATCATAGGGATTTTCAAAGACCTTTCAGCTCATTGTTGCAATTCACCTAAACAACAGGGAGCAACTTAAAGATACAAAAATTGAATAGCTGCAATTTGAATAAATAAGAGTTGAGAGTTGGATTGAAGAACTTAATTCCCACCATGTACTTCCCAAAGTATGAGTTGCATGTTAAAACCAATTTGTATATCTTCTGAAACAACTAGGACTTCACACAGCTAAGGAAATTTGCTTTAATAATTTTTACTGAAAGGCATTTTTTTGCAATTTGAGGCCCAATTCTTCATACTTCTGATTTTAGGCATTCACTTTAGTGGTGTTAAAGAGAGTACTAAACAGTTATTCTTGAAAACACTGAAAGAATAGTCTCACTTCATGATAGATAATCATGCCTAGGGTGCCCTAGACAAACTATGGTCAACAATGATGTTATTTTGACACTCTATTAACGTAGATTAGTGAAGTACCTGAGTTCAGGTGAATTATTTTTTTTGCCGTCATGGCCACTTCTTGACCTGAGCGCAACCAAGGTTCCAACAGATTTGATAGCCAGACCCAGCTTGACTTTTTATTGGTATTTAGTTCTTGGGCATGGACATGGTTTCACCATGAAATGAAGTTGAAAATAATTACAAGCATTTCCACAATAATGCAGTTCAAAATATTTGACATTTGGTAACTTTCCTTCAATGACGTGTATATATTCAAGGACACTAAAGCAAGGAAACGCCACTTTTTTGTGATTACCAAACCTTTCCCGCCAAGTAAGGCCTAAACTTTTGCTGCTGAAATTTTCAATGTCAATTATTGGCTTAATTATTGGACAAAATATGTGAATAATATAATTTTCGTAACCATTGATTGTATTTGCATCAAACCAACCATGTAAATATACTTAAAATGGCTTTTAACATGTCTTAAAGTACAACAACTGAAAAGTGCTAGTTGGGTTTTCATGATAAAGCAAGAATTTGCTCTAAACACAATCAGTCAATACTTTTTTGCTAATAATATCATTTGAAGAAAATGGTATCAGAAACATCTTGACCAATTTTCAAGCAATTTGGTGGACTTATTATGAAAATGTGGTTCTCACTCTAGGGATAGCCCTCAATCCAAATGTAGACATATCGTAGCTCTGAGCTACATCATGTTCTTTAAACTCATTTTGATGCTTTATAATCATGGAATAATATATCTTAAGATATATGACACTATTTTGGATGCTTTTGCAAAACACAAATTTATTGGAGTTCAAAGTTCAAATTGAAATCTAGTGTACTGTACTTTGGTATTACTCTGTGCCCCTTAAATAATGCCTACCTTTCATGCGAACTTCCTAATAGGTAGAAGATTAAACTCTACTAAAAGTTAATTCATTCACTTTTCACCAATGCCTGATGTTTTTTGTCAAATGTGTGGATTAAAACAAAATTATCAATTGTGCATCACAAATATTCTAATATCTTAACATTTATGTACATGTACTTTTATAACCTATTTCATACATTTCTTTCTTTTTGTCAGTGTAAGTTCCTCATCAATTAGTAAAATGATTCTTGTTGATTTTCTATCTATGCGTGTTTTTCAGCCAGTTTTACGCAATATGTCACTGATTTGAAAGGCAATTTGATTGTTTTTGATTAGTTTGATGTTCATGAGCATTTCATATATTCTTCTGACTTTCAAAATTAATTCAGAAATATTTGACAAATGGACGGAGTTGTATGTCAAGGAGATCATTATGTAATTAAATGCACTTAAATGCACGATGTTGCATGGATAATCTTGTTTTATTAATACTAGAGTTACTGTCTTGATTCAATGCAATGGCCTAAGTTGGCGGTCAGGGGAAAGCCGTGTCGTTTCCTCTCTTTAGAGTCCCTGAATAGTCTTAGTGTAAACGGTAATCAGTGTTCTCCAAGAGGCAGCTTTAAAGGTTGCGTGAGTTTTTCTTTTGAGCGTGCTTTCAAAGGTCCTTACAAGAAGGACATCATTGCTAACGGGTGAAACCGAAATTTTCACGCTTTGTGTGAGGAGTCAGAGGACATGATTATCCACGTCTTGATAATCTCGCGTCTCTTCAGGAACGCAGGCAAAGGTGTGACCTGATGAGCATCAGACTGACTCTGGTCAAGTTCTCAGCCTGTGCATATAAAATTACTATTGGTACCTTCTATGATCTGCGTGTGGTACTTCCCCTCTCAAGGTTTTAAAGCCGTAGAACTCTATCAATCCCGAAATTCAGGCACGTCAGAGAGTCAGCCTTTTGACAGTGACTTTGAGACTTTGCCAATCGTGCTGAATGTACTCCCACGTATACGAACTTCTCAATCTCGATTCAATTATCAGTAAGACGATTATCATTGACGCAGGTTTTTAAAAACTCACGCTGCCTCTTGGAGACCACTGATTACTGTTTACAATAGTCTTAGTAGCGCTGGAAAAGTGACCGCACAGGAGATTTGTTCACCTTTCCTTTTTATGGTGACGTCATCAGTCAGCTGTAGCTTAAAGGTGCCTATACGTAGTCGAGGTAATCCTGCCACCTGGCGACCAGAATTGACCTCAACGTCAGCTGTTTGTTATGATCTGGTTTTGGGTGGGCAGATTTTGAAGCTCACAACCGTCAGAACGGACATTTCTCCTCGTTTTCAAGACATCATCANGATCCAACGCGTTGTGATAGTGACACTTTTCGATGTTGTGTCTGTTTGCAGTATACCACTCGGGGTGATCTGTCCACTCCCAGATGGCCTCAAGATCACCAACATTAGTTGGAGCCGTGGGACGTCGTCAGGATAGATCAGGCACAAGGGTGCCACACTGGTGCTTGTGGCATTGACCTGGGTTGATGAGGGATAGTCTAGTCCTTCCCCCGACTAGCATACGGCAGCAAGTTTCGAAGTTTCGAGTTTGGGCTGTTGGGCAGTTTCATCGTTTTATTGGGTGGTTCCTACCACAATAGCCGCATGGTTTGCCCTTTTGGTGCCAGTTATGGAATCCGCCCCTTAGTCGGGATTGCTTAGAGTTTGGTCCACTTTCTCAGTGCACCAAGACAGGCCCCTCTAGCCACTCCTGTGAGTTCGTCGTGTCCCTCAGCACTTTGTGCGAATTTGAGAATACCACCATCAGGAACATTTCAATCTCTCTTGCGCGGGCTCTTAGTTCATGGAGGGACAATTTATGTTGCAGGGCTTTAGTCCAAATCGTCTGGGAGGGGGTGCCTCTTATAATCTGGTGTCGAGTCATGAACTCTTGGGCCTCTGTGCTTGTAAAACCGCAGAGCGTAATATGATTGTACCCCTCTTGTTCATACGCCTCAAGAGATTCCGGTCAACTTCCGGAATCTTGTGTCTGATGAAATGTTTGGCGGCGATGGTTTTGATTAGAGCACTAGGGGTCGTAAAGAGGTAACCAGATATTGCGAATGTAACATGATTCCCAAACTTAAGGGATCGTCCGTTGGGAGGTCCGTGGGTCCGAGTGACCTTGTATGGGCTCAATGCGGTGCGTGGGTAGCAAATATTGGGGAGGGCGTGGGTTCTGGGAGGATCAAGTGCCAAAGGGCCTGCAGTTGCGGCCCCAGTGCTTGGTGCGGTGTGAAAATTTTCGTCTTCCTCCTCCCGTTCTGAGCCCACATGCCAAATCGTGGTATGGCGCTCTGTTGGCAATTCTTAAGTACCGTGGCCGGGCCATGAACTATAAACAGTGGTATGTCTTCCACTCATACTCGGGGTTAGTGTAGTGTGCTTGGCCCTATCGGCTTTAGGTGGTCCCAATGGTGTTGCGTTGTAGCCATCATGAGCCAAAATGACATCAGGATCTCATTTTGAATTTGTCACCGTGAAGTGGTTCTTGGACCAGTGCGGTCTTTCGGAAAAAGCTTGGGTCAAACTTGGAACGTTTTGGCATTTTATTATTGTCTTGACCCGGACCTGCTGTCTGGGTCGGAGTATCGTCCTTTTTTTGAAGCCCGGTGTGTTAAGGCTCCTTCTCTCTTCTCCACTCGATCCCTCTCTGCCGCCAGGGTTACTATTTGGGAACGTCGGTTACTCTTCATCAGCTCTCCCGGAGAATGACCGGTGGGCGGATGTGGTATGCATCTATTATCACCAGGGCTTCGGAGATGGCCCGTTTCCGTTTCAGCTCCAGTCATATCTTAACAGCCATCCAAAAATTTTGTTTTTGTTTTGATTTCTTTTGCATTTCAAACACAGAAAATTACTGACAAAGATATCGGAATTGTTGGAGAAGAGGAAAAAAGAGCCACCATTAATTTTGTCCTCTAATTCTGACAAGGATCTTCCCATTCAACCTAAAAATATTCCAGTATATTTTTCAACAATGTTCTGTTGGTTTGATGTGCAAAACAAATCTAAACAAAACACATCAGTGGAAAAGAATATAGCTCTGCCACACAAAGCAATTAATATCGCCAAAAGAAACAGAAAATGCACATGCAATTCAAACCAAATCGACAATATGCAGATATTATTTTTTAAATTGGATGGCAGGGTCCTTGTCAGACTGAGACAACATATTTTTTGGATGCATCTGAACCAATCCATCACGTCAGGCTGCAAGACAGTGGCTTAAGAAACGACGCCTTTTCTCCATCAATTCCAATGTCTTTTCCAGCAATGTTCTGTGTTTGAAGTGCAAAGCAATTTAATCTATTAAATAACTAATGTTATCCAATTACGAGTCTGGTTCTTTTTCAAAGTTTGCTAGTGACAGGACAGTATTTTTGGCTGACTCTGAACCGTTCATGTTTTCAAAAAAGAAAACGCTTCAAATTCGCAATGTGTGTTTGAAATGCAAAACAATTTAACCGAAAAGAGCCTAATATCGCCAAATGACACCTTTTCATTCCAAATCGGTCGCTTGCAAAAAATTATCCAATCACAATGTCTTAGTAGCGCTGGAAAAGTGACCGCACAGGAGATTTGTTCACCTTTCCTTTTTATGGTGACGTCATCAGTCAGCTGTAGCTTAAAGGTGCCTATACGTAGTCGAGGTAATCCTGCCACCTGGCGACCAGAATTGACCTCAACGTCAGCTGTTTGTTATGATCTGGTTTTGGGTGGGCAGATTTTGAAGCTCACAACCGTCAGAACGGACATTTCTTCCTCGTTTTCAAGACATCATCAAACTAGTTTATACTCCTATTGGAAGCAAGTTTTTCATCTACAAAGTATGGCACCATTTTCAAGAAACTCATTTGATGCCAAACTCGTTCATGGAGTGAATGAACACGAGAGGATGGATAACATTAAGTGATGTCCAACATATCGTGATGCTAAGACATTGATTCTTCAAGGATTGTGATTGGATAATTTTTTGCAAGCGACCGATTTGGAATGAAAAGGTGTCATTTGGCGATATTAGGCTCTTTTCGGTTAAATTGTTTTGCATTTCAAACACACACATTGCGAATTTGAAGCGTTTCTTTTTTTTGAAAACATGAACGGTTCAGAGTCAGCCAAAAATACTGTCCTGTCACTAGCAAACTTTGAAAAAACCAGACTCGTAATTGGATAACATTAGTTATTTAATAGATTAATTGCTTTGCACTTCAAACACAGAACATTGCTGGAAAAGACATTGGAATTGATGGAGAAAAGGCGTCGTTTCTTAAGCCACTGTCTTGCAGCCTGACGTGATGGATTGGTTCAGATGCATCCAAAAAATATGTTGTCTCAGTCTGACAAGGACCCTGCCATCCAATTTAAAAATAATATCTGCATATTGTCGATTTGGTTTGAATTGCATGTGCATTTTCTGTTTCTTTTGGCGATATTAATTGCTTTGTGTGGCAGAGCTATATCTTTTCCACTGATGTGTTTTGTTTAGATTTGTTTTGCACATCAAACCAACAGAACATTGTTGAAAAATATACTGGAATATTTTATGGTTGAATGTGGAAGATCCTTGTCAGAATTAGAGGACAAAATTAATGGTGGCTCTTTTTCCTCTTCTCCAACAATTCCGATATCTTTGCAGTATTTTCTGTGTTTGAGAATGCAAAAAATCAAAAACAAAAAACAAAAATTTTGTGATGGCTGTTAGATATGACTGGAGCTAGAAACGGAAACGGGCCATCTCCGAAGCCCTGGTGATAATAGATGCATACCACATCGCCCACCGTCATTCTCCGGGAGAGCTGATGAAGAGTAACCGACGTTCCCAAATAGTAACCCTGGCGGCAGAGAGGGATCGAGTGGAGAAGAGAGAAGGAGCCAACACACCGGGCTTCAAAAAAAGGACGTATACTCCGACCCAGACAGCAGGTCCGGGTCAAGACAATAATAAAATGCCAAAACTTCCAAGTTTGACCCAAGCTTTTTCCGAAAGACCGCACTGGTCCAAGAACCACTTCACGGTGACAAATTCAAAATGAGATCCTGATGTCATTTTGGCTCATGATGGCTACAACGCACAACCATTGGACCACCTAAAGCCGATAGGCCAAGCACACTACACTAACCCGAGTATGAGTGGAAGACATACCACTGTTTATAGTTCATGGCCCGGCACGGTACTTAAGAATTGCCAACAGAGCGCCATACCACGATTGGCATGTGGGCTCAGAAGGGAGGAGGAAGACGAAAATTTTCACACCGCACCAAGCACTGGGGCCGCAACTGCAGGCCTTTGGCACTTGATCCTCCCAGAACCCACGCCCTCCCCAATATTTGCTACCCACGCACCGCATTGAGCCCATACAAGGTCACTCGGACCCACGGACCTCCCAACGACGATCCTTAAGTTTGGGAATCATGTTACATTCGCAATATCTGTGTACCTCTTACGACCCCCTAGTGCTCTAATCAAAACCATCGCCGCCCAACATTTCATCAGACACAAGATTCCGGAAGTTGTACCGGAATCTCTTGAGGCGTATGAACAAGAGGGGTACAATCATATTACGCTCTGCGGTTTTACAAGCAAGGCCAAGAGTTCATGACTCGACACCAGATTATAAGAGGCACCCCTCCCAGACGATTTGGACTAAAGCCTGCACATAAATTGTCCTCCATGACAAGAGCCCGCGCAAGAGAGATTGAAATGTTCATTGATCGCACATTACTACAACACAGCACTGCTGTCACAGAGAGCCCTCGACTGAAAGAGCTGAACGAGCTGATGGTGGTATTCTCAAATCCACAAGTGCTGAGGACACGACGAACTCACAGAGTGGCTAGAGGGGCCTGTCTTGGTGCACTGAGAAAGTGGACCAAACTCTAAGCAATCCCGACTAAGGGGCGGATTCCATAACTGGCACAAAAGGGCAAACCATGCGGCTATTGTTGGTAGGAACCACCCAATAAAACGATGAAACTGCCCAACAGCCCAAACTCGAAACTTCGAAACTTGCTGCCGTATGCTAGTCGGGGGAAGGACTAGACTATCCTCATCAACCCAGGTCAATGCCACAAGCACCAGTGTGGCACCCTTGTGCCTGATCTATCCTGACGACGTCCCACGGCTCCACTAATGTTGGTGATCTTGAGGCCATCTGGGAGTGGACAGATCACCCCGAGTGGTATACTGCAAACAGACACAACATCGAAAAGTGTCACTATCACAACGCGTTGGATCGTGATT
>NC_081444.1:9179396-9199485 GCF_007210705.1 Tigriopus californicus
CCTGTCAGCATAAGAATGTGTCTGAACCGATCGATCAGAAGTCAAATCAGGTTGCATGACAGTGGATTAAGAAACGAAGTCTGTTCTCTAAATTTTCCGAGATCATTTTCAGCAATGTGTTATGTTTGAAATACAAAACAATTAAACCGAAAATTATATAAATCTAGACAAAAAACATCAGAAGGAAACAATATCGCTCTGCCAAACAAATCAATTGATATCGCCAAAGGCAACAGAAAAGGTACGCACAATTCAAACCAAATCTATTGCTATGCAGATAATTTTTTTAGGGCCCTTGTCAGCATGACAGGACAGTATTTTTGGCTGACTCTGAACCGTTCATATTTTCAAAAAGAAGCGTTTCAAATTCGCCTTTGCCTAAACAGAATGGCAGTTTTGCCCTACTAAAAACAAATTTGTCCAAAGAGCCTAATATCGTCAAATGTCACCTTTTCATTCCAAATCTGTCGCTTGCATAAAATGCAATTCAAACCATATCGATTGATCTTCTTTGAAGGAATCCGTCTTTCAAATCTAAAAAATCTATAAACAATTTGTCCACAGGCCTAATATCGCCAAATGACACCTTTTCATTCCAAATCTGTCGCTTGCATAAAATCCAATTCAAACCATATCGATTGATCTTCTCTGAAGGAATCCATCTTTCAAAATCTACTTGATCACGCAAATGATCCAATTACGATTCTGGTTCTTTTTCAAAGTTTGACAGGGCAATTCAAACCAAATTTATTGATTTCCAAATATTTCTAAGGTTGAATAGCAGGGCCTTTGTCAGCATGACAGGACAGTATTTTGGCTGACTGAACCATTCATATTTTCAAAAAGGAAACGTTTCAAATATGCCTTTGCCTGAACAGAATGGCAGTTTTGCCCTACGAAACAAAATGTCCAAAGAGCCTAATATCGCCTAATGACACCTTTTCATTCCTAATCTGTTGCTTGCAAAAATTATCCAATCACAGTCCTTGGCAGCATAAGAATGTTTCTGAACCGATCGATCAGAAGTCAAATCAGGTTGCATAACAGTGGATTAAGAAACGACGTCTTTTCTTTAATTTTTGATTCGATAATTTTTCTAAGGTTGGATAGCAGGGCCCTTGTCAGCATGACAGGACAGCGTTTTTGGCTGACTGTGAACCGTTCATATTTTCAAAAAGAAAACGCTGCAAATTCGCCTTGCCTGAACAGAATGGCAGCTTTGCCCTACTATAAAAACAAATTTGTCCAAATATCGCCAATATCGCCGAATGATACCTTTTCATTCCAAATCTGTCGCTTGCAAAAAATTATCCAATCACAATCCTTGTCAGCATAAGAATGTTTCTGAACGATCGATCAGAAGTCAAATCTGGTCATGACAGTGGATTAAGAAACGAGGTGTGTCTCTAAATTTTCCGAGATCTTTTTCAGCCATGTGTTGTGTTTAAAATGCAAAACAATTCAACCGAAAATTGATATAAATCTAGACAAAAAACATCAAAAGGAAACAATATCGCTCTGCCAACCAATCAATTGATATCGCAAAAGCAACCGAGAAGGAACGTGCAATTCAAACCATATATATTGCTATGCAGATAATTTTTCCAAGGTTGAATGGGAGGGACCTTGTCAGGATGACAGGACAGTATTTTTGGCTGACTCTGAACCGTTCATATTTGCAAAAAGAAAACGCTTCAAATTCGCCTTTGCCTAACAGAATTTTTGCCCTACTAAAAACAAATTTGTCCAAAGAGCCTAATATCGCCAAATTCGAAATCTGTCGATTGCATAAAATGCAATTCAGAACATATCGATTTATCTTCTTTGAAGGAATCCATCTTTCAAAATCTACTTGATCACGAAAATTATCCAATTACGATTCTGGTTCTTTTTCATTGTTTGACAGTGCAATTCAAAACCAAATTTATTGATATGCAGATATTTTCTAAGGTTGAATGGCAGGGCCCTTGTCAGCATGACCCGACACCATTTTTGGCTGACTCTGAACCGTTCATATTTTCAAAAAGAAAACCCTTCAAATTCGCCTTTGCCTGAACAGAATGGCAGTTTTGCCCTACTAAAAACAAAATTTGTCCAAGGAGCCTAATAACGCCAAATGACACCTTTTCATTCCAAATCTGTCGATTGCATAAAATGCAATTCAAACATATCGATTGATCTTCTTTGAAGGAATCCATCTTTCAAAATCTACTTGATCACGAAAATATCAATTACGATTCTGCTTCTTTTTCATTGTTTGACAGTGCAATTCTTTCAAATTTATTGATATGCAGATAATTTTCTAAGGTTGAATGGCAGGGTCATTGTCAGCATGACCGACACCATTTTTGGCTGACTCTGAACCGTTCATATTTTCAAAAAGAAAACGCTTCAAATTCGCCTTTGCCTGAACAGAATGGCAGTTTTGCCCTACTAAAAATAAATTTGTCCAAAGAGCCTAATATCGCCAAATGACACCTTTCATTCCAAATCTGTCGCTTGCAAAAAAATTATCCAATCACAATCCTTGTCAACATAAGAATGTTTCTGAACCGATCGATCAGAATCACATCAGGTTGCATAACAGTGGATTAAGAAACGACATCTGTCTATAATTTTTGATTCGATAATTTTCTAAGGTTGGATAGCAGGGCCCTTGTCAACATGACAGGACAAGATTTTTGGCTAACTGTGAACCGTTCATATTTTCAAAAAGAAAAGGCTTCAAATTCGCCTTTGCCTGAACAGAATGGCAGTTTTGCACTACTAATTAAAAACTTGTCCAAATAGCCTAATATCGCCAAAAGCAACAAGAAAAGGTACCTGCAATTCCAACCATATATATTGCTATGCAGATAATTTTCCAAGGTTGAATGGAGGCACCTTGTCAGATGACAGGACAGTATTTTTGGCTGACTCTGAACCGTTCATATTTTGCAAAAGAAAAACGCTTCAAATTCGCCTTTGCCTGAACAGAATTTTTGCCCTACTAAAAACAAATTTGTCCAAAGAGCCTAATATCGCCAAATTCGCAAATCTGTCGATTGCATAAAATGCAATTCAGAACATATCGATTTATCTTCTTTGAAAGAATCCATCTTTCAAAATCTACTTGATCACGAAAATTATCCAATTACGATTCTGGTTCTTTTTCATTGTTGACAGTGCAATTCAAAACCAAATTTATGATATGCAGATAATTTTCTAAGGTTGAATGGCAGGGCCCTGTCAGCATGACCGACACCATTTTTGGCTGACTCTGAACCGTTCATATTTTCAAAAAGAAAACCCTTCAAATTCGCCTTTGCCTGAACAGAATGGCAGTTTTGCCCTACTAAACAAATTTGTCCAAGGAGCCTAATAACACAAATGACACCTTTTCATTCCAATCAGAAGAGCATAGAACCGTCAAAACGGACATTTCCCTTCGTTTTCTAGATACTTCAGCGACATCAACAGTTTAACTGCTATTAAAAGGAAGGTTTCCATCTCACTCAGTCGTTTGTGGAGTAAATGAGACACATGAGGAGGAAACCTTTATGTCTTGAAGAACATGCCGTGATGCAAAGACATTGATCTACGAGATTGGCATATCGAAAACAATGGAATCGACCCTCAACAAAATCTGAAAGTGTAGTCGGACAACAAACCGCATGACGCATCAAGCGTACACTTGTGCATTGATTTTTGCTCTGAAAGGCAGGCAAGGCAATTGATTCGACCTTCGCTCTGTTGGCAATCCAAGTGGATCAAATGAAGAGTAAGTGGCCCAAATACAATGAACGGAAGTGTGAAGAACCGATATCCAATGCTCTTTCCAGCTGAATCTCTGGACAGCCTGAGAGCATGGCGTTAATACGGGCGTGATTGGGAAGAAGCGGCTAGAGAAGCCTTTGAACCCTCGAGTCTTTGAGCCCCAATGACTAGGTTATGCGGCCAATGTTGGATTATACTATAAACTCCTAGAGATGTCAACTGCAAACAAAAGCAAAAAAATCTATCTCGTAAATCGTTCACTTTATTCCGAATAAGCATATCATACGACCACAAAATCTTGCTGAAGATATGATCTTGGGCAAATTGGAGCCCAAAACCATGCCGTGGGAACTCAAAAAATATACACTGAAAAAATTCGAATTTGCCGCCTGAAACGAACCACTTTACAGGTAAATAATACAAAGTGACCTGCCTGTAATTGAAGAGATCTACGTTTCTTAGTTTATTACTTTGATTCGGAAAGTAGCTCGGAGTTGCTACGACCAAGAGCAGGCCGATTTGGCGGGAAGCTCGTTTACATTGTATATTTCTTTAAATTTGAGATTACGCATCAAGTACATTGTGCCTTAGTTGGCAAACTCATCAGATGAACATTGATCTGTAATGAGGAAAGCCCTTCTCAAAATTGAATTTCGCTCTTTTCAGTGTGAAAAGGGTGTTATCAATTTGGATTAGATACACAGTGATTCGTCTAAAAAAAGGGTCAGTGTCATGGCCATTTCGACTTTGAAAACTGTGATTTCTTTTTATATAGCCAAGCACACTCCAGGTTGACTGATTACCATTGAATTAGATGGTTATTGGATACACAAGACAATCCCTAAATTGGAAAAAATATATTTAATCATATATTCCACTTTTTTCCTCTGCTAGAATCATTTTTCCGGTTTTACTTTCGATCCACATCACTACAGCACGTTTCTCATCCAAAAGGTGGTTTCTGTGAGCTTTGACTTTCTTTATCTTGAATGGTAGCTTAATTTGAAGGATATCTGGTTGAGCGCTTCTATCCTCAAGCTTCTTCATTTTGACCTTGTTCACTATCAAAGGGGCCAATCACTTTTCACGGGATCCATACGAATCCCTAGATGAGCCATGCAGTTTGTAGAATGGCGTTGTTTGGTAGCCGCTGGCTTGGAGAGCCACAGTTGATTCAAAAGGCAGGTGACGGCCTTCCGAGAGCCCCGGTGATGATGAAGTGTTGCCTTACAATTGAATTGACTGCCATCCGCCTTTCGTCTTTGTGGAGGGTCAATTCCTTAGTGTTGGATATGCTCTTCTGGAGAATCAATGTCTTAGCATCACGGATGTTGGACATCACCTGATGTTATCCATCCTCTCGTGTCTCATTCACTCTATGAACGAGTTAGGCATCAAGTGAGTTTCTTTAAAAAGCTGTCATACTATGTTGATGAAAAAATTCCTTTCAATAACTAGTTTGATGACGCTGAAATGTCTTGAAAACGAGGGGCAATGTCCGTTTTGACGGTTGTGAGCTTCAAAATCTGCCCACCAAAACCAAATCATAACAAACAGTTTGAGGTTATTTCTGGTCGCCAGGTGGCAGGATTACCTCGCCTACGTATAGTCTTTTTCATTCTACTCTCTGCCTTCTCTCCTTGCGAACAAACAAACGCAAAGGGACAAAAATGCGCTCTAAGATGCCTGATTTGAAAAAGATATTTTTCGTTGAACATCTTATTGTTGATACATTTTAAGATCATAAATAGACCACCAACTCTTCTGAGAGACCTTTCAAATCCTAAAAGAGTAAAATTATCAACACTTTTGACCTCTAAATTGAAATAAACAAGGAGCTATATATTGTATACTTGTAGTATACCACCATCTTTTTCCATTAAATTGTACTAAAAAACTAAATTTAAGTCTAGAGACAGTGATGTTTTAAAAGTTGGTCATCAAAAACTTGTGAAGTTGTACTTTTTGTAGTGCTATTTTGCTAGAAATGATGATTGCAAAAGCGTCAATCATGCAGTACACAACCTCCTTTAAAATGATTATTTACAAGTCATAATTGTTCGAATTTTACCCATAGAGGATTTGAAAGGTCTTCCAGATGAGTTGTGGGGTTGGTTATTCACAGGACATTAATCGTTCCTCAATAAAAGGAACGAAATACAGTTCCGGTTACTTTGGTCAAAAATAGTTATTCGTTGCGTAACCATTACTCGAAAAAATGTAATGGCGTTGCTCGTTACAATTACTTTTAGATTAATTTTAGACTACCAAAATGTTATGGTTCACGACCATTCTTCTCAAAAGAAATTGAGGCTTTTTGACGCATGCAGTCCTATTGTGTAACATTTGAAAATTTTGTGTCAACATTTTTCAATACTGAGCCTTGGCGTTTAATCTTGACATAATTGTTCAAAATGTCTTGCATCATAATACTTTGAGGAGTCAACATTGGGACCTTGGATGGGATAATGATTGTCGAAGATTTGAAACAATGTCGCAAAAGTCATGATGGAAAACCAGTATTAAAAATTTCAAGTCGGTAAAGCTTCTCTCTAAGAAGTCCATGCCTTAAGTCGTGGAAGTGAAGAAAGAGGCTTTCGAAATTTGATGCATCATATTCAAACACTGAATCAGATCTTCAGTCCAACAGAATTTGAATGGGAAGATGTAAACAATAAAGTAGCAAATGGAATTTCAGATTAAAAGCCACTAACACCCTCAAAGTAGTTAAGAGTAAGCACAATTTTCAACCCTGACTTGATCAAATTTGACTTGATTAGCAAAAATGGCAATTTCTGTTGAACCTTAAGGTTCCTCAGCTGTCACGAGATAAACGAAAAGTTAAACTCCCTTCTGGAAGCTCAAAAAGGAACGAGTAATTCTTTTAGATTTTGGCCGTTAAAATTGCACAATTTTCAATTGTAATGTAATTACATTTTCTTTTTCGAAAAAAGGAACGAATTACTGCAATTTCGTTACTAATGCCCTGGTTATTCATTGTATCATAATACTTAAGCAATACATTTTTCACCTAATAATCCCTTGAAAAATCTGGCATCTTAAAGCGTGTTCTCTCGTTTCTACGTTTGTTTGTCTCCACCTAGACGAAGCAGAGGGCGTTGTCTCCCTCAATGAAAAGGACTATGGGATGGCAATCGCTCTTACAGAAGATCAAACGGAAGATTTCTTAAGAGCCCTCACAAAGACCTTTCAAGTCGATGAGGCTTTCAACGCACCTTTGAGAGAGTCAGAGTCAGAGTTTTGAACCTCTCCAAGGAGGAAACACCTGCCATTGCTAAGTGCTGGGACTTTGCCATTGTTGTGGTGTTAAGAAGTGGGAACTGTTTTGAAGGACAGAGATCATGATCATATGGGAGTAGGAAACCCAGGAAGCCGTGCACAAGAACAAGAGGACCTGGGAAGTGCAGAGTCTGAGTAAAGCACTTCGCCACTCTGTTAGTGGACCTTCAATCCCGTCAAGTGGACGTCATCCGAGGATCTCCATTGAACCATCTCGCCACAAATCGAACAATAATAAAAAGCCATTGTGTTATATGTGAATATCCCCTTTCCCATTGGCCCAACAATTCCCCCACTTTTCCTACAGGAGCAAGACAGCTGATAGGCGGTGTGTTTGTGATGAATAAAGTAGATTGAACTGTACAATTTGCCTTGAAGAGTAGCCTAGATTTCCCAGACGACCGAGATCGCGCTGGCATTGTAGGGAGTAAAGGTAGCAAGTGATTTGTATTCAACTGTATCTGAAGTTCATCACTCTTGTAGCAGAAATCAGTAGTTAGACTCTAGAGTAGAGGTCGACTTTGATAGACGCATTTAGATTAGGAGAGTGACCACATTTTGCAGGATAGCTAGCCTTGAAGATTGGCCCAGGTGTATGCCAGACAACCGAGTTTGCTCTGTAACCGTGGGGAGTAGAGGTAGCTAGCGATTTGTATCCTTAGTCAATCAATTGATTCACAATAGTTTGAGGCTGGATGAAGGAAGCTCGAAATATTGCTCGTATGCCCTGATTAGGGTTATAACCGGAGGCCTTAAGATAGGTCTGAGAAATTGAAGCCCATGTACTAGGTGCTCTCCATATCAGAGAGCTATCAAGGTTTTCACCTAGTGCTTGGGTCAAAATTATCTATGTAAATCCCGTCCAGTGTGGGAATCAATGTCGGGACGGAACATAGGTATTTTTATGGTGCCGCGACCCGGGAATCTTTGATTCCCGTGATTTTTATACCTTGACCCGGTCTTGTACTGGAATTTTACTCTCATTGATGAAAAGTGAGGAACTGGCTCGCGACAAAGACATAGGTATTTTTATGGTGCCGCGACCCGGGAATCTTTAAAAAAGAACGAAAAGATTCCCATATACAACACGGTTTTCTCTTGGTGGGAGCAATTCAAAACTCCCATAAGTCGAAAGAATTGTGCTCAAGATTTCAAATTGACGCATGAGTGCAAGTGAATGTGAATAGAGAATTGTGAAAACATTCGACAGTCAGCGACAATGGCTGAGTCAACGCCTAGGATGATTTTGAGGAGTGAGAAGCAAGCAGGGACGAAAGCCAGGGACGACAAATGCGAGTGCGATGCTCTGGCCAACGCTATCGCCCTCTTGCGAATGGAATTGAAACAAGAGGACCCTAATCTCTCCATCCTACAAGGACTTCATGATATGGCAACCACCCATCAACGCGAATTGGAACTTTGTCAAGCAGAATTGATTCAGTGTACCGATGAGGCAGAAAGTGGTGCTGCAACAAACATTTACAACAAAATGATCGATAAATTTGAGCAAGTCAGCGAAAGCTATCGTTGAGCAATTGCCCTTAGAGGGAGAGAAGAGGAGGAGGCATTGGAGAAATTCTAAATGAAACAGGAAGTCCTTGCCCGTTTAAACAGTCTATAGACAGAAAAAGAAACAGGAGCCCGATCCCGTATCCCAAGTGCCCATCAAAACACACCAGATACCGAAAAGGTTGAGGGACTTGACTGTGCACGTCGAACATTGCTTCCTCGAAGTTATTTACGGAGTTCAGACAAAAGTGAGACCTTGCTCATTATGCAAGCAATGTTTCAAAAAATATCGGAAATGGAAATTAGGGTCACAGAAATTACTCAGAAGTATATGGAAATTCCGACCCAACCCCCAAGCAGTAAGACAGAGAAGAAGCAAGAATACTTCAAGAGATCATGTTCCCCAGAGGTGGTTTCACTGTCATCTCAAGTTCAGGAGGAGGTCAAGAAAGAAGAAAGAAGACCAGAGCGGTCATCCATCTCAAAGGGATCGTGGAAAGCTCATCAACAGCCCAAGTCTCAACGTGTCTTTAATGATGTATGCACGTCGAGCCACAACAAGTGCCCATATTGTGATGAGCCAGCTCATAGGGATATAAGAGAGTGCCAAAAGGTGGCCCTCTACCCTACCTCCGCCAGGTGGCAGTTAACTCGCTTAAATCGCCTATGCTTTAAGTGTCTATTCAAGCATGATTTTGGAAAGTGCAAAGTCCCTCCGTGCCAGAAATGTCAAAGATTTCATAATGTCTTGCTCCACTTTGGGCTTAACAAAATGGATAACCCCAAGGTGAGGGGAATAAAGAAAGTTGGTCAAGACTATCAACGCCGTCAGCGACTGCCCAGTGGGGGGGAAATTAACATTGAAGAACGGAAGATCCAGAAATGCCGCAAGTGTGTTAAGAAGACTTCGAGGAAAGAAGTCGAGAGAGACTCCATCATGAGCAATTCAAGAATGCCGAGTGAACCGATTGAACCAAATCAGGCTAAATCCAAAGGCCAAATGGATGACAGAAAGAAAAAGATTAAAAGGAGACCAATCCGGCAAGTGCAAGTCACACCCATGCATCCAAAATTGAAGATAGAAAAGCACAGTGTGAATGTTGGCTGTCCTAAGCCTGAAAATGAAAATCAACCCCGTCCATCTGAGAAGTCCGACAAGGAAATTAATCTGGTCGTTCCAGAGAGTGACAAAGAAAGTAGGGAGTTTAGATGATTTTGGGCAAGTTTCTCTAGGTCTAAATTGTAAGGTCTTAAGATACCTGATTGAGGAAATAGTAGCAAAAGTGAAATACGAGACACTGCACAGATTAGGGAATCAGCTGTCAGGCAAGGGTAATGTAACTTAATGCTCTTGCTTTTTTCGATTTATCTTTTTCTCTTGCCCCAACCCCAGATCACTCATTCCTTTCCAGAAATATTATGTTGTAGACAAGTCATGAATATTCTCACATGTGTTCTATGAGTTACCTTTCAGCTGCTGCTCATCGCTCCTTTTCATTTGCAAATTGTTGCCCCTTTTTTCCCCCTGTAACCAAGTTTGTGTTGGCTTATTGCATAAGGCCAAGGGGGGGAGTATGTTCCGTCCACAATCGAGTACATTATCCTAATATGATACGGATAAATGATGTACAGGATGAATGATTGCTCCCGGAACGAGTTTTATCAAAATGTTAAGATAATGTATGCTATTATCTTGGGAAAATCACAAAGTTGTTGGATTGCCCATCGTGTAGTCCGTTTGTCGGTCAGATGTCGACCAAATGCCAGCCTAATGCTCGTAGTGACGTCGTGATCCATCATAACCAGTTCCTCCAGCCCTTGATCATAGATGTACAATGTCGCTGGAACCGGTTGTATCAAAGAGCTTTGTGATTCAGTGTGAATCCATCTCTACATCGTTCCTATCACCAAGGAAAAGCTCCACTACCCGAGGGGCTGGTCAGCCCAGCTACAACCATGGGTGAGGAATGTCGGCTACATGTTGGAAGGGAGGAGAAACAGGAAATCCTCGGTCATCAAAAACGATATTCTCGTGATCATTTTGAGAAGGGGGAAGAGGATCTGAATAAGCAAGCTCATCCTCAAGGATCAATGTTACCAAAATGTCGGCCCCCTGACGGCAAATGACTGTTCTTCCCGAATGTCCTGTTGGGACGCAGTTCCGGCCCCCCAATGTTTTGTGTGCAACATTTTAACAGAAGAAACCGTCGCCGTCCACCAAGGGCCCTGGGACAACCCGTTTTAGCCTCCATGAAGAAGAGGCGGAAACCGACGTGGTACGGGAAATTTAACCAAAACCAGTCACATTTTTGCGCTCGAGGAGAGCAGAGTCACAAGTTGGTGCTCGAGGAGAAGAGAGCAACACATCATCCCTCAAGGAGAAAAGTCACATTTTGGTTCTCAAGGAGGAAGGTCCGTTTTGAACCTCTCCGAGAAGTGACCATTGAACATTGAAAGTGAAAGCAACTCCCATCTTGAAGCTCTTGCTGGTATTTGAACGAGAACATTTTGATAGACGTGCTGGAGGTTGAATCGATCCATTTTGAATAAGGACAGTGAAAGTTAACGCTTGGAGTCAGGACCCAGGAAGCCGTGCAGAGTCAGAGGACCTGGGGAAGTGCATAGCATATATCAGTGAGCCAGCATAGACGTGTTGAAAAGTCTCTGGAGCTGAGTACAGGTGCAACTTCTGAGTTATACTCCGTCAATTCGATTCTGGACCTTCAATCCCATCGAACCGACGTCTTCGCCGTGAATCTCCGTTGGACAAGAATCACCCTCATCAAAAAGTAGGATCAAACCTTTTTCTGTCCATGTATGTTTTCATCTTCCATGGCCAAGCGATTACCCCTCTTTCATTGATGAAGAGCTTTAGTGTCCTTGGACTATTGAACACATTTAGTATTCATTCCTCCAAAATTTCATTGAACAATGTCGCCTAAGCCAGGTAGTCATTACTGTTTAGTGTTTTGGGCCGTCGTGATCAAAACTGCAAAGAATAATCCTCAATGGAATCTATGAATTGAAGCTGTTCTGCGATCAACATTCAACGTTCAAGAGTTCTGAAAGGATGGATGAATCGCGTCCACGGAGTTTCTTACAATCAGTGGACTCGGGCAAATTTATTCAGAGGCCATTGCAGTGGCCAACTCTTCTAAAAGATGATGTTCACCCAAACTTTTAGCCGTCCGCTTCTTCGGATTGGGCCGAGGATCGGGATCTCCTTCCCAATTCCAATTCGATTTCCAGAGCAGCCGCTCTACTCTACCCCCTCGGCAGTTACTCTCCTCTATGAAATTGTCCAATCTTTGTGGATCTCTCCTCAAGCACCATCAACCCAACTTTCCTCCACCAACCATCTCAAATCATCAATAGTCAAAGCTAGGGCCAGGATCGAAAACATTTCCAATAAACTTCCCATCAAGAATCTCCCTCTCTAATAGTTCTTCAACTCTTCCGGACCTACATCAACCCAATTTCCTCTACTGCCTTCCGCCCAATCCGCCTCAAATCCGCCGATGCACTGTTTGATTGGAACTGATCTCATTACTTTATTCAAAGAGCGTTAAAGGTTCAGCGTTAGCAACATTAGAATCCAGGGAGAAGACTCAACATCTCCCCCTTCGAGACATAAATATTCATTAGTGATGATCGTCATAATTTGTTTCAAGTAACGACGATTACGATAGAACAGTCTTCCGTCGTCCAATTCAATCTTGTAGGAGCGATTGTTCCTGAGCGATGACAAGACTCGTCCCTTTGAATCCCATCTTGATGTCCGAGTGTTCTGAATCAACACCTCATCGCCAACCGAGAGCGGCGAAAGGTCGTGACTTTGCTTGTCGGCCCATGTTACTTCTTGGCATATTGTTCCGATTTTTTCTCTTGGCCTCCTCGTATTGATCATCCGAGACTCGAGCATATATGATCGGATGTGCTGGCAAACATGTCCGTTGTGGGCGGTTGAATATCCAGTGAGCTGGAGAGAATCCGAAACATTCGGCGTATTCCGAAATTCGCGCAACATTTGACGAAATTCGTGCCAGATGTAGATTTCAGAATTAAAAACTTCATTTGCTTCACAGCCGACTCCGCGTGGCCATTTGATCTCGGATTATAGGGCTGGAAAGCTCATGTCTTATTTGATTTGTCAGACAAAACTTCGAAAACTCTGAACGGAATTGCGGGCCATTATCCGTCCTAATATTGTTTGAATTCCCAGTCCAAGAACCACTCCGAAAGATGCCTTGTTATTGCTGTAGTGTCAAGAGCTTTCAAGGGGAAGACAGCCGGCCAGTTTGAAAACCGATCAACCAAAACCATGTATTCCTTTCCGGCCGCTTGAAAAAGGTCCACCGAAATGCTTCGAATGGTCTGGAGGACTCAGATTTCTGAATCTTTTTCCATAGGTTGACTGGGGCGAATTTCTTGGATAACACGACATTGTTGAATTCGGAGGGCGATCTCGTTGTTCATTCCTGGCCAAAAGTATCTTATACGGGCAGCAGCTCTGGTCTTTGTTCACCCTGATGGGATTGATGTAGGACATCTAGGATCGTCTTCCGAGCGGCCAAAGGAACCACCACCCGAGCATTGCACAAAATGATTCGATAATCTTCATCATAAGATAGCTCATCCCAATAATTCTTGTAAGCCAAAGCCGGATGTGACGAAGGGAGTGCTCGGAGGTCCTTGCTTGTAACAAAAGTTTGAACCACTTCTTCATAGAATGGATCCTCTATGGCAGCCCTTGATATGAAGTCTAGATTCTGGTCCAATTCTCCCGTGATTTGGCAAACCTGTACGTTGTTCAACAATGGTTCATCATCACCATTACTGGCATTTGACGACGGGTCGAATAAAGGAGCACGAGAGAGAGCATCCGCTATCAAATGCTGCTTGCCTGGAACCCATTCAATTTTGAACGTGAATCCAGATATAGTGCTAATTAATCGTTGCAGCCGTGAATTTTCGATGGCAGATATATCAGAGTAGTTAAACAAGCCCAGCAATGGCTTGTGATCGGTGAGAACTTTGAATGTGATTCCTTCGAGGTACAGACGGCACTTCAAATAGCCCACTTAATTGCTAGGGCTTCAAGCTCACACACTGCATATCGGCTCTCAGCCAATTGGATAGCCCTTGATCCGCATTGAATCAGGTGAATGCGTCCCTGTGAGGTCTGGATTAAGGCGAAACCAAGGCCCTTCAGCCTTGAAGCATCAGTGAGAAGGGACGTTGGCAATGAAGGATCGAAGTGAGAATAATAGTGGACCCTCCGGTTCAGAGAGGATCACTTTTGCCTTGGAGAACGCCTCATCATGCTCTGGGAGCCACTGAAATTGAGTCTTGGATCGGAGGAGTGGGCGCAAAGGTTCCAAAACGTGAGCCAAATCGGGAACAAATTGACCAGTTGGTTGGCCAGACCAAAGAATGATCTCAGATCAGTGATATTCAATGGTTTAGGAAATTTAGAAATGGCCGCAGATTTGTCTGGATCGGGTCGAACTCCATTAGCATTGATGACGAACCCAGCAAATTTGACCTCGTTCCCACCTGGATCTTCGCTTTGATAAGGTAATGTCATACTCTTGACAGCGCTGTAGCACTGCCGACAGTCTCTCCTTCAACTCGTCCAAAGAAGAAGCATGAATGAGGATATCATCCACAATCTTATGAATTCCTTTCAAGTCACGTAGGGCTTCATCCCCTCTCCGACAATATTCATCTCCAGAGGCAATTCAGCCCCATAGGAGCGCGACAATATCGGAACCCCCGTAAGGAGTTAAGAAAGTGGTTAGGTCGCGAGACTCTTCGTCCAAAGGAATTTGCCAATATCCTTTCCGAGCATCGAGTGCGACGAAGTAGCGAGCAATGTGGGGAATTGACGAAGCTATCTCGGATGGAGTGGGGAACGGATGAATAGGTCCTTCTCAACATATTGATTTAATGACGTATAGTCGGTCACCCATAGATACCTTCCGTTTGGTTTTGGAATAAAGATTACGGGGCTAGTCCATGGGTTGGCATACAGTAACAGGTTCGATAATACCTGCTGAGCATTGACTTCAAGGTCGTTCTTTGCCATCAGCCACAAAAGCAAATGGAATTCTCCGAGCGACTAAAACACATTTTGGGACAATTTTCACATCCGCCTTGAGGTGAATATGCATGGGGGGGCCCTTCAATAGGTGGTATATGTCTCTCTATTGAAAACATGGTCAAACTGCCACAAGATTGGCTGAAGGGCAGCATGGACGAGATCGTTTGGGTAGGTTAAAAATAGTTGCTTTATTTGAACCATGGCTTAGGAAGTTATGTGGTATGATTTTCAAATCGACGAGATTGAACATGACAAATAAAACGAACTTTGCAAGGCTGGAGTAACGAAAGCAGTTGTAGAAGTCATTTGCCTTCGACTTCGACAGATAAATGAACCGAGCCCAGACAACGCATTTCCGACCATTGGCTGCCTTGATTAAACATTGGATTATTATCAAATGGGTATGTTGTTCTGCTTGATCAGATTCTCGGCAATAATTGGGGCCGTGCTCCTGTGTCTGGCAACGCCTGTGCAGAAAATACACTGCCTCGTTTCGGGGTATCGTGTGTTAATGAGTGGCGTACTCAGAGACTTGGGGAGGGAAAGAGCGTTGATCGAAACTACCGAACAGGAGACCTCGGGATGTCCCATTGGCGAAGGGACCGAGATTTAGTAGACGAAGGAGAGTGTGACCGAGGAAGTACGGGAGAGTGATTATTAAATGAATTAAATGGCCTGGGTGAACGAGGCGAGAATTGAATGGGGTAGTATGAGGTCCCGAGACATTTTCCTGTTGTGGCAAACGGAAGCCAGATGCCCTCTTGTTGCATCTGAAACAAGTCATATTTTCGGCAAAACACTCCCCTCCGCTAGCATGCTTGTCATTGGTCCCACATCGATGGCATAGGTTGGTTGGATATGCATTTGAAGAGGTGAAAAGATTTATTATTGCGGCCTTCGATAAGCGGAGACTGCAGAAAGATGTGGAATGGGGAATCTGATCTTTTAAAGGATTGCTCAATGGTATTGGCCGATTCAAACGAGTTGGCTATGGCGACTAGGCCTTCACGTGAAATGGAGCCTTGTCGGAGAAAACTCTTCACGCACACGTGTGTCAGTCGTACCCGTTATCATTCGCATTGAGTAGATATCGTCCTCTGACATATTAATAATATCGCCTCCTTACCTTGGAGTTGAAGTCGCAAGTAGAAATCGAAGAATAATTCGCCTTGTTGTTTTGGCATTGGAAAAATTATATCTGCGGGTGAGGACCGGTATGCGTTGCAAAATATCCCACGTAAAATATCCACGCAGTCCTCGAGAGATGACGAATCTTGGATCTTCAACGAACACGCTTTGTTGAAGTTTGAGGTCCAGCAAGGCTTTGAAATAACCCGTTGTTCCACGATTGGTAAGACAGTCATTCGATTGGACGTGGAATAAAGTTCAAATGCCTCGCGCTATGCCCTGAATTCAGGCAGAGATGCGTCCATTGATAGCTTCTCAGGACGTAAGGCATCATTGATACGAGGGGAACGATGCAGGGGGCAGGCCATCATATGGGGTCGTTTGGGATGGAAAGTATGAGCAAAAGCTTGTGAGACATTTTGAGACAATTCGTCCAGGTTGCCGAGGCGTGCACTCAGCCTCTTCTTCCAACAACTCATACTCTTGTGGGGTCGAAGAATCGCAACAGATCCAGCAATGAGGCTTCGGCTTTAGACTTGGCCTCATCTGCGCGTGAAATAAGCAAAAGAGCTCGATCGGGAGATTGGAGGATGGAGTTTCTTCAAGACCGTCGAAAAAGGAACGGACAGAAGTGATTGCTCGCGTCAAATGGACTCTGTAGGCCCTGTGGGAAGTCCTTAGCCGTATTTGTAGTAGCCATGTCCTCAAAACGAGACTCACTTTTAAAAAAAAACAGGCAAAATACAGTGATACCGACTGCGCCATGTTGATTTGGAACTGATCTCATTACTTTATTCAAAGAGCGTTAAAGGTTCAGCGTTAGCAACTTAGAATTCCAGGGGAGAAGACTCAACAGCCACCTTCTCGGTCAAGGACGCACTAACACCTACTCTCCTTGGCCTGACATCCCTTCGGAATATTGGCGTCACGCACGTTTTTCCGGCTCTTCCGGTCCAAATGTCATCAACGGCGGGAGCAGAAACAGGATCTGTTCCAATCTGACCCACCCAATCTCTTGGCAATAATCAAGATTTTCATCGCTTGTATCTACCCAACTGTTTATGTCCTGCTGTGATTCTCTCTACATTATTCATGTAGACTAAGCTCGAAGTATGAACCCTCCAACAGGGATATGGCCGATAGAGAAAGTGCAAAGAAAGAATCCCCAAGTGGCACAATTCTTATCCGGACAGAAATCTTCACTCTCTTCAAACATTAAAAGAGAGACGTATTTTCTTCGACTTCCTCTTATGTTGAAGGTGTGGCTTAAAGACTGTTAACAATATCACTTCTTTGGGATCACCAATTGTACAATCAGAAACTGAATTTCAAATTCTGCTAAATTTTGATATCAGTGCGCTTTGTGATGTTTTCTGACTTAAAATTCAGTGTACTATAACATCTGCATTGCCTAATTATTCCAAACCATTTTGAAGCTTACAAAGTATGGTAGGCAAAACAAAGCTATCTTATCTGGACACTTGCTGCAGAGCATCATCTGCCTTTTGAACATATTTCTTACTAGATGGCAACCTCGTATACGTGTGCAAAGGAACCCGAGCGGTATGCCTATTGCAGGGGCCGGCCCAAACTTACAGATAAGATATAGTATTTATTGACACCAAATTTGCATACGAAGTCAACCGAATTGCAACAAAAATGTGCGTATGAACTTTCCAAAACATAGCCATTAACCATTTGGGGTCTTGTTAAGGGCTTTTTCCCTCCATAATCAACAAAATGTAGATAAAAGGAAAATTCTCTATCACAGAAACCTTCCAGCACTTGATTTGAAGGGCTTTCCCCTAATTAGCAGGTTCCTGCCTTGTCCATGGGGCCTCCTGCCTTGATCAGGAGGGCTCGGAAAATAAAATTCTTTTTCTGGGCCAAGTAATCACTAACATATTTTTTTGAAAAGCAAAGAATAACTTTTTCACACGAAAAAAATTTAACAAACGCTAAGATGTAAGACTGTTAAACAAAAAAGACACGGTGAAATAATTTGCAAAAGTTTGAAGCACTGGCCAAAAAAGTTTCATTACATTTTCATATTTTCACCTTAAACTCAAGAAGCCTCAAAGTTGTCTCCTAGTCTGTACCCCCAAATTAATACTAAACCAGGCAGGTTTCTATTCAAATTTGGTTTCTCTGGGTGAAAGAGACCTGAACAAATGAAAGTATTTTTATATTTGCTCTTTTGTATGTAAGTATTATGATTTAGATGCATTTTCAGAAAGCCTACCAGGAATAATGTGAGGATTAGAGAGCTACTACTCTATTGTGACAAATCTGGAAGATTGGGACGATTGGGACAATGCAAGTATTTAAAGATAGGCATCTTTACAATGTTATCTTCATTAACACTATCCATGACTTTTTCCTTTACCAAGGTTTTAATAGTCAAATTGCAAATAAATTTTTACAATTTTGAGTCCTCGCAATAATATCTCATGGTAGTTAAAACAATGAACACTGCCTCTCTTTGGGTTCCTCAATGTTAAAATTGTTAAGTTTTTTAAAATGTGTGTCCTTGTCCCCTCTAATATGAGGTGATTTGAAGTTTGTTTGTTCCATCTGTTCCGCCTTTTGTGTGCGTGTGTGAAAACCACCGTTGGTTTTAACTTGATTCATGAAGATACAAGAAATATGACCACGAGATGACCAAGTCCATGTTTTGATAATCCCGAAATAAATGCTTTTGTGAAAACCCTCATCACATTGAATTCAGATAAAAAGAGCTATTTAAGACGAATGGAATACATAGGTATTAAAGTACAAAAGTAACTTTTTGTTAAAGAGATTTGAAAAACAAATATGGCAATTAATTTCAACATTGCCAAAATTGACCAGAATTTTTGAAAATTATTCACAAAGGTTAATTTTTTTTTTTTTGCTGAAAATGGCTCAAAAATGGCACAATAAATTGCAGAAAATAATCAAACATTGCTCTAAAACTTGCAAAATTTCAAGGCAATAAAATTTGCAGAAATATCTCGGATGTGCAAGAGCTTTTTGCAAAATTTGCAGAAATAGCAGGATGCAAGATTTGGTAGGCCTAGATATTAAAATTACATACAAGTGTAATCCATAAAGCTATTATCCCATAACACGGACATCAATTTCGTCCAGGAAACAATGAACGTGTTACGTGAATCCATATTATGTACTAAACCCATTGATAACTGCGAGAATGAGACTACTAAATCAATCATGTGCCAGTCATTCCCTAAAACTCTAGAACAAATTGCCCGCATTCCCGCGGGCTCATTCTATGCTGATAAAATCCCCCTCCAAAATTTAAGGAGATCCTGAATAATTTCCTCCACAATTCAAGGATATCTGAATATTCCTCCAAACCATTCAAGACTAACCTTCAATACCCAGGTATCATCGATCAACAAATTCAATCTCGATTTCTGATCAGATTTACTTACGAGTGATTGTGATATCAATGTTTGTGCTTGAATCCATTCAAAACATCTGTCTCTGCACAATGAATAAATTATTTGTTATTATCATATTTCAAAGTGGCCCAGAGTGCTTTGACCAAGAGGAGAATGTGTGGCTGGAAAGGCATTTATGGTCCATATTTCTAGAAGTTTAAGACCAAGTTAATGTTAAGCTTCCCATAAACTGTGCAAATATGCCATCTTGAACTCAAATTTGCTTGGCAAAGACGCTGAGGTTCGCTCGTGGCACTTTCAAGTCAGGTGTATAAATGAATAATACATTAGTGAATTTAATCCAAGGTATCCACTTTCATCGAATTCTCTGGGGCATTTAGAGAGTTGTTTCGCTGAGGCATGTTGGGAGGTTGCGTACTAAAGTTCGTGAATTACAGAGTATCTTGCGCTCATAAGCAGTATCTGGTATGAGAAAAAAACTCCAGAAGGAACCGAAAAGTAAATAAATGTACAGGGTACTGATGGGTTGAGCCTTTGGTACGGAAAACCATGAAACGTATTGTTAGAATCGGCCTCCAAAACTTGACACACTCACACGATTGTAATTTGTCCTCAGGTAAATCGCACCTCCTGTCATAGGTGTTGAGCGTGCTGCCTGAAACGGGTTGCCCTCTTTGAGGTTACTCGGTATTCATTCGCTCACCTGATCGATCCATTCTCGATCCTTTGCTGCGGTCCCCTTACTGGTCGCCCTCCAGCCAGTCTCTTTGAACTCTTTTTCTTAGTGTTAGGGGGGGAGCATGAAGAGGTCTGGTGGACGCCTCATCCGTTTTTGGGGGAAGTGGTTTGCTCTCCCTGGCTTGGGGTGTTTTTGGGGGGTTCAGATGCA
>NC_081444.1:9199536-9212586 GCF_007210705.1 Tigriopus californicus
GAACCGTTCATATTTTCAAAACAAAACGCTTCAACTTCGCCTTTGCCTGAACAGAATGGCAGTTTTGCACTACTACAAACAAATTTGTCCAAGGAGCCTAATATCGCCAAATGACACCTTTTCATTCCAAATCTGTCGTTTGCATAAAATGCAATTCAAAAACATATCGATTGATCTTCTATGAAGGAATCCATCTTTCAAAATCTACTTGATTACGAAAATTATCCAATTACGATTTTCTGGTCTGCAAATTCAAATTCAACAATCTTGATATGCAGATAATTTTCTAAGGTTGAATAGAAGGCCCTTGTCAGCATGACAGGACAGCATTTTTGACTGACTCTGAACCGTTCATATTTTCCAAAACAAACGCTTCAACTTCGCTTTGCCTGAACAGAATGGCAGTTTTGCCCTACTAAAAACAAATTTGTCCAAAGAGCCTAATATCGCCAAAAGCAACAGAGAAGATACCTGCAATTCAATTCAAACCACATCTATTTGCTATGCAGATGATTTTCTAAGGTTGAATAGAAGGGCCTTGTCAGCATGACAGGACAGCATTTTTGGCTGACTCTGAACCGTTCATATTTCAAAAAGAAAACGCTTCAACTTCGCCTATGCCTGAACAGAATGGCAGTTTTGCCCTACTAAAAACAAATTTGTCAAGAGCCTAATATCGCCAAAAGCAAACAGAGAAGATACCTGCAATTCATTCAAACCACATCTATTGATATGCAGATAATTTTCGAAGGTTGAATGCAGGGCCCTTGTCAGCATGACAGGACAGCATTTTTGGCTGACTCTGAACCTTCATATTGCAAAAAAAAAACGCTTCAAATTCGCCTATGCCTGAACAGAATGGCAGTTTTTCCCTTCTAAAAACAAATTTGTCCAAGAGCCTAATATCGCCAAATGACACCTTTTCATTTCAAATCTGTCGTTGCATAAAATGCAATTCAACATATCGATTGATCTTCTATGAAGAAATCCATCTTTCAAAATCTACTTGATTACGAAAATTATCCAAGACGATTCTGGTTCTTTTCATTGTCTGACAGTGCAATTCAAAACCAAATTTATTGAAATGCAGATAATTTTCAAAGGTTGAATGGCGGGCCCTTGTTCAGCATGACAGGACAGCATTTTTGACTGACTCTGAACCGTTCATATTTTCAAAAGAAAACGCTTCAACTTCGCCTTTGCCTGAACAGAATGGCAGTTTTGCCTACTAAAAACAAATTTGTCCAAGAGCCTAATATTGCCAAATGACACCTTTTCATTCCAAATCTGTCGTTGCATAAAATGCAATTCAAACATATTCGATTAATCTTCTATGAAGGAATCCATCTTTCAAAATCTACTTGATTACGAAAAATTATCCAATTACGATTCTGGTTCTTTTCATTGCTGACAGTGCAATTCAAACCAAATTTTTTGATATGCAGATAATTTTCCAAGGTTGAATGGCAGGGCCTTGTCAGCATGACAGGACAGCATTTTTGGCTGACTCTGAACCGTTCATATTTGCAAAAAAAGAAAAACGCTTCAAATTCGCCTATGCCTGAACAGAATGGCAGTTTTGCCTACTAAAAACAAATTGTCCAAAGAGCCTAATATCGCCAAAAGCAACACAAAAAAGTACCTGCAATTCAATTCAAACCACATCATATATGCTATGCAGATAATTTTCTAAGGTTGAATGGAAGGGCCCTTGTCAGCATGACAGGACAGCATTTTTGACTGACTCTGAACCGTTCATATTTTCAAAAAAAAACGCTTCAACTTCGCCTTTGCCTGACAGAATGGCAGTTTTGCCACTACTACAAACAAATTTGTCCAAGGAGCCTAATATCGCCAAATGACACCTTTTCATTCCAAATCTGTCGCTTGCATAAAATGCAATTCAAAACATATCGATTGATCTTCTATGAAGGAATCCATCTTTCAAAATCTACTTGATCACGAAAATTATCCAATTACGATTCTGGTCTGCAATTCAATTCAAACCAAATTTATTGATATGCAGATAATTTTCTAAGGTTGAATGAAGGGCCCTTGTCAGCATGACAGGACAGCATTTTTGACTGACTCTGAACCGTTCATATTTTAAACAAAACGCTTCAACTTCGCCTTTGCCTGACAAGAATGCAGTTTTGCCCTACTAAAAACAAATTTTGTCCAAAGAGCCTAATATCGCCAAAAGCAACAGAAAAGGTACCTGCAATTCATTCAAACCACATCTTGCTATGCAAGATGATTTTCTAAGGTTGAATAGAAGGGCCCTTGTCAGCATGACAGGACAGCATTTTTGGCTGACTCTGAACCGTTCATATTTGCAAAAAAAGAAAACGCTTCAACTTCGCCTATGCCTGAACAGAATGGCAGTTTTTCCCTGCTAAAAACAAATTTGTCCAAGGAGCCTAAATATCGCCAAATGACACACTTTTCATTTCAAATCTGTCGCTTGTCTGTATACAATGAGCTAGATTTCTAAAACATATCGATTGTAATATCTCTTTCATGATTATGTAAAGTTCTCGATGGTCTCTCTGTCTTACCGAAAGTCTACCAGATCACCGAAAAATTAATTCCTCATATTATCGTATTCTGCTTGCTTTATCTCTCATGGGATCTTGACAGTGCAACCTATCTCTCGCGAACACGCGAAAATTTCTTGATATGAATTTATTCTTGGCACTATTGCCTGTAAACGAGAAGAGTGTCAGCCATTTTGCAACTACATACTAAGTGGCAAAATTTAGTCCAAAAATAGCCCTCAATACTTCAGCACACAATGATGACCGACCTTTATATTTCATTCCTGATGACTGTCATTGGTAAAATCAAAATGCATTTCAAATATATATGTAATGGGCAATTGGATTCCTCTTTCTATAATTGAAAAGGAATCCTACCTCTTATCAAATGGTATTGTAAATTGAGTTCCACGAAATTATTTTTCTCTCTTTGACCAAGTGGACCGATTCCACTGAGGGTTTCTTTAGAATACTTTCTCGACAAGTGTGGGCATATCATTCCGACACCAGCAAATATGTGTGACTTTATCTTGTCAGAAGCATCAATTTTACTTATGAGTTGAAGTTGCAGCAGAAACGTGCCATCTTCTATTCAGCCAAAGTGGCGGTATATTCAGTCTCATGACATGCGACAGCAGGTGTTTTGACTGTACTTCTCGAAACGTTCCATAATTTCTACAAAAACAAAACGCATGTTCATACATTCTGCGTCCCTCTTGTCATGCAATTAAACACTGAAACAGAATCCCCTGTCGCCATTTTAGCTCTCCTCATAAACCAAACAAATATGTCCAAAGAGCCTAATATATTCGCAAAAGCAACAGACGATAGATTAACCTGTCAATCTAGCAATTCAAACCACATCTATTTGCTATTGCATTGATGTTGTCTTTTAAAGGCTTGAGATACAGAAGCGAGCCCTTGTATCTCATGCATGTATTCTGGACAGCGATATTTTTTTGAGCCTAGATATCAATATAGATCTGCTTGTGATATTTTATAAAAACTATAAGAATGATTATCGTCTCTTCACGAGTCTACTATCACTTTGTATCCGAGTAATGCACAAGTGTTGTTTCTAATTCCCTCAAACAATAAAGACAAGCTCATCTCTTAGTACCAAGTAAGACTGCGATAATATTACGCCAAAGACAACGAAGAGAGTACGCTCAGAGTCTTATTACCACCACAACACATCATAATAATGACTATGTCAGCCGATTATCTCCATATTCGCAATAGCCCTTCTTATTGCCCACACGTCTGCCTGTCCAGCTGCGCCACTCGTGGTCAGCTATGATGCAGGTATCAGCATTTTTCTGAGAACTTGAGTGACTGTAAAGCAACTATGCGTTCTAGTAGTTCGACATACACAAAGGCGAGAAAAACGCTTCATACTTTCGCTCTCCTGCATACACGAAATTGGCACGTTTTCCCTTCTAAAAACAAATTTGGCTTCCTTAAGCGCGAGGCACCTATATATCGCTCAAATGACACAATTATTCATTTCTATCTGCTCGCTATGCATAATGCCAATATCAAAATATAGTAGTCTGATTGATCATTCTATGAGAAATCCATCTCTGTCAAAATCTACATTGATCTTCGAATATGTATACATACGAATTGCATGGAATTCTTTTGCCATTGTTGGACACGTGTGCAAGGTGAGCGAACTCCACTATTATTGTAATATGCAGATATATATTGTTCAAAAGATGTATGTGTGAATCTCTTAGAGCATCACTATGTCAGCATAGTCAGAGATCAACATCTGTTGGACCTTGGGACTCTAAACTCGTTCATATATTTTCGAAACCAGACCACGCTTTTCAGCTAGCAAACTCTCGAGACACTTTGGGAATGAACAGAAATGGCTTGGATTTTGCAAACTCTTACTTCATATAAAGCACGAAAAATTATGTTTCAAGGCATGCTTGGACCTATATCTCCCATTATTATTTTAGTCAGTGCACAGAACATACAGGTTTCATCCTCGACGAATTCCAAAAAGCTAGGCGTATTTGAATAGTAGTTCTTATGTTATTTTGCCAAATATTCTAAGTGATTGAAATGCAGGCCCTTCAGAGCTCCCAGCTAGAAAAATTGCCTGTAGCGCACTCGTAGCTAGCCAATCGCAGCGCTTGCACCACACATTTTTGGCCCTGCATTCCTTTTGAATTCCATACCTGCTATAGAAACCAAATTATCGTCCTCATTATTTCTTGCAGAAAAAAAGGATAAACGCTTTAAATTCCCTATATCTTGGAATGATCGGTGGTAAGTGTTTGATATGGCAGTTCTGTGCACTACCTAAAAATAAGACAAATATGTCCAATGAAGCGCAATTTCGCCAAATGACACCTTTTCATTCCAAATCTGTCGCTAGCAAAAGGGTGCAATTCAAACCATGTCGATTGATCTTATTTAAAAGAAACAATCTTTCAAAGTCTATTTGATCACGAGTTAGGTTCTTTTTCAAAGTTTGACAGTGCAATTCAAACCAAATCTATTGATATGTAGAAAATTTTCTAGGTTAAATGGCAAAGCCCTTGTCAGCATGAGAAGACAAATTTTTGGGATGGCTCTGAACCAATCAATCCATCTGAAGTAAAATCAGTCAAGGCAGGCTGCATGACAGTGGTTGGAGAAACGACGTCTTTTGTGCAACAATTCCAATAATATTTGGAGCAATGTTCTGTGTGTGAAATAAAAAACAATTAAACCGAAAATTGATAAAAATCAAGACAAACACATCAGTTAAAAACAATCAATTAATATTGCCAAAAAATACCAAAAAGATACGTGCAGTTCAAACCAAATCTGATATGTAGATAATTTTTTTGTTGAATGGCAGGGCCCTTGTATGCATGACAGGACAGTACTTTTGGATGACTGAAAAAAGAAAAAATGTAAATTCGCATTTGCCTGAATAGAAAGGCAGTTTTGCACTACTAAAATCAAATTTGGTCAAAGAGCCTAATATCGCCGAATGACACCTTTGCATTCTAAATCTGTTGCTTGCAAAAAATGCAATTCAAACCATATCGATTGATCTTCTTTGAAGGAATCCATCTTTCAAAATCTATTTGATCGCGAAAATTATCCAATTACGATTCTGGTTCTTTTTCAATGTTTGACAGTGCAATTCAAACTAAATCTATTGATATGCAGAAAATGGCACGGTCCTTGTCAGCATGGGAAGACAAAATTTTGGATGGCTCCGAACCGATCCATCTAACTTAAAATGAGTAAAGTCAGGCTGCATGACAGTGGAGTCTTTTTTTTTTTTTTTAAACAAATTTGTCCAACAAGCCTATTTCTATTTCTATGCGGTAAATTTTCTAGGTTGAATGGCAGGGTTCTTGCCATCATTTTTGGATGGTGGTGGGGACTTTCATTCCCGAGCAATTGGACTGTATTAGGTTTTTATCGATGTATTTTTATGCTCAACGTTTTTGTTTCCTTTCTTACACCACTTTTCTATTTTTCCGGCTTCTTCTTCTCTCTCTTTCTGTCCTGCTCCTTTTCCAAACGTCAAACCGGCAAATTCACAGATTCAAACCAGGGCGGGAAACGGCGTAACTTTCCGCCGATCCAGATGGCAAATACAAAATGGTTGCAATATTGAAAAGTTTGTTCGCACATTACCGTATTGTTCAGATTTAGTTTTTTCTGTAAAGCAACCAAGTGGCACACTGAATTATGACCGTTTCAAGTGTCAACCATAGCAAAAGGCTCGGACACAATGTCCTACTTTTCTGTTTTGAAGTCGCGCAACCCGTGTTTACTTTGAACCGTGACGCCACAGTCCCTATTGAGTGACTAAATGACGATTCACATCTATTCACCCACGCATAAACATATAATTTGATTGCGTAGAGTAACCAAGCTTCTTTTTCAGAGCCAACAAATATCGGATCAGATATTCCCTCCACAGCGCATATTCATATTGTTTATATCTTTTTGGGTTCGTTTTTTCGCGGGCTTTTCTAACCGCTAGAGGGAATGTCACAACACAGTTCAAAACTGCACGACGTTGAACTTAAGTTACAGGTAGAACGCCTTGCCATGTCTCGCTCACCTTTTCACCTTGCCACGACCACCTGAGCCTGACATTGATTATAGCTTCTCATGGCATTAATAACTTCAAGCAATTTGCAAATGGTTTCTTCAGGTTGACCAGATTTAGGGGAAACTCTTAGATTTGGGAACTTTTAGGAACATAATTTCCAAATTAACTACATTATTGCGATGGTTTCAGCCCGTTTTATGTCCAGGTTTTTTTGTTTTAAACTGGCAATCCAGCTTCTCGTAGCTCAAAATTAAAACTGATTTTCAAACAATACCTGAGTTTGAGGTTGTTGCGAGCTGATCAAAGGGTCATCCTGGGTTTCTAGGTACTTTTTCTTCATCTTATGGGAATCATGGAAACGAATTATCTTGGAAGAAGATTGAAAATTGACACCCCGCATCATAAATTTAAAGGTACTGTGCCTGATCAGGAGTAACGACCTACAATAGCCGTGTTCGCATTTTCCCCGCGCTATGCGAGACCTGGTGCATGGAGACTTGGACCTGGTATCGTCCATGGACGATAAACGTAATTTTCCACCGATTAGTTCTCATTTTCAAGTTTTTGGCCAAATGTTGAAAGGTTTCCATAGAGACTAGAGACGGGTTATTAGTATCGTGTTAGGTTAGGCAAGGTTAGGTTAGGTCACAGACCATAAAATGGCTAGACCTCGCATAGCTCGAGGAAAAATGCGAACACTTGCCTTCATCAGCTGGTACATAAATTTTGGTGTACAGTAACTCATGCTTTTTCATCGGCCAGCGTGTCCGGATTGTGAGTGATTTGAGACTGATAGCTTTAGTTCAAGACCATCCAATTGTAGGTCGTTAGTAGTGATCACTCAGTCACCCTTTTCTTTTTTGGTGTACAGACTTGTGTAGACTTTTTTTCTCGTAAAAGATGTGCTAGTGGTCGCAACATAGCAATGACATCACACAACATATATTAACTATATATGCCAAGGTAGATTAAATGATCCTTCCCTTTTGATTTCGCAACTCAAAAAGATACCTTTTTGCCCCCAAGTTATTATTTTGGCAATTTCTGTTAATTCACAGCCTGCTAGAGATGGGCACTGAAACAGTGAGGGAATATTACAAATTCCCCCAACTCTTCAAATTAGCATATCACATTACAATATCACAGAATCACAAGATCTTGTCAAGTACATTAAATCAGTCAAATTTGAGACCAAAACCAAGCTTTGGGTACTAAGAAGCTGAGAATGAGGTCACGTGGCAATTACCAAATCAAATTGAAATCTTTGGTCAGCTCTTAATCAGCCACACTAGTACTCTGAAACAGGGTGGCCAAATTTTTGGAAACAAAGATCGTATAAAGCTGACAGGGTAATAAATAGACGAAATATGGCCTTTCATTTTAAAAGTACTGGGAATTATTCCCTTGTAGCGTTTAGAAAAGCCCGTAGAACAAATCAATAAAACATTTCCAAAGATTTCAAGAACTTTCAAAATCTTAGAAGATCAAAAGCCCTCTTATCTCCTAGTTTGGACCCCTAAATTGATACCCCAAACCATGTAGGTTTCTAGTTCAAATTTGGTTGCTCTCAGTGCTTTATCTCAATTCTCCCTCAAGATGAAGAGACCTGGACCAAAATGAAAGTATTTGAATATTTGCTCTTTTATATGTGAAGTATTGGGATGTTAGTTGAATCTTAAGGAAAAGCTTGAGCTGGATTTAGTTATTGTGTGAAAGCACTTTGTGTCAAGGCTTGAACTAAAAAGAATTTCACCCAAAAACCAAAAATAACCCACACATGCCACTGGGCTAATTGCAATTAAGAGTGATGTAAATCTCCCGCCAATTCGGATTTCATCGTGACGTCACATTGAGTCAGCATAACAACAAACAGAAAAAGATTCAGTTTTCATCATCGTCTCCCTGATAAGCATTGGCCATGTTTCCCTCTCCACGACCTAGACTTGCCATGGCGCAGTTGGTCCGGACTTGCCGCTACCCCCAACCTCTTTGACCGCCAACGCCACGTGCCTGCCGTTTCCGGACCCTGATACCCCCCAGAACTGCATCAACCTCTCGAACGACCTCGTTCCCGTCCCATGGACCCGTCTCTTCAACCCCAACGATGGCGCTGTCACGATCGGTGTCCGCGTCCAAGAACGGCCTCCGCACAAGGATGGCCTTCATAAAAGAGGCCCTCACCTCTGCGGCCAATATAGACTTCGTGGATAAAAAATTACAGGGAATTAGAAGACGCACGACAACTACGAGGAAAAGGACTTGGAACTCCTTGGGGACGACCCCGCCAACGCCCTTGACCCCGACGTCGACGCCGAGGACGACGCTGCCTCCGCCAGATACGTCAAGCTCGCCGCCAAGATGGCGGAGGTTGATGGGGAGATGGTCCAGGTGGGGATCCTTCTCTCCAACAAAGCCGCTTCTGCTTCTTTAGCCGCTGTGACCACCTCAACACCGATATCGCGCGGCCCGGTCTTCAAGCTCGTGGGAGAGATGAAGCCGTTCACGCTCACGCCCTCATGCCCTCATCCTCCCCCCTTGATCACGAGGTTCTATAAGTACGCGAAGGCCTCAAAGATTGCTGTGGAGCCTGACGACGACCAGATTGGCGTCCTTGAAGCGTGTTTAAACACCGACCTCATACGCGTCGTGAGCGCCACCTTCACTATCACCGACGCCATTGCCCACCTCGAATCCCACTTCCTCACCATGTACCCCTTCTTCAACAGAAGATTGGAGCTCCCGAAACAGTCAAAGATGGGCCTCCCGTTCACCACTACATGGCTGAGTTCAACCGGCGGGCTGATGAGGCCAACATCGACCAGATGACGGGGGGAAGACTTGCGCGTCTTCTTCCTTCTCATTGGATGCCAATCTGGGACCCAGCTCTTCATGAAATTACGAGAAGTGGAGAAGCCAACCATGAAGAAGCTGCACGCAGCGGCGTCCATCTTTGAGTCAATTGCCGCTGAGGCCGCCCCCTGCCCCGTCGTTCCCGCCAACGCCGTATCCAAGTCTGTGGATGACGTCATTGCGGCTGTCCAGAGCGCCTGCCGTGGCTGCGGTTCTCAGAGGCACTCCCAGGGTCCTGCATGTTCCTTTTGGGATAAAAAGTGCTTCTGGTGCAACAAGGTGGGCCACACCCAATCTGTCTGCCGCTCCTCCTTGGACGTGGGCGTTCACGGGAGGACTCTCGTAGGCGCCATAGTTCCTCATCTGGGCGTCGATACAACTCAGAAAAGGACGCCAGGTCCCACTCCAGAAGCCCCTCCACATCACGCGCCCCCATCCACTCGATTGCCAGCACAAGGACCATCAGTCCCATTGCCAATATCAGCCTCAACTGCGTCACCAAAGACAACAAGAACTTCAAGCTCTCTGCCATCCCCGACTCAGGTGCTGCCAGGACTGTCGTCCCAAGGAGGGATGTACACGCCAACGCTGGTCTCCGCCCTTCCAACATCACATTGTTGGCTGCAAACGGCTCTCCCATCACCAATATGGGTGAGCTACCCCTGAATGTCTGTGGAACATGGTCCTATGGCCAAGGTCCAAGCTATTGTATCAGACATTCCTGGGCCTGCTCTGATTGGGTGCGGCGACTTGAAGGCCTTAGGCATCTTGCCCCGAGGAGTTTCCCCACGCCCACAAGTGCATGCCCGCCGCCACCAACCCCAACAAAGGTGCCCGGGACTTCTTCAAGAATATGGTTGCCGCCATCGCTCATATGGAAGTTCCCTGAATGCTGGATGAAATCCAGAACGTCATGCCCGACGGCATCGCATACTTGGTCTCTGTGGATGACGGCACCATCAACACGGGCAAGGCCGTCAACAATAACAAGGAAAAGAAGAAGCTCTCGGCGACCATGGAGAAGGCCATTAGATCCGCCATCACCCGCGTGGGGGCTGGGCCAAGGTTGGCAGGTATGATTCGGAGTGGAGCGGAAAGGGGCGTCCTCGGTACCACTTTTGGGGATGCCGCAGGCAAATTAAGGAAAGGTGGCCCTCTGCCACTCTAAAGGAGGAAAATAAAGATTTTAACTGTTCTTCTACTTCTTCATTTGTAAAAACCCTGCACGTAACAACAGCTTGTCAAGTGCCTCTCCACTTCAAGGAACCGGCTTCTAGGCTCATCCCCGAGCTCCTCGAGACTGAGCCAACCCCCTGGGTGTCCCCTGCCCATTTTGTCCCTAAGCCGAATGGAAAGGTGTGCCTTGTCATCGACTATCGCCGTCTGAATGACGCCACAACTTGTCCAGTTCATCCATTCAGCTCTGTACCTGATCTAATGCAACAGATCTCCCCACACGCCAAAGTGTTTGCAAAGCTCAATGCTGTCCACGGGTACTACCAGGTGCCGTTGTCGGAGGAGGCGTCTAAACTGTCTACATTCCTTCTCCCCGACGGCAAATACCGCCCACTGGTAGCGCCCATGGGCTGGAAGGGCAGCTGAGATGTTTTTAGCTTCCAAACAGACTCTGCATTGGCTCCGTGTATTGAGAAGGGGTGGATGTCAAAGATCATGGAAGACCTGCTCCTGCAGGCAACCAACTTTAAGGAATTGCTCAACCACCTGCAGGTTGTCTTCGACATCTGCTTTGAGGAAGGCATCACCCTCAGCATTGACAAGTTTGAAATTGGCAAGAGGGTGCCCTTTGCTGGGTTTATTGTCTCCAAAGCCGGCATGACGCCCGACCCCGCCAAGGTGGAGGCCATCTCTGCCTTCCCCTCCCCTAAGAACTTGATGGGCCTCCGATCCTTCATGGGCCTTGCCAACCAGCTTGCGTCCTTCATGTCAGACTTCGCTCACACCACCACGAGGATGAGGGAACTGCTGAAAAAGTCCTCTGCTTGGCTTTGGCTAAATGAGCATGAGGAGGAGTTCAGGAGGGTTAAGGCCATCCTTTCGTCCACACATGTGGTTAAGCCGTTTGACCAGTCACTCACCACCGAGCTCATGACAGATGCGTCGAACCTGTATGGGCTCAGGTACGCGCTCATCCAGTGTGGGAGCTGCACGTTGTCTCCTGCCCAGTGCAACTATGCCGTTTTCGAGCTCGAGCTCATGGCTGTGTGGTGGGCCGTGGAAAAGTGCCAGTTTTTCTTGAGAGGTCATCCTGGTTTCACCATCACCACTGACCTCTCCTTGGGGTCTTCAAACGCCCTCTCGCGGCAATTAACAACCCCAGGTTGCAACGGCTCCAAGAAAATTCGGCCCAGTACAAATTCGTGGTCATGTGGACTCCCGGCAAACGCCATTTGATCGCTGATCACCTAAGCCGGTACCCTGTGCTTGGTCCCTCACATGCCCTTGACAAGGGGCTTGCCCTCTGCGCGGCCATCTCCATTAATGACCCCACCCTCCATATCATTTCCTCCAACATTGACGAGGAGTACCGCTTGCTTGCCCTCGCGCTCAGGGCCGGAGGGGGCCTCCCTCCTGATTTGTGTGAGTACGCCGGCCTCTTTGGTGGGCTCAGGGTGGAAGGTGACCTCATCCTTATGGGAGAACGTCTCTTTGTGCCGCGCCCAGCGCGCCCATCCATCATTGAGCTCCTCCATACATCCCACTCTGGCATCAATAAGACTTACAAGCTGGCATCCCAGCTTTATGTGTGGCCAACCCTTCGGAATGATGTCCGGAACCGGGTAGCTTCCTGCACAAAATGCGTGGCAGCACTCCCCTCGCAGGAGGCAGCACCAGTGGTCCCGGAAGGGGCCTCGTTCCCCATGGAAGCGGTAGCTGTGGACCTGTTTGACCTCAAGGATTCCACATTCATGGTGATGGTCGACCGTTACTCGGGCTTCCCCTTCACAGCAAGGTTGTCTTTGACATCCACAGAAGCAGTGTGGTCCACTCTTATGGAGTGGTTCTATCTGGTGGGGTTCCCAACCACCATCAAGACGGACAACGGCCCACAGTTCCGCGGCCCGTTTGCGGCACTCTCCGTGGATGCGGGGATCAAGCACGTCACATCCTCCCCCTACCACCTTGCCTCCAACGGACTGGCCGAATCTGGAGTGAAGGCCATCAAGACTCTACTCAGGAAGGTGGGCTGGACTGACAATGCCAAGTTTTGGGGTGCCCTTCTTGAGTGGCGTTGCACGCCCAGGGTGGATGGCTTTTCGCCAGCGGACGCCTTTCACGCCCGCAGAGTCCGCTCACGGCTACCCTCCGCCCACCAGGACGGCGTGTTTGACCGCCAAGCTTTTGCTGATGCACGATCGTCATATCGCGACCAGATGGTGAAGAGCGCTTGGGGCCGCCCTCTGAAGCCCCTAGTGATTTGCCAACACGTCCAGATACAAGATGTCTCGGAAAAATCGTGGAGCTTTAGCACGGGAACGATTGTTGAGGCCCTCCCGAACGGCCGCTCCCCTACCGGGTACAAACAGATGCCGGCGTGTTTCGCCGAAATCGACGGCATTTGGGCCCAGG
>NC_081444.1:9212620-9229349 GCF_007210705.1 Tigriopus californicus
CCCCCCCCCCCTATTGCTTATTTTAAAAGGGGAGATGTAGAGTGATTCAAACCTCCCGCCAATTCGGATTTCATCGTGACGTCACATTGTGTTAGCATAACAACAAACAGAAATAGATTCAGTTTTCATCATCGTCTCCCTCATAAGCATTGGCCGTGTTTCCCTCTCCACGACCTAGACTTGCCACTCTCTCATCAATTCCATTCCAGATACCATTGCAACAAAACAATGACGTTTCATTAAACTAAGCTGAATCTAGATAAAATGAGTAAGGTCAAAAAGATGTTCAACTCAAAATGAAAGCAACAACTAAAGTTTGCGACATTACCAATCATGCCTTTGCTACAAGTTTCTTCAGGTTTCATTCCGCCATATTTTTGGCTTATCGGCAATTGAAATTTAACACCGTAAACGACTTATTCATTCCGTCACTTTAGAGTTATTTGGCGGTGAATTCCGCCACCTGGCAACCTTGCTCTGAATCGACCCACTTCACAATTACATAAGCTAAAATAATTTGCCTTTTTCTGAGGCGAATTAACTTTATTGTTCATTTCTACATTTCGAAAAGTGACTCACAGTCACCTTAACAAAGAGTGATGTAATTGAAAGGGCATTCCTAGTCCATATATTTAGAATTCAACGGTGTTAAAAACTCTAGAGGACTAAGTTCCATAGTTCATTACTACATTTCGAAAAGTGGCTCACACTCACCCTAACCAAGAGCAGGCCATGTGCTTGAAATTCAATGAAATTGAAAGTTGAAATATAATGTGCGTATTATGCCATTTTGAATTCAAATTTAGCTTGGCCAACATGCTGAGAGTGGACGTTGCGATTTCAATTTCGGAGAAATTTGAGGTTGCGTTGTATTATTCGTATCTTGCGCTCGTTGGCAGACGTACTTTGAGAGACCCGCGCAGGAACTGTGCACGTCGGGTTGGACTGGGATATTATAAAAAAATGTCATGTGTCCGACTCGGCCAAGTCCAGCACAAAACTTACGAGTCAAGTTCATACGTAAACTTAACGTCTTCCTGACAAACAAGCTACCAGCAGGTTCAAACCGAGCGGAACTCGATGGTTTGATAGTAGTGATGGGATTGAATAAGTTTTTAAAATCAGGTTGCCGAAAAACATGGAAAGTGAAGATTATATCACCAAGTAAAATGTTAAGTCTGAGTAAAAGCAACCCTGGTTGGACGAAAGGAAAATCAGGGTTAGTTTTTGAGGCTAATTAACGGTTTTCCGATATTCCACCAGTGATGCCATATGGTATTGAGAATGTAAATTGACAGCCCTAGTTGCAACCTTCTATGATTATTTATTTGGGGAATGGGTACCAAATTGATAATCACGGGAGGTCGCAACCAGGGCTACCAATGTACATTTTAATGGTGTGGGTTTGTTCTGCACCTTTTGGCTATATTTATTGGTTGGTTCTGGTCACTGGTCACCTTCGGCTAAAATCGCTTAAATGGCTAGTGTTGCATCAGTATTTTTCGGGACGCCATCTTGATTAAGTTTCCCTGGATCCAAAGTAACACCGAGCCTATTCAATATCGGTATGTTGTAATTATTTGTTTGTGTCCTTTGTCTTATAATTTGTTTTGTTAAATAGAAACCGTCGTTTCGTGGACTGGATAATTGGTTTGGATTTATTCGGTGGACGCGTTTACAAGATTAGGTCTCAGCCGCAACATGCACATTAGGGTGTACGTTACAAATGGCCTATGACATTACTGATGGAATCTCTGAAACCCATTAGTCAGTGTCAAGAAGTAACCCTGATTTTTCTCTCGTCAAACCAGGGTTGCCTTTGTGTCCAAACCTAAGTGTTTACGTTGCCATGGAATGGGCGGGTGCTTTCGCTATCCACGTTTTCTGGCAACCTCGAATTTGAAATTTGATTTGATCCCATCACTAATCCCCATCAGTAGTTGATAGTACGTTCGTTACGTTGTGGCATGCTTCTACGTTCAGTGATGTAGTGTGATTCAGATACAGTAAAAATCAAGTGGTTGGATGCGAAGTCCAGTCAGTCATAGATCACGACGAGTGTTCATTTCATTTATCGGAACAGCGGAGTACACACCATGGCGCAGATTTACAGTGGTGTTCAGTTTTGCTGAACAAAGAACTTTGCGTGGGAGGTTCTTTAACAATGATGCAAGTGTTGCGGAAATCTGAGCATTTTTCGCAAATTCCAAGCTTTTATTAACTTTGTTGCTGCTGNAGGTTCTTTAACAATGATGCAAGTGTTGCGGAAATCTGAGCATTTTTCGCAAATTCCAAGCTTTTATTAACTTTGTTGGGTGCTTGAGTGATGGCAACCCTGGTGGACCAAGGGGCAACTGCCCTAGACACCAAGAATTGAGGTTAAAGGGCACCATTACGGCCCACAAGGGCTACTTCACCAAGGCTGTCAAGAGTGAGGCCCAAGTTATCAGGTTTGCGAGGGCCACCCCTGGAGAGGAGTTGGCCTGTGTGTTGACCAAGGTTTTGGGTCAATTACGGTTGCATTTCAATAGTGTCAGAGCTGTACCTTACTCTGGCTGATGAGTTTCTGATATTAGAGCCAGCGTGTTTGGCTAAGATGGATGCCATGACGGACACATATCTGTCATGCACCAAACGCTTGTTGGGAACCCTCAAATTGGCCCACATTGTACCAGCTGCAATGTCAAAGGGACCGCAAACATCCGCTGGGCCGTCTGGATCATACCAGGTTCAGACTGCTTTGCAGCCAGAACATCTCTGGTTGGAGGCCACACATACAGAGATGCGCAGATGGGCTAGAAAGTTCAAGTCCTTCTACTCAACGTCCAACTTGGAGAGAGCAACAATCGCGGATCAATAAGTGTTCTTCCTTTCCCACTTGGACCTTGAACTGGAAACCACGGTACGAAAATCTATCAGGGAAACCACGGCGGTGTTTGGCGAGGACTTGTGTATGGTGGCACTGGAGCAGAGGTTCGCCGTCACATACCCCCTGTTCACCAGGAGACTCGACTATTTCCTGTACCAACAGGAGTGGGGGAAGCCTTTTTGGACTATCTGGCTTGGCTTCACCAGAGGGGCAATGAGGCCAACTTGGATTTGCTCACACTGGATGAGATCTATGTGTTCAGGATTCCGAGCCGGCTCTCGGACATCAAGTTGAAGGAAAAGTTGCTCAAGCTGAAGAGCCCCACACTAGCCAGCCCACTGGAGGAAGCCACCAATATAGAGGTAGCCCGGCAGAACTTCAGAGCAAGCATATGGGTGGCCAACTCGGCTGTGGTAATGATGGCCCATGACCGTCCTTGATGGCCCATGTCCAGGTCATCAAGTGCTAGAAACCGGGATAGGAGGCTGGCCAATTGATGTCCCAACTGCGGCCATTTTCCCCATGATAAAGGTTTTACGTGCCCAGCAGAGGTAGAGGGGCGCACATGCCACAACTGCGGCCAGAAGGGCCATTTTTTTAAGGCTTGGAGGGGCGGTTCCATTATCTGCCGCCAGCCTATCCGTCAGCGCGCGCAAAGTTGTATGAGATGCCTCACCACTGATCCAATTCCATGGGATGAGTGCTGGACCGTGATGCCGGCTGTGATGCCCACAGCTCACCGAGTGCCTGGTGGGTATGAGAGCTCCACCTGGTCAGAATGGGATTATAGCACGGAGAATGACTGGCCACCAGGCTCAGGTTGCACTACCAGGTCGGCGGCGGGGGCCTTCCAGGTATCCAAAACTGACCACGACGCCCAGCGGCGTCGCCCCACATGTGACAAAGACAGTGCGTATCCAAACAATGGTGCATAATGGCAATGCGCCCACCCCTCGTCTGACTCTTCATCAGGCCTCTGCTATGGGGTGCTCACTGGCAGGAACTCATAGTGGATTCACATTCGGGTTGACCCCGGACTCAGGGGCAATTTGAACCGTGATGGCACTGGATGTGATCCAACGCCACGGGTTCCATCCTCGTCAGTCCCCAGTGGGTGGTCTGGGGCTGGAGGCGGCTAATGGCGCGCCTATGAATTGCATCGGGACCCTGAAGCTAAAGGCCACCTTGGGCAAGGTGACCATGGTGGGCAATGATACACTTTAGGGGACATAAGGGAAAGGAGGGAGCGTCAGCAGCTGGGCATGTTGCGCCAAAAGTCTCTTCAAGACTACAGTAGAGCTTATTTGGAGGGAGCTAAGCATAGAAGGGTCAAGACATGGAAAAATTAACAAGACACAACTACTGATTTTTTTATCCAATGAAGGTCAGGTCATGGAGTGAAAGTAATGGCCTCCAAAAGGAAAACTGAACAGTATATGAGAGCTGACTGAACTCTGAAAGGTTCATGTGAAAGGTCCCCATTAAAAAGCAAGACGTCACTGGTCTGTATGTTGCCTCTGGCAAGCGACCAAACTATCACGAAAGGAGAAGACAATTTGCAACTTAATTGTATTAGAAAATCATTTGTTGAAACCATGCCTTCCGTAGGGTCACAACCAATGGTATTGGCATTGGCAAAGTGTCTGGTCCTCAAATTCTGAGTATGATCTCCAGTCTAATATTAGGAAGTTACAACTGACGTAAATAAGTTCTTTGAACATTGCCAAATTGCCAATTTTCCTAATCTATTAAGTCAGTTTTCATTGGTGTGCCCATCACTGCTGTTGCCGCTCGTTGTCAACAGTCCCTCAATGGTTTGTGATTGCGCGCACTTGCACCCCCCTCACCACCTCCTATCGTCTACCTACCTTACTGCTGCTTCTGTGTGTCCCCTAAAGTGTAGTTTAACCGCTCGGAGTTCTCCATAGCAATGAACCTTGAGAAGAAACAGCTGAAGAATTAAGTACTAAAAAATAGCCACGAGATGGCACTACCCCAAAGGTCCACAGCTAAATTCAGACAGGAATCATTTAGTTGCTTTTAGAACCACAGAATCTTCGGTTTTATTAAAATGCGATTGAAAGACTAGTTTTTGTTTGTATTATGGGGCTTGTACTACATTTTCCACTCGTTATGAGACAACTGCATTATTTCTAGCAAACAAGTCATGAACTTTTAGTATGCTAACAGTAGAGTGATTCCACAGCTTTATTGACAATCTGTCAAAGGCGGTAATGTGGGGTTATAATATCCTGGGTGCTGCGTCAAGAACCTATGGACAAGGGATCAAAATGGTTAGAGATTCAGGCAGAACAAATTGTGGAAGCCCCAAGGATAGCAAGAAAGAAGCCAAAATTGCAAATTTATTTGCAATTTAATCCAAATCCAAATAAAATGTAAAAAAAATTAGCCAAGTCCAGATTTCTTTACAACTCTTTGCCTAAGGTATAGAGGCCATATGAATGGATATATTTTTTGCTCTCTTCTTCATGCTCTTGAGCAAAATAGACCTGAAAGCATAGGTTGATAGGCTGATCATAGGCTGATCTTCATGAGCTTCAGCTCATAGAATAAATTTAATGCCACATAATTTGATAAATTTGAACGACCTATCAAAGTCTATTAACAAATAAAGAACAAACTGGCAAGTAAGAAGTCAAGCCTTCTTGGGTTCTGAAGTCTCCTTTGCTAGATTTCTATATAACTAACCTATTTCAAGGTTGTGGTTTCATTAACAATATGACTGTTGGCGCCAAAAGACATTGAAGGGGGATTCATATAGGCTGGTATGGCAAAGGAAATCACAATTCTGGACGTTTTGAGTTTCTCCTTGCAACTTGAAGAATTCTTTTGCCTTAAATTTCCGGCAGAGCTAAAACATTACAGTAATAAAAAAAGTCCACTTCACAAATTCATGGAGGACCTAGATAACTTTCTCAAAATCATTCCAGATCAACCCTCAATACCTAAGTATCATCAATCAGGACATTTAAACTCAACATCTGATCAGATTTACCTTCAAGTGATTGTGTAATCATATTTGTGTGCCTTGAATCAATCCATTCAAAACAACTGTCTGTGTAGAGCAAATAAATGATACTAATTTGATATAATCTAGGCGCAAGCCCCAGGATGTAATAACCTCACATGTCCACTCTCGACGGATCGTCAAGGATTTTTTTTAATCACTCAACCATGTAAACAATTCAAATGTTCTTTACTTTTTGTCTCAATCAATGCAGTTATCTCAAAATGAGTGGAAAATGTAGTACGAGTCCCATAGCACAAGAAGAAACTAGTTTTGCGATCAAATTAAAAAAAACTTAAGATTATGTGGTCCACAAGCACATAACAATGCCTATTCGAATTTGGTCGTTGACCTTTGGGGTATTGCCGCCATCTAGTGGTCATTTTCCAGATCATGATCCTACAGCTGTTTCTTCTCAAGGTTCATTTCCCACAACCAGTTGTGCTTTCAACCAAGGCAACCCGGCCAGGCAGGTCCGGAGCGACAGCTGCGTCAAAGGGCAATAGGGTGACCAATACCCACAATTCTGATAGCTCTCAAAAGTACTGATGTGATCAATCTGACTACGCCTCAAACTTTCAAACCAGTACTGCCAAGTTTGATCCAAGCTGGATTTTTTAAGTCAGGGAAGCCTTATATTTTCTGACCAATAAAATCCAGCTTGGATCAAACTTGGCAGTACTGGTTTGAAAGTTTGAGGCGCAGTCAGATTGATCACATCAGTAGCCCAAACATGCCCGGTGCCCAAACACAAATGCAAACAAAGACACTTCAATGAATTTATCAGTATGAGCTAAACTCTATTTTTCAGATTTACTTGCGTCATTACTGAAACACAAGAAACTTGAGTAAATTTAACTGATATAAGCTATTTCCATGCAAAAAAGGGACGTTTTCTATCTCCTGACCCATTCACTTAATTCAATATTCAACATTAATGAATAAATTTGATCAATGAAATTTGAGTCGAAAATCGGTCCATGCGAAACACGCCACTCTGCAGATAATTTCTGCCTGAATGAAATCAAAATTTTAAAGATTATTGTTAAATAGGAACTGAAGCATGGGCCGGAAAACCGTTGACAATAAATTTGAGTAGTCTCTACATTGCTTTAAATGACGGTCTCATTAGAAAAAGACTTCCCAGTTCAATCATTTGGCCCTTTATTTTTGTAATTAAATGAGCATGTAAAACCTTTATAAAACAGTCACTAGGGAGAGTTATCACATGACTCAAGAAAAACGAAGAAACAATTAAATTTGAAAAATTAGTGCTCACCCTAAGCTTACGTTATTTTATCACTTCTTTCTTCAATGTAATGTTTACAATGTAAATTAATCGAGGAGTTACAAATCACATAACAAAATCTGGAAACTATCAAATCAAGAAGAAAGAGCAACATGATTGTTTTTCAAGTGGTAGAATTTTTCATACATAATAGTGGTCAACTGTAAATGCCAAAAGTGTCAAATACTTGAGCAAGATAGATTTCATGTAAAGGCAATCCGTGCTCAAGTTCCAAAAAACCCTTGTTATCACAGCTTGAAAGAATGGTCCCATCTCCACCTGAATTGATATGAGAAGACTTGCGTGAACTATTCGTGAACATCTCCAAAGCTGTCGGAATAACATGGTCCCCTCCCGTCTTTTCATTTTGATATTTCGTTCCCAAAGGGAACACATGACCCTCAGTAGTGAAGATGAATCGTTCTCCAAACTTGTTGATTGGATTGTCTTCATCAAAAAGTAGAATGAGGTACTTGCACGTCTCAGAGAGAAAGAAAGACTCCTGCCGATCTTCCAAGGACTTATCCAAAACGTCATGCACTGTGGCATAGCCACAATTGGTCCTGGTGTGGTTGTTCAAGCTCAGAAGCACTTCACGACCCACGTGTAAATAGAAAGGATTCTTCGTGGCCTAAGCGTTGGCATTGTGCAAAAGATAATACAAGTTAAGTGAATGAATGTGTGTTTAAATGAAGAGAGATAAACACTGGCTCTTACGTCTCTTAGGAACCAATAAGTAACATTAAATAATTGTTGTACTTGCCTGGTAGAGAAGATAAGTCGATTCCACAAACTCCGGTCTTAACGGATAAAATTTAACATCAGGGGCACCTAATTTCCAATTGTACCTCTCGGGAAGACATCCATACCTCTTCCAAATTGAATAATAAAGGGCATGATGACAAATGGCCTCTTGTATATCGCCATGCAGGACCTTGACATTGAGAAATAGAAAAATATAGTGGCCATGGCACCCCCTTAATAATTGAGCACACCTGTAAGCCGGGAAAAGCGGCCTGGAGGGAATCAATCCAATCATTAATTGTGTCTCCGTTTCTCATATCGACATTAACATACATGGGATGATAGCCGACGCCGTTGTTACATTGGTTCCGTCCACGTCGGTGATGAGACTTTATACTATCGTAAATTTCTTGGAACATGGCTATGTCAGTCGGTTCTTGGAAAAGGATATAAGCTTTGAGTAGATACTCAAAAAATGAATCCATTCCGGCGCCCAAGCCGGACAGCTAAAAGCGATACGCGTGAAGCACTAAACCATCATCCGTCAAATGGATAGGAGACAAAAAATAAATGATACTCACTTTAGTGGCCCAACGACCGGTGTGAACGTCGAGTACATAGCCCAATAGGCCGGTGTCGGCGTCCCGCTGACGCCACAACGCATGAACGGCTTTCCGGGCATACAATTCATAAACGGGATCTGCCAATAGACGACTCAACATACCAAATTCAATGACCAGACTTCCCGCACCAGCCGTACAGGACTCGGTGTAACCGTCGGGCGGAACTCCATGACGTAAGTTGACGCGTGGATGAGGTAACCCAGATGAGGTATTGAAGGCCGGCAAGAGCCTGTTGGCCAGGTCTTGGGCTAGAGATAGGAGCTCTCCGCTATATCTATATCAAAAGTTTAGGATCAGGTTGGGCGGGCTTTGCCATGTTTGAAAGTCATAAGAGCAGCTTACCCAGCCGGTCGGAGAGAGCCAAAGAGTGGTGGATCGTGCTCAATAAGCAAATGTGCCGACAAAAGCCCGCCCAGCACTCGAATATTGGCTTCAAACACTTGAATTGTGTTGGAGCGGTCAAAATCAACGGAGTCAATAACGGCTTGAACGGCTCTTTGGAATTCACTGGCGTTGCCCATGATAGCCAGGGTGTCGAGAGCATCGACCAAAGTCAATGCATAGTCACCCAAGACGTCGTTGATATTGATGTTGGACGGATTCTCTCGGTCGGGACCTCGACCAGCACAACGAATGGGATCGAGCTCATCTAGCGGGAAAGCGCACTTCATGTAGCAATCATAACCCGTGTGGAACATGGCGCGGGCTTCATTCAACGTTTCGTGTCGGAGCCACTCAGGAAAATGATGGAAATGGCGAAAACGAGCCGGATCAAACAAGCTATAAAACAAGATAGGGAGGAATTTAATTAACGGCAGGCACAAACTAGCCCCAATCCAGACCTAGCAACACTCCCATTGTCAGAGACGGTAACTCGTCGACAAATTCTCGCCCACACTCACCCATAGCCTTTCAAAAATGCGGGTTTGGTAGGTGAGGTTTGCATCTGAACCCCCCCAAAACACCCCAAGGCCCAGGAGAGCAACCACTTCCCCCAAAAAACGGATGAGCGTCCACCAGACCTCTTCATGCTCCCCCCCTAACACTAAGAAAAAGAGTTCAAAGAGACTGGCTGGAGGACGACCAGTAAGGGGACCAGCAGCAAAAGGATCGAGAATGGATCGATCAGGTGAGCGAATGAATACCGAGTAACCTCAAAGAAGGGCAACCCGTTCAGGCAGCACCGCTCAACACCTATGACAGGAGGTGCGATTTACCTGAGGACAAAATTACAATCGTGTGAGTGTGTCAAGTTTGGAGGCCGATTCTAACAATACGTTCATGGTTTTCCGTACCAAAGCTCAACCCATCCAGTACCCTGTACATTTATTTACTTTTCGGTTCTTCTGGAGTTTTTTTCTCATACCAGATCTGCTTATGAGCGCAAGATACCTCTTGAATTCACGCAACTTTAGTACGCAACCTCCCCAACATGGCCTCAGCGAAACAACCTCTCTAAATGGCCCCAGAGAATTCGATGAAAGTGGATACCTTGGATTAAATTCACTAATGTATTATTCATTTATACACCTGACTTGAAAGTGCCACGAGCGAACCTCAGCGTCTTTGCCAAGCTAAATTTGAGTTCAAGATGGCATATTGCACAGTTTATGGGAAGCTTAACATTTACTTAGTCTTAAACTTCTAGAAATATGGACCATAAATGCCTTTCCAGCCACACAGTCTCCTCTTGGTCAAAGCAACTCTGGGCCACTTTTGAAATATGATAATAACAAATAATTTATTCATTGTGCACAGACAGATGTTTTGAATGGATTCAAGGCACAAACATATGATATCACAATCACTCGTAAGTAAATCTGATCAGAAATCGAGATTGAATTTGTTGATCGATGATACCTGGGTATTGAAGGTTAGTCTGGAATGGTTTGGAGGAAATTATTCAGGATATCCTTGAATTGTGGAGGAAATTATTCAGGATCTCCTTAAATTTTGGAGGGGGATTTTTACCAGCATAGATGACCCGCGGGAATGCGGGCAATTTGTTCTAGAGTTTTAGGAATGACTGGCACATGATTGATTTAGTAGTCTCATTCCTCGCAGTTCCAATGGGGTTAGATACATAATATGGATTCACGTAACACGTTCATTGTTTCCTTGGACGAAATTGATGTCCGTGTTATGGGATATATAGCTTATGGATACACTTGTATGTAATTTGTAATATCTAAGGCCTACCAAATCTTGCATCCTGCATATTCTGCAAATTTTGCAAAAAGCTTGCACATCCGAGATATTTCTGCAAATTTATTGCATCTGAAAATTTTGCAAGTTTTAGAGCAATGTTTGATATTTTTCTGCAATTTATTGTGCATTTTGAGCCATTTCAGCAAAAAAAAAAAATCAACCTTTGTGAATAATTTTCAAAAATTCTGGTCAAATTTTGGCAAAATTGTGAAATTAATTGCCATATTTGTTTTTCAAATCTCTTTAACAAAAAGTACTTTTTGTACTTTAATACCTATGTATTCCATTCGTCTTAAATAGCTCTTTTTATCTGAATTCAATGTGATGAGGGTTTTCACACAAGCATTTATTTCGGGATTATCAAAACATTGGACTTGGTCATCTCGTGGTCATATCTGGTATCTTCATGAATCAAGTTAAAACCAACGTGGTTTTCACACACGCACACAAAAGGCAGGAACAGATGGAACAAACAAACTCAAATCAACCTCATATTAGAGGGAGGAACAAGGACACACATTTTAAAAACTTAACAATTTAACATTGAAGGAACCCAAAGAGAGGCAGGTGTTTCATTGTTTTAACTAGCCTGGATATTTTGGAGGACTCAAAATTGTAAAAATTTATTGCAATTGACTATTAAAACCTGGTCAAAGAAAAAGCTCATGGATAGTGTTAATGAAGATACATTGTAAAAGATGCCTTCTTTAAATACTGCATTGTACCAATCGTCCCAATCTTCCAGATTTGTCACAATAGAGTAGTAGCTCTCTAATCCTCACATTATTCCTGGTAGGCTTTTCCTGAAAATGCATCTAGAATCATAATACTTTACACACAAAAGAGCAAATATAAAAATATTTGCATTTTAGAGGTCTCTTCACCCAGAGAAACCAAATTTGATCTAGAAACCTGCCTGGTTTAGGGTATTAATTTGGGGGTACAAGATAGGAGACAACTTTGAGGGCTTTTGAGTTTAAAGGTTTTGAAATAATGAAATGTAATGAAACTTTTGGCAAGTGCTTCAAACTTTTGCAAAATTAGTTTCACGTTGTCTTTTTTTGCTTTTAAACAGTCTTACATCTTAGCGTTTGTAAATTTTTTTTCGTGTGGAAAAAGTTATTCTATGCTTTCAAAAAAATATGTTAGTGATTACTTGGCCCAGAAAAAGAATTTTATTTCCGAGCCCTCCTGATCAGGGCAGGAGGCCCCATGGACAAGGCAAGAACCTGCTAATTAGGGGGAGCCCCTTCAAATCCAAGTGCTGGAAGATATTGTGATAGAATTTTCCTTTTCATCTACATTTTGTCTGATATGGAAGGCGAAAAAAGCCCTTACAGACCCCAAAAATGGTTAATGTCTATGTTTTGGAAAGTTCATACGCACATTTTTGTGCAAATTCGGTTGACTTCGTATGCAAATTTGGTGTCAATAAATACTATATTTATCTGTAAGTTTTGGCCGGCCCTAGCAATATGGCATACCGCTCGGGTCTCCTTTGCACACGTATACGAGGTTGCCATCTAGTAAGAAATATGTTCAAAAGGGCAGATGATGCTCTGCAGCAAGTGTCCAGATAAAGATAGCTTTGTTTTGCCTACCATACTTTAGTAGAGCTTCAAAATGGTTTGGAAATAATTAGGCAATGCAGATGTTTATTAGTACACTGAATTTTAAGTTCAAGCAACATCACAAAGCGCACTGATATCAAAATTTAGCAGAATTGAAATTCAGGTTTTCTGATTGTACGATTGGTGATCCCAAAGAAGTGATATTGTTAACAGTCTTAAGCACACCTTCAACATAAGAGGGAAGTCGAAGAAAATACGTCTCTCTTTAATGTTTGAAGAGAGTGAAGATATTCTGTCCGGATAAGAATTGTGCCACTTGGGGATTTCTTCTTCGCACTTTCTCTATACGGCCAATATCCCCTGTTAGGAGGGTTCCATACTTCCGAGCTTAGTCTACATGAATAAAGTGAAGAGGAGAATCACAGCAGGACATAAACAGTTGGGTAGAGACAAGCGATGAAAATCTTGATTATTGCAGAAGATTGGGTGGGTCAGATTGAACAGATCCTGTTTCTGCTCCCGCCGTTGATGACATTTGGACGGGAGCCGGAAAAACGTGCGTGACCGCCAATATTCCGAAGGGATGTCAGGCCAAGGAGAGTAGGGTGTTAGTGCGTCCTTGACCGAGAAGGTGGCTGTTGAGTCTTCTCCCCTGGGATTCTAATGTTGCTAACGCTGAACCTTTAACGCTCTTTGAATAAAGTAATGAGATCAGTTCCAAATCAAACATGGCGCAGTCGGTATCACTGTATTCTGCCTGTTGTTTTTTTTTAAAAGTGAGTCTCGTTTTGAGGACATGGCTACTACAAATACGGCTAAGGCTTCCCACAGGGCCTACAGAGGCCATTTGACGCGAGCAATCACTTCTGTCCGTTCCTTTTTCGACGGTCTTGAAGAAACTCCATCCTCCAATCTCCACGATCGAGCTCTTTTGCTTATTTCACGCGCAGATGAGGCCAAGTCTAAAGCCGAAGCCTCATTGCTGGATCTGTGCGATTCTTCGACCCCACAAGAGTATGAGTTGTTGGAAGAAGAGCTGAGTGCCGCCTCGGCAACCTTGGACGAATTGTCTCAAAATGTCCTCCAAGCTTTTGCTCATACTTTTCCATCCCAAACGACCCCATATGATGGCCCTGCCACCCTGCATCGTTCCCCTCGTATCAATGATGCCTTACGTCCTGAGAAGCTATCAATGGACGCATCTCTGCCTGAATTCAGGGCATAGCGCGAGGCATTTGAACTTTATTCCACGTCCAAATCGAATGACTGTCTTACCAATCGTGGACAACGGGGTTATTTCAAAGCCTGCCTGGACCTCAAACTTCAACAAAGCGTGTCGTTGAAGATCCAAGATTCGTCATCTCTCGAGGCTGCGTGGATATTTTACGTGGGATATTTTTTGCAACGCAAACCGGTCCTCACCCGCAGATATGAATTTTTCCAATGCCAACAACAACAAGGCGAATTATTCTCCGATTTCTACTTGCGACTTCAACTCCAGGTAAGGAGGCCGATATTATTAATATGTCAGAGGACGATATCTACTCAATGCGAATGATAACGGGTACGACTGACACACGTGTGCGTGAAGAGTTTCTCCGACAAGGCTCCATTTCACGTGAAGGCCTAGTCGCCATAGCCAACTCGTTTGAATCGCCAATACCATTGAGCAATCCTTTAAAAGATCAGATTCCCCCATTCCACATCTTTCTGCAGTCTCGCTTATCGAAGGGCCGCAATAATAAATCTTCTTTCACCTCTTCAAATGCATATCCAACCAACCTATGCCATCGATGTGGGACCAATGACAAGCATGCTAGCGGAGGGGAATGTTTTGCCGAAAATATGACTTGTTTCAGATGCAACAAGAGGGGGATCTGGCTTCCGTTTGCCACAACAGGAAAATGTCTCGGGGACCTCATACTACCCCATTCAATTCTCGCCCTCGTTCACCCAGGCCATTTAATTCATTTAATAATCACTCTCCCGTACTTCCTCGGTCACACTCTCCTTCGTCTACTAAAATCTCGGTCCCCTTCGCCAATGGGACATCCGAGGTCTCCTGTTCGGTAGTTTCGATCAACGCTCTTTCCCTCCCCAAGTCTCTGAGTACGCCACTCATTAACACCACGATCACCCCGAAACGAGGCAGTGTATTTTCTGCACAGGGCGTTGCCAGACACAGGAGCCACGGCCCCAATTATTGCCGAGAATCTGATCAAGCAGAACAACATACCCATTGATAATAATCAATGTTTAATCAAGGCAGCCAATGGTACGGAAATGCGTTGTCTGGGCTCGGTCGATTTATCTGTCGAAGTCGAAGTCAAATGACTTCTACAACTGCTTTCGTTACTCCAGCCTTGCAAAGTTCGTTTTATTTGTCATGGTTCAATCTCGTCGATTTGAAAATCATACCACATAACTTTCCTAAGCCCATGGTTCAAATAAAGCAACTATTTTTAACCTACCCAAACGATCTCGTCCATGCTGCCCTTCAGCCAATCTTTGTGCAGTTTGACCATGTTTTCAATGAGAGAGACATATTACCACCTATGAAGGGCCCCCCCATGCATATTACCTCAAGGCGGATGTGAAAATTGTCCCAAAATGTGTTTTAGTCGCTCGGAGAATTCCATTTGCTTTTGTGGCTGATGCAAAGAACGACCTTGAAAGTCAATGCTCAGCAGGTATTATCGAACCTGTTACATGGCCAAACACCATGGACTAGCCCCGTAATCTTTATTCCAAAACCAAACGGGAAAGGTATCCGTATGGTGACCGACTATACGTCATTAAATCAATATGTGAGAAGACCTATTCATCCGTTCCCCACTCCATCCGAGATAGCTTCGTCAATTCCCCACATTGCTCGCTACTTCGTCGCACTCGATGCTCGGAAAGGATATTGGCAAATTCCTTTGGACGAAGAGTCTCGCGACCTAACCACTTTCTTAACTCCTTACGGGCGGTTCCGATATTGTCGCGCTCCTATGGGGCTGAATGCCTCTGGAGATGAATATTGTCGGAGAGGGATGAAGCCCTACGTGACTTAAAGGAATTCATAAGATTGTGGATGATATTCCTCATTCATGCTTCTTCTTTGGACGAGTTGAAGGAGAGACTGTCGGCAGTGCTAGCAGCGCTGTCAAGAGTATGACATTACCTTATCAAAGGCGAAGATCCAGGTGGGAAAAGAGGTCAAATTTGCTGGGTTCGTCATCAATGCTAATGGAGTTCGACCCGATCCAGACAAATCTGCGGCCATTTCTAAATTTCCTAAACCATTGAATATCACTGATCTGAGATCATTCTTTGGTCTGGCCAACCAACTGGGTCAATTTGTTCCCGATTTGGCTCACGTTTTGGAACCTTTGCGCCCACTCCTCGATCCAAGACTCAATTTCAGTGGCTCCCAGAGCAATTGAGAAACAGAGATGAAAACTTGATCCACGAGGGCAATTTTTATTTGGCATTTTCCAAATTCTTCGGGGGGAGGAAAAAACTCCTTGGCAGGAAGTTTTCCAATTTCTTCGACATATATTCAACTTTTCGCTCCTTCTCGAAGTCATTCAGCCAGCCAACCAACTAACCAACCAGCCAGCCAGTCAGTCAGTCCGCCATATAGAAGAGTACGTTCTCTGGGTACCATAGGTTGGTTTTGTAAACGGAGTTCTTTCCAAAATGTTTGCCGTGTTGTGAGTCGTGAGTAAAGCGAAACTTTTCTGCTGGCATTCAACCATCTTTTAGTATCGAATTTCCGGATAACACGGAATGAAAGAAAAGGTCCGGATGGGGACTTTGCATTTCCATTTGCTTTTGGATCCATACCTCGACTAGTGCTGCTGTACTACTGGATTGGAAGAGGCTCATGGAGGATCTGGTTTTTCCTCGGAGGCCAGATTCGCCAAAGGATGTTTCCTCCCATGTTCCATCATCATGAAAGAAGGGGACAAATATCCCGAAGTGGAACAGGTTCCAGGCTTCAAGGAGAGGAGATTGGTCCAATGGTTCAAAGTTACATCAAAGCAAAATAAAGGACTTGCTGGGTGAGATGGTCCAAAATCAAGGCCGTTAAGTGGAACAAACACCCAAACTGCGTCTTGAGAGGGGGTTAAAAAGAAAAGATGGATCAAAGTGGTCCAAGGTGACTGAGAAATAGCTGTCACAGAGGTTGACTGTCCTCCTCCGAAAGTGGATTCGTTAGTTGGACATTGTTTTGCGGATTTGTGTCACCAAAAATCTGGGAATTAGTTTGTGACTTCGGAACCTTTAGGCTGGCTAAGTGTGAACCGCGTTGGAACGGAAAACTTCGCGTCCAAGCCAACCTTGATTAAGGCTTTGAAAGAAAAAACCACAGGATTTGACTCGAGAGCTACTTCTTTATATGGCATATAT
>NC_081444.1:9229400-9239327 GCF_007210705.1 Tigriopus californicus
TCCACTTTTTTCCTCTTCTAGAATCATTTTTCCGGTTTTTACTTTCGATCCACATCACTACAGCACGTTTCTCATCCAAAAGGTGGTTTCTGTGAGCTTTGACTTTCTTTATCTTGAATGGTAGCTTAATTTGAAGGATATCTGGTTGAGCGCTTCTATCCTCAAGCTTCTTCATTTTGACCTTGTTCACTATCAAAGGGGCCAATCACTTTTCACGGGATCCATACGAATCCCTAGATGAGCCATGCAGTTTGTAGAATGGCGTTGTTTGGTAGCCGCTGGCTTGGAGAGCCACAGTTGATTCAAAAGGCAGGTGACGGCCTTCCGAGAGCCCCGGTGATGATGAAGTGTTGCCTTACAATTGAATTGACTGCCATCCGCCTTTCGTCTTTGTGGAGGGGCAATTCCTTAGTGTTGGATATGCTCTTGTGGAGAATCAATGTCTTAGCATCACGGATGTTTGACATCACCTGATGTTATCCATCCTCTCGTGTCTCATTCACTCCATGAACGAGTTAGGCATCAAGTGAGTTTCTTAAAAAAGCTGTCACACTATGTTGATGAAAAGCTTCCTTTCAATAGGAGTGTAACTTGTTTGATGACGCTGAAATGTCTTGAAAAACGAGGGGCAATGTCCGTTTTGACGGTTGTGAGCTTCAAAATCTGCCCACCCAAACCAAATCATAACAAAACAGCTGACTTTGAGGTTATTTCTGGTCGCAGGCGCCAGGTGGCAGGATTACCTCGCCTACGTATAGTGGCTCTAGGGTGAACCAAGATTACCCCAGCCTAGAGGGCCAGTCAGAGAAGCTACACTCACGAGATTTCTGAGATTTTTTTGCCTCCCTTGCGGCTGCCTTGTGTGTGCGATGGGGCTCGGCTTTGAACACATTTAGTTACGTGATTCTCAAAATGAAGTTCCGAATTTAGGGAGCCAGTGAGTTGATGGCTCGTTTGTCTGCTTTGGTTGATACTGAGTAACGCAAGAGAATTCGATCAGCCCGACACTCTGCTGCCCAACTACCAAAATGTGTTCAAAACAAAGTCTCAAGTGGCTTGGTAGGAGTGACTTTTTATGGTCCTTAGGTGGCTTACTTTTTACTGGATGTAGTTCTAGATGGAGAATACTTTTCAGGGCTGACAAATTGGAAAGTATCCCATCAGTTTTACAGGTCTCAATAATGGCATCGCTTGTGCAGTGATTCGTTATTCCCTAGAAACAAATTGGCGCGAAATTGTCCTCTTGAAGACCAACCGGGCTGTGACGATTAAAAAGTCAAAGGCGTTAATCCTCTTCTATTTAATGTAATACTTCACTCGATACCCCGAATTACGGTGCCAGTTTCCATCAACAAGAGAGGATGTCGTCAAGTAAGTATATCGTTAATTTTTTTGTCATAAAAGAGACTGCGGCAATAACATCGTTTGAATTCTTATATGTTTGATCTGTGTTCCATCCACCAGCCAGGGGTGAAAGGTCCTGACTTATTGAATTCCCGTGGTGAACTGAAACATGGAACTCCTGACCCAAGCACTAAGTAAAAATAACCTTGATAGCTCTCAAAGATGGAGAGCACCTAGTACAAGGGCTTAAATTTCTTAGACCTATCTTAAGGCCTCCGGTTGTAACCCTAATCAGGGCATACGAGCAATAGTTCGAGCTTCCTTTATCAGGGCCTCAAACCATCATCAATTGACTAAGGATACAAATTGCTAGCTACCTCTACTCCCCATTGGTCCCAGATCAATCTCGATTGTCTGGCATACCTGGGCCAATCTTCAAGGCTAACTATCTTGCAAAATGTGGTCACTATCCTAGTCTAAATGCGTCTATCAAATTCGACCTCTACTCTAGAGTCTAACTACTGCTTTCTGCTACAAGAGAGATGAACTTGAGCTACAGTTGAATGGAAATCACTTGCTACCTCTACTCCCTACGATGCCAGCACGATCTTGGCCGTCTGGGGAATCTAGGCTAGTCTTCAAGGCAACTGTATGGTTCAATCTACTTTATTCTATTATATACATGGAATGACACTCTACCAATCAGCTGTCTTGCTTGGGTAATGAATGAGGGGGTAATTGCTTGGCCATGGAAGAAGGAAAACATACATGGATAGAGAATGGTCAGATCCTACTTTTGACGAGGGTGATTCTTGAGTCCAACGGGGATCCACGGCGATGACATCCAAGTCCAAATTCCGATAGGCAGTTTCAAATCCGTTATCAGTTTGGTTCTCCGTCTGTGGGTGTGGTTAGCGTCTAAAAGTTTCCTTGAGAAAGATCAGGGAGGAGAATCGAACTGGGGACCTCTCTCATGCTAGGAAACTGCGCTAACCACTACACCACGTCTCCTCCCTATTTCTTTAGTTTTTTTTCTTTTCTTATTACGAGAATGATTGCCGAGCTTCTGCGCTCACCCCTTGCCAGCTAGGAGGGAGGATATTTAATGGTATGTCCCCCTGGCCGTGTTGTTGTGCTCGGTCCCTAATTCTCAGTTCCTTCCTTCTTCTACATCCCCATGCAGTCGAGATTATGCCCCCAATTGCTAAGGTTAGTCCTACTATCAACAGAGTTCTCTCCCAATCTGTTGTTGAAGGTGGAATTAGCTTTAGATCTTCTATGTCAATTGGCGTCGTTTTATTGAGTTTAAGGTTATGTACTTGCTCGATTTCCATGGCATTTAGAAGGTTACTTGCATTATATTCCTGCTCCGGGTGCAAGTACTGGTTCCCATTGGGACCCGGACTGACTTGACCCAACACTTGGTAGAAGTCAGTGTTTCCTTCACATCCCTCTAGGTGAGCTACAAATGTTCCTTGGAGGGTCCGCTGCGTGGTTCCGTTCCCCGCACATTTGAGATACAGAGTAGCTAGTTGTGGGTGGTGGAGAAGGAAAGTGGCTGGGTTGAGTTGCACTGCTGCCGGGTATTGCCCCACAATGTCCACCCCACAAACCTTCCTGTCAATTGATCGCTGGCCAATAGGCTAGCAGCGCAATTGTCCTCAAACTGCTTTTGGAGTACGCTGATCCCACCCAACCATACCTCTCCCAAGCGGATGCATTTGTTGACCTCTTCTTCTGACAGGCTTGAATAAAGAGTTACTTCCTTGTTCATGACAAAGTAAGGTGGCAATCTCAACTGTGTGACTGTGCCTTGGGTCCCAATGCTGAACAATAGGGTATGAATCTTGAACAACTCTAGACTGGTTTGTGGATTTCCGATAGGGACATGAATCAGGATCACTATCGTGTGCGGGTCGCTGAGTATTGAAAATGGCATGTTGAACACATCATTGGGTTTTCTCAATAGTACTTGTTGATCTTGTTCCCGCAGTCTTTTATTCATCATATCAATGGCTCTGAGGATGGATTCCTGCGGAATTTGCGTTGGCTGAAGGATTTTAATAAACAAGTCTTCAATCTTGTGTACCAGGTCTCGATGATCCTCTACCAATTTGTCTATGATTTCGTCTGTGCGGATTAAGAATGCGTCCAACATTTCTTCTTTTTCCTTCAGCCTATGTCTTTCAAGGGTTGCCACTTCAAAGTGACTCACCCCTTCTTGCTCATCGTGAATTGCTTTCTTCAATTTCTCGATGTGGTGAGCCAGGGTCTTTTCATTGTCGTACGATCCGCCAGTTTGGAAGAGGTGCGAAATCTGTTCCGCCGCAAATGTGAGTGCTCCGCCAATTGCAAAGGCTCCCATGGTGGCGAAGAATCGTTTCTCTCGTTTGGTTGATTGTTTTCCTAAGAACTGTTCCATCCGCTCATCCTCGTTGTCCAATCGTAAGTGAACTCCCTTACATTTGCCAAAGGCACTGGTAACTTTTTCCACATTGCTTTTTCGCCAAGCTTTTGGGTTCGTCCGCTGTGGTTTCTGCCTTGTGGTGTCCCACGTTGCTTTCTGTAAAACTTGTTTCACGCTGTTACACCGCTGTTCCACCTTGTAGGTTAGGTGGGTGAGCTCGGTCCACTTGATGGAGAAGGATAAATGGCCCATTGATATTCCTTTGTACGTCGTTCCTAGACGTTCCATCATGTAGGGTTTTCCAATCTTGGCTATCATTGGGCTCTTGTTTGCTTCCAGCCTCCCATTCTTCATTATTACAATTTCCGGAGGGGTCAACCGAGTTGAATTCTGTGATGAGCCCACTACCGTTCCCAAGGCTATCATTGACAGTATTGCCATTGCGAATGAGGAAAATTTTGATGGAGGGCGAACTTGTCTTCCTCCTCGGGTAGTCTTAGTTTTGGAGCAGTCTCTTGATTCCTCAGTCTTCATCGTTTGCTCTTGCTTCGTTTTATCACCTCCGCTATTTCTTTCTTCTTTCTGAGGTGCTTTCCTTGGGTGTTTCACCCCTGCTGGTCGCTCAATGTCTTTTGTGTGTGCATGCGCGTCTTGTTTGAGATAATACACGTGCCCAATTCCTCTCTTTACCGTCTTCTTTGCTGTCTGTAAGGTAACCACTCTCACGATTCCGTCCGGTCCTGGATGTGTTTCGATCACTTTTGCCATCGGCCACTTTTGCCTTATCACTTTCTCCAAAGGCTTCATTAGCACTATTTGGCCCGTTGTCAGCGGGTGGGTGGCTCTTCCACGGGGCCTTGGTGATTGTAGGGAAGTCTGGTACTCGTTTCGCCACCTGGATTCAAACCTTTTCATCACCTGCTGCCGATGTTTGTAAGCTTTTCTAAACGGCACGTCTTGGTGAGGTTCTTGGTCTAATGGCATTGCCATTAAGGGTTTTCCAATTAGGAAGTGACCAGGTGTCAATGGTTCCAGAGAGTTGGGATCATCATGAAGGCACCCAATTGGTCTTGAGTTGAGGATTCCTTCAATTTGTACAATTGATGTTTCCAATCCTTGGTCTGTCAGCATGGCCGTCCCGACTGTTCTTCTCAAGTGGGTTTTTACAGTTCTCACTAGTCGTTCCCATGCTCCCCCATGATGTGGGGTGTATGGCGGGATGAATATCCAAGTGATACCTTTTTCCGTTAGTCTGGTGAGGAATTCCCCTGATTGCTGAAAGCTTTTTGCATTGTCTGACATGAACAATTGCGGTATTCCTCGTCTCGCCACGAACTTTGTGATAGCCGTCAATGTTTCATCAGTGTCCAACTTCCTTGTGACCTCAAGGTGAATTGCTCTGGTGACCATGCATGTAAACAACAGGATATATCTTTTCCCAAGTCTCTCTTCCCCTTTTTGTTTAACGATAAGTGGTCCGGCGTAGTCTAGCCCTGTTCTTGTGAAAGGGGGAAGAAAGGTTGACCGTTGAGCTGGTAGTTGGCCTTGCTGAACTTGGGCTTGGATCATTCGATCTTTGAAACATTTTCGACAGTGAGCAATTGCTGAGCGCAAGGTTCTTTTCCCTCCCAGAATCCACACTTGTTGCCGGAGTTGTGCTTGGAGCTGATCCAACCCACAGCACGCCAATTGCTGATGTCGGTTTTGAATGTAGAGTTGAACAATTCGTGGATCTCCTGGTAACAATGGCAGTTCTCTGATGGGCTGGTCCGCTAGAGACAGGCGTCCTTTCATGCATCTTAGTCCTTGTTGGTTAAGAAATGGGACAAACTTCCATAGCTGATGGGATCGTGGAAGGGGAGCTTGATTTGTCAAGGTGGTTTGAAGCGTTGGCCAGGTTTCTTGTTGTACTTGGCGTATCCAGATTTCCATTGCCTTCCTTTGATGGCTGACTGTGCTAGGCAGGGTATTCTTGTAGTTGGGTAATTGGCGTATGAACTTGAGAACGTAGCAAGTTGTGTTTACAATGAACTGGTATGAATTGAATCGTTCAATATTCAGACTTCCCAACAGAAGGTTACTCCTCTGAGTTACCGCCAGGTTACAAATATCGTACTTGGTGCAGTTGATCTTGTCCCCCGAAATCTTGGGTTGTTTGATTTCGCGCACGGCCTCTGGGGGAGCCACTGCGCTCGAGGGGAGCGGTGACGGATTCCAGTGGCTCTCCTTCAGTTCAGGAGGCCCCTCAAGCCACAATTTTTGGGCTGCCGGTGTGACCAATCCTCTTGACGGTATATCTGCTGGATTGGACTTTGTGTTAATGTGAGTCCATTGAGCTGGACTTGTGTGTGCTTGTATCTCCTTTACTCGATTGGAGACGAACACCTTCAAATATTCCGGCGCGGTGTTATCCAATGAAGAGCAATCATAGAATCCGTGTAAAATGTGGAGGAATTGACCTTCTCGATGATTGCTACAACCCGTTTTTGCAAGGTTACGCCAATGCGGCACGCCATCAACTCCAGTTGTGGGAGGGTCATGGGTTTTGTAGGAGCTACTTTGGCTTTTGCAATTAAAAGAGTGACCCTGATTTCGTCTTCCAGGATGCAACGTGCATAGATACAGGTGGCATACGCCTTTTCGGAGGCGTCACAGAATATGTGTAGTTCCATACGCTGGCATGGCTGGGTGGATCCAATATATCTGGGGAAGCCCAGTGTGTCCTGCTGCGCCAGTGCTTTGATTGCCTCTGCCCATTCTGTTTGTAATTACGTTGGGAGGGTGTCATTCCAATTGATGTTGCCCCGTTTCCATATGTTTTGCATGCAAATTTTGAGACGTATTGTTTGGGGGGCCACTAACCCTAGGGGGTCAAAAATGCCGGCTAGTTTTGACAATACGGAGCGCTTGGTTTCTATGGGAGTGGATTTCCATTGGTTGGTTAAGGCATGCACTTGGAACACCAGCTCATCTGTATTGGTGTGGAACGCAACTCCCAAAGCTTTTCCTTTCTGCTCATGTGGTTTGAGATGCAATAGTGCTTTTGGATTCAGTTCTTCAGAGGGAATGGCCTTACAAACAATTGGGCTGTTGGAAAAGAATTTAGTGAGTTTGAAACTGCCTTGTTCCAAGGTATTGGTGACCTGTCTCAGATTCTCCAGGGCCTCATCTGCCGTGTCGGCATAGATGAACACGTCGTCGACATAGATGTCGTTTTTCAAGGTATAACTGGCCATGGGATTCACTTGGGCGTTTCTGTTGGCCAAGTCTTGAATGACGGCGTTTGCCAGGAATGGGGAACACGACAGCCCAAACACCAGACTGGAGAACTGGCAAACTGTTAATCGTTCTGTCCTTTGGTCTCTCCACAGGAACCGAACGTAGTTTCGATCGTTGTCAGTTATTTTGATTTGCAGAAACATTTTTGAAATGTCGCCTGCCACCACGATTCGCTTGGTTCGCATTTTCAACAAGATGTCTAAGATGTCTTTTTGCAGTTTCGGCCCTGTTAAGGTGAACTGATTAAGGGAGGATCCCTTGTATACAGCTGACGCGTTAAACACAATTCTCATTTTTGTTGAGGTAGATTCCTCTCTCTTTACTGCCGAATGTGGTAGATAGAACACCCCTTGGTTTTTTTCCAATTCGTCATTAGCTAAGACATGAGCATAGCCCCGCTCAAAGTATTCCTCCATGGCGTTTTTGTACGCGGCGGCAAACTCTGCGTCCCTTGACCACCTACGTTCCAATGCCTCCAAGCAATTCAGAGCTTGGATGAAGTTGTTCTCAATTGGTGGAGTTGGCTCTGAAAACGGTAGAGACACCTCATATCGTTTCCCTTCCAACTTTGTGTTTTGCTGGAAGTGTTGAACCGCTTGGAGTTCGCTGGCTGTCCACTTCTCTTCCTCTTGATCTAGTATGCCCATTGCTTCAAGAGTCCACAGCTTTTCTAGGTCCTGTTCAATTGAGGTTTTTCCCATCATCACGGTCACTGTCTGCATTGCGGTTGACTGGTTACCTCTATGGGGGGGTGAGTGTTTTGATGTTGAGCCCATTAGGCAGTGGCCAAATTTGGTAGAGATTAGGCTCAATCCCCAGTTTTTTGTCGACGTTCTGTGGGTACCGTATATTTCTCCAAGATAGTCCACGCCAATAAGGAGACTAATGGGCACTTTTCCTGTCTTCCTTGGGCACGCCATATTTATGCTTTCCTCAGTGGTGTAGTTGATGGTTCGGATATCTGAGCAGATGGTTTTGATAGTGGCGGCTGTCATGCTTAAAGAAACAGTTGCATTTTCAATTGTGAAGTTGACCAACTTGTGGTTTTTTTCTACGGTGAGGTTGTTCCCTAGGGTTTGTATCTGAAGACTAACCGAGGAACCTCGTAGACCCAACGCCGAGGCCAGCGATCTTTTGATGAAGGAGGTGGTGCATCCAGAGTCTAACAATGCATAGATTCCCATGGAGTGTCCATCTGGGCCCTTTATTTTGAGTTCAAGTACTGGCAGGACGGATTCCATTGCTTTTGGGGCTAGGCTGGTTAACGCCAAACGCGTCTCAGGGGTGGGGTCTCTCTTAGCAGCTCTGTCTTCCTGACTTGGGGGCCGCTGTTGTTGGCTTTTCTGGTTTTCGGAATTCCATGGGTTCTCTCGTGGTCTAATGGAGTGGACAGGTGTCCTTCTGGCGGCCCTTTGGTTCCCAGGATGGACGTTTTCCTTGCAGTCATAATAGTCCATATGAAGTAGAGCATGGTGTGCTCCATTGCACTTCTTGCATCGTGGAGTACTGCAGTTCTTGCGCCCGTGGTGTGTCAGGCACATGTAGCACAGATGGTTAGTCTGAGCCAATTGTTTGATTGTTCCTGGTGGAAAGGCGTTCACTTTTCTACATTTTCGAACTTCCACATGAGGCTTTCCTTGACAAAATGGGCACTTTTTGTACTGCATGGAGCCCACTGCATTGAACATCAAGGTGGACTTGGGTTCTGCGGGCAGAGATCTTCTTGCTTGCTGTGGAGCCGCCAATTTCTCAGATTTCCTTTCCTTTTTCTGTTGGGTGGTTCGCGCTTGTACCAATGGGGAATCATACAGGTTTATGGAGTCAATCAGGAACTGAGAAAAGTCGCTAATTAGGACAGGTTCTCCGCACTTGTCCATTGTCTGAACTCTTACCCTCCACTGAAGCAGAACTTCCATTGGTAGCTTGTGCTCGATGGGTTGGATTAAGAGGGCAGCTAGTTGCCGTGAATCTTGGTCGATTAACTTGAACAACGCTACATAACTATTAACCGCCAATAATAAATCCAACAGGTTGACGTTTTTCTCTTTCAATTGGTCCAACTCCATCGTCATTTCACTGAACAAGTCCCGTTCCTTTCCATAAATCTGATGAAGGTTTCCAATTGCGTCGTCATAGGTGCTGTGGGACGATGCTACTTGGAGGGCGTGTCCTTTCAAGTGGCGCTTCAAATAGGCGAGCTTACTGGCTGAATCCAGGCCTGGATTTTGCTGATAGACGTCCCGAAAGGATGGCCACCATTTAAAGAACTGCTTGGAGCTCTCTCCTGAGAAGGTTGGCACCTCCAACGTGGGCAACTTGTAAGTGGCTTGCGCTCCTAAATGCCCTGGAACCGAGGGGCCTCTGTCTCCTAGCCAAGACTCTGTCTTGAGGGGCGAGTCCACAAGTTGAGTGGGAGGTTTCTTTACCATTTCTTTTGAGGCAAGGCTGTTGGGACTGTTGGGATAAGCAAGGTTTTGAATGGTTTCCCATATGGACACAGGCGTTGGACTGGGCGAATCAATGTCCTGGAATTGGGCCCTCCCTTGAGTTTTCATTTGGTGGTCTTGTTCATCTTCTGTTATATTGGAGACTTCGTGGCTTCTTCCTGTTTTAAGCGAGTTTTTAGACTTCAACATTTGCAACTTCATATCCAGCATTTCCGTCATGATGAACTGCAACGCCTGGTGCACATCAGATGAAGTATCCCCTTGAGGAGAGCTTGGCATAACTAAAGGTCCCCGGTTTGTTCCTGGGACGCGGCACCAAAAAGAGACTCTATGTTCCGTCCACCAGCCAGGGGTGAAAGGTCCTGACTTATTGAATTCCCGTGGTGAACGGAAACATGGAACTCCTGACCCAAGCACTAGGTAAAAATACCTTGATAGCTCTCAAAGATG
>NC_081444.1:9239378-9253697 GCF_007210705.1 Tigriopus californicus
ACTGCTATCCCGAAAGAAATATCCGAAAAAGTGATCAAGACCGAAGAGAACACTTTCATAATCTTCGCATCGTCGGACATGATTAAAGCATTTAAAGAACAGCCCACGGTTCTTTTCATGGATTCAACACATGGGACAAATTCATCAAAATACCCGCTAATTTCATTCTTAGTGACTGGTAAGTAAACAGTTCCATTTTTTAAATTACTTTAAGCAAATGTTAATTGAACACAATCATATTACAAGCTCTGTTAATTTTTAAATGTGTTCGAAAAGTATGCCGCATTTTCCAATTTGGTAATCTTATGTTTTAGATAAAAGAGGTGAAGGCGTACCAGTGATACAAATTGTTGCCAACACAGAGGCTTCGATTGTGGTGAAACAGGGCTTATTTGTACTCCATCGCTTGGCTGAAGAGGTTGTTCACGACGTGAAAGTGATTATGTCTGATATGGCGGCTTCTTTCATTAATGCTTGGCGAGAGGCGTTCTCAAGTTTACCGGTGAAGCACGTTAAATGTGCGTGGCATCTCGAGAACGCTTGGAAAAATCGTCTCCTACCTCACGATCCCGAATTACTGACGTGTCTTAGCCAATTGCGTTTGACTCCCACGGAGTCAGAGTTCTGGACCTTTTATTACAAGCTGAAGCAAGATTAGGTATGTAAGCAGTAGTTTTTATTCAATTTTGTGAGCATTTATTAAAAATAGCGTACGAGAACGAAAGGGGTAAAAAAGAAATTAATCATAAATGGGAATTGCATTTCCTCTTGTAAGATTCTAATATTCAATCAAATGATTGTGCACTTTTATGCTCAAAACAAAAGCACTTGGTGTTGATCTTTTCCAGGAAATAAATCATCGTTTAAATATAATAGGCATTCAGAAAAAATACAAGTTTAACCTACTCTGGCAAGATTTATCGTTAGAATTTTTACAAACGGCCATGCATTTACTATGTTTCAATTTGTGCATAAACGGTTTGAACATTTACGTTTTAGAGCGGCAAGTCAGATGGATGGAATTATTTTGTCAATAATTACGGTCCAAATGGAAAAGTATGCAAACCAAAAGAATGGGCTCGTTGTTTCAACCACGGGATCTTGTCCCATAACCTTATCGAAGAAAGGTAAGTCTTAAAGGGTTAAATAGAAATTGGCACACCAAAAAAATTGGCACTCGCTTAAAACACACGGATGCAGAAATGTTGAATAAATTGTTACTCAAAGTTCGACTAGATGAGATCCCAATCAGATACATACTCTCAGACTGGACTTAAAATACAATTGATTATGCCTTATGGAGAAAAAAGTCCAACAAATAGAAATTGTTTGTTAAGTTCCTTTTTCATAGTACAGGTTATTTCTAATGCGCAAACTTCTTTCCCATGCTTTAATCCATTTGGTGGGACATAGGGACTCATTTGTTGTATCATTTTGATGGTTGTTCACTTTTCATCATTTTTTTAGGTATCATCGAACGATAAAAGATTTAGCGCTCAAGCGAAGTGACAGAGTTGACCAGTTGTGTCACGTCCGCAAGTTTGATGTTCAGAGTCCCGACCAGTTACTAAGCACTTACGTCCTCGCTCCAAACCCTTACAAGTGCAATAAAAGCATTTGTGAAGTACGTTGCTCTAGATGCTCTTCCAACGGTGTCTGTAGTCATGAAATGACTTGCACGTGCCCCGATTACGCCAGAAGAAATACTTACAAACATTCTCACTTGTTGACCATGAAAACAGAATATCGTTCAAATCGAGATGTAGATCTAGTTTTTGAGGAGGGAGAACCAACTCAAGATACGCCTGACAACGACTAAAATTGCAAGGAACAGATTATAAATCTGTCTGGTGTAATGTTAACATTTGTATTTCTACTTAATCGAAAACCTTTTGCATTTCGAAGACACACGATGGTTAGAATATTGCATTAGGTTTCGAGATAAATACTTAAAATATAATGGCATTGGTCTGGGACATAAAATCAACACGAATGACAGTGCTTTTTGTGATTGTAGCTAAGGCTAAAACTTTCCTATTAGATTTTTTCCACTAAATGAAGGTTTCCACTGAATGACTTATGTTCGATTTCAAAGTCCCATTGAAGTCCCAAATGCCCTCCTTCCACCTAAACTTTGTTAAAATGTTAAGATAAATATAAACGTTTTTTCAAACCAATCTTATATAAATGTTAAATTACTTTTCCAATTCTTGCAAGAAAAAACAAATCCTGAACACTAGTGATTTCTTCTTCAGTTTGAACAAAGTCGTTTGGAAAAGCATAAATCGCTTTTAAGTTTTTTTTATAAATAAAGGCTATTAATTGGATGTATCTTTTGCAAAATTGCAAAAAATGATTTTGATTATGGGCATTTTTGGACTAATGTAGCATAAAGTGTGTTTTAAGTGTCATTTTATAGTTTTTTAGTAGATCACTGGTTCTTTTACAAATCAGAAATTAAGATTTTTGATTTATTTATATTAGAAATTATCTTTAAAAATCTTGAGAACATGGCTGAAAATTACTTAACAATATTCTAAGCACCGTGTAGAGATTTGTAAAATTTGGATAACCCTAATTTATTTTTCATTTCCCATAGTATTTTTTATTTTGTTTTTTAGAGCTTTGAAGAGCGAAAGGCAGCTGTACTACAGAGGTTAAATAACCAACTCAACATTTTAACACCAGTTGCTGCCGAGATCCTTCTGAAGAAAGTTCAAGATGCCTTACAAACCAGTGGACCATTGTTTCCTAAATTAGACAGGGGACAGAAGAGAGAGCGGATTCAATCAATCTTTCCTCGGACCAGCAATAAAAGAAAGAAAATCCCCCCAACCTGTACCGGAATCCCTCCAAAAAGATTTGATTTTAGAATGTTGCACCTCCTCTCTAGACAGCAATTGTTGGATGTTTTGTATATCTTTGAATATAGAAACTGTATTACAGTAAGCCAAAAATTTGCCTCAAAAAGAGGAATTCCTCTCTAAGTATGAGGCGGCCAAATTGATATGGAAATGCCACTATTGCAATATTTCCAACGATCTCAACAGAAATTTGTCTGGTTTTGTTCAATGCGATCAATGTGAAAATTGGATTCATTGCAATTGTACTGAGTATAACTCACTAGAAGAGATCAACGGCAACTGGTTTTGTAAAAATTGTGTAACTTCCGCATAACTCCATCATTTGACTTGTCGTTCAATAAACATGCATCTAACGTGGTAATGTCTTTTCAAATAATCTGAGATAAAAATAAAATTGGATATAGAAAACTTGATGATCAGATTCACTCAAGGACCTTGTCAATTGTCAGTGTAAATAATTTGCTGAAGCAATTCTAGCAATTGACCTAACATTTATTCCCTTTCCGAAAAATAGATCGATAGTTTGATGACTCGGTTTAGTGGCTGAATCCCATCCGTTTGTCAAAATTGCTTCCCCGATTTTGTGCCATTTTCTTTTCTGAAAAGGTTGCGTGATTTTTTCTGTAAGTACCGTTGAATTCAGGAGATCTGCTTTCTTTACAAATGCATCCGCATCTCCCAGCAAAAGGTTAGCTACCTAAGGACCATAGTGACTTTTCTCTGACAAGCCCTCTACTCCTGCCTATTAAAAATGAACCAAGTGAGAAACTCAAGGCCTATTCATTGGTTCAAGATCTCTAACCGAGTTGAAAAAAGCTGACATTTGAGATGCGCAAGAAGAGCCAAGAAGTGGGAGACGCCATCATACATTGTACTTTTTGATATTAATCTGGAAAACATCTGTTGGGATTGGTGGACTGAACAGGTGATGAAGCAAAGTGATCCATTTCTGTAAGAGGTCATTACAAATCGCTTCTGGAACTAACTTGTGGCTTTGCGATGGATGATGTGGCTAATACCATGCTTCAACAACTTGCAATGCACTTTTAGGAAGTAATACAAATCTGGATCGAGCTTTGGAGACATTGATGGACCCCAAATTCCATTATGGACGTTAATTTCTGTACTCTCGATTCCAGCTGTCACCAAAACAAGCTTTCGCTGGACCAACACGGTGCCCAAATCCATTAATTTAGAAATATGGACGAGGGGAGCAAAATGGTATATCGTATTGAATTCAGCAAGACCGGGGCTGTTAGAAGATAGTAAGCGGGAATGGGGCACCCCCGCATGGTTTCATGAGTGCATATTTTGAGATGCGATGTGTACCCAGTTGCACCTGCCACGAGTATAAAAAAAGGTATTAAAATGCGACTGGGTACGGTTTAGTACTGTCGCATTTCAAAATTTGCGTTCACGAAACCACGCGGGGGTACCCCATTGTTTCACTGTTCATTTTTGGGCTTAATTCATGTTTGAAAAGTTACTATTTTCTAATGGAAGACAGACTTCCTCAAGCTGTCCCTATTCAGCTTATTTTTCAGACCCGCCATTTGCAACATCCTCCAAGATGTGCTTTTAAGTGCCAATTGAAATAAGTTGACATGAGTTGTCTGATAGGTATGTTCGGTATGTTGCCTTGAAATGCAGCCTAATCCATGATATTTTCATCACCATGGGTTGGACGTGATTTATTCTTTACATCATTTCTGGATCAGTCACAATCGTGAGAGCTCGTTTTTTGACCTCATGTACCCAAAGCGGCATAACTGGGCGACCTTGGAGATCAAGGAACAACAATCAACTAGTTATATTTTCCATCTGAAGTTCGTGCTGTGTTCAACAATGTCTTTACACCCAGTGGTTGGTCCAATCAAATTACCTCTCCCCTATGTCTAGTTTTACACTTATTTGACTCAAGTGATAATCTGCAGCCAGTGCTCAACAATAAACCTTTTCTTAAGGGTAGATACCATGTACCGGCCTTCAGCACCTGATTACACAAAAAAATGGTCCAATGGCAAAGAGTTTGAAATGTTTTCACAAACTTTAAAGTTCACTGAATATTCATGGTGTATTGGCCCAAAACAATCATTGATAACCCATCACTGAAGACCAATCAGTGAAGACCAAGGAGTTATCAAGTCAACTATAGGGACTGTTAAGTCGGAATAGATCATTTTTCACTCGCGAAACCTGTCAAGTTTCGTTTTGTTTTGGGAGGGCGACGAAACATAAACAAAACAAACATTACTCACATGGGATGGAAAATCAAAACCATATTAATCTTCAAAATGAATCCTTTCAAGAGAAGAATGAAACCTCGGTGAAAACTAAGGATCCTGAAGCCTGTCTCAGTTTAAAATGTAGACAATAACATGCAGTGCATTGGGAGGGCGCGAAGAATGCATCAAGAAACGAAAACAGAAAAGCTTCTCTTTGAAAGAAAGGATTCCGTCTTGTCTTTTCCATTGAAAATTGAAATTAGACAAGAGGATGGTTGGAGGTCATTTGTGTTGTGTTGTTGGATGTCAAAGTTCTATGAAAAAACTTTCAGCTCAAGGAATCAAGCTTCATCGATTTCCTTTTTTTTACAAATTTTTTTACAAATGAAGCCAGAAGACAGCTTTGGATTCAGGCCGTGAAATGTGAGCAAGATGACCGTCGTTCCAGTAAATGGTCACCGGGACCAGGTAAGAGAAAAGGAATAGTTTAGGAGTCTAAATGTCTATTCGTTTCTATAGATGCTTGGATTTGCTCAGTGCATTTCGTCCAAAATGAAAAAAGTGACGATCCGGACAGTAACCAATCGAGCTTCAGATGCTGATATTCAAAACTTCAGTTGCAAGAACCGTTCCGGATTGTGAGGTTAACCAAGAGTATCATGACAAATGTTGAAGGCCTTCACAGGATCGCAAGCGACGTGAGTATTGCAAAAGGCTAGCTCTTGGTCATTGTCCAAGTCCATGGATCTGTCCAAGTGAGTCTCTGGAACAATCAACGGGTTTTCAAACAGGGTCGCAATTCGCTGATGTAATTCAAGTTTAGCCTGAGTCGGAACAACAGGCTTTTTAATCGTAAGGCTCTTGAAAACAGACAATTTTTCTAATCCGAATTTACGGAGCTGTTCGGTGATAATTTTCATTTTGTCAAGATTCTGCGACTCTTTCAAGAAAGCCATTTTTTGTTCTTCTGGACGTCTCAAGAGTTGCTGGATCGATTCTCCCTTTGGATATTTTGCATGAAGAAGATCTGAAGGACGCTTCCAAACTTGGCTTTGATCAGTTTTTCCTTCCGGACGTTCATGATGGACAAAAAAAATATAAGGCTGCACTGTCCACAAATACCGGCCACACATGAACATCTTGCATTGAGAACTTTTTGGTCGGAATCAAGGTCAAAGGTGAGGGTGTAAAGAGCTCCTCGAATGTTCATTGTGCAAAGAACCTTGGCTGAGATGGTGGAAAGTCGCCTTGGTCTTTGAACTTCTTGCACATTAAGTAAGTTTTGAAAAATACTGTCACCGTTTTTGGCCATTCCCGCACGGAAATTAAGACCAGAAATTTTCGAGAACCCACCGACGTTAATGACGATTGCTGGGACTGACATGGTGATAATTGAAGTTTTGAACTTAAACTGAGAAACAGTTTTCATGATCCTTAGCTTTCAACGAGGTTTCATTCTTCTCTAGAAGGGATTCACTTTGAAGATTAATATGGTTTTGATTTTCCATCCCAGGTGAGCAATGTTTGTTTTGTTTATGTTTCGTCGCCCTCCCAAAACAAAACGAAACTTGACAGGTTTCGTGAGTGAAAACTGATCTATTCCGACTTAACAGTCCCTATACAGAGGGACTGGTCTTGATGTTCAAATTTTGTTAAGATATTTCACTTCTGTGAATTTTAAGTGACCAACCCATTATATAGAGGGATGAATGTTCACCTTATTCTTAGTTCTTGTTCATCATTGTGTCAAGTGTTATCCCTGAAAGTGACATTTGGATAGCTCAACATTTCAACATTTTCACAAAGGCAAGACATCAATTCGAGTTAGAGTTATCATAAATGTTGAACTCTGTTCTTGGCATCTACCAGTGGAAAAACTCTGTGTGTAAAATCTGAGATAATAAAGAAATTGGTCCAACAGAATGCCATCACACGCAAAGATTTTAACATTTATTGAATCAGCAGCAGTAAGACTTACGTATGCAAGAGAAACAAACTTATATTTGTTATATTTGCCATATATGGGAAAGTAAACTACACTGAAACTTTGATTCAGGTTGGGCTTAAGGAGTGAGGTAACTTTTGCAATTCGCAGAGTTGTAGAGCTGAGGTTGTAACATATTACGTAATATCTTCATCATCAAATGGAGATGGTATTTGGCTGAATGATGCATAGACGTATGAAGTAGGCCGATATTTTTTCAGGAGGGATATCTGTTCAACAACAATTTCCAGTTGTAAGGTCCTTGACAACAAGAGTTGTGTTTCTGACCTATACCAATAGAATGGTCATTGTTCAAAAAGGTTGAGTTCTCACTTGACTCTCTTGCTCTCAGAACCATCAATATGAGAGTCTGAAAAGTCATGTTCAGTAAAAGGGTGAAAAATAGTGTAGATTCAATGATTGATGATCCTCAGTTAGGTCACATAAGACCCATAAAGAATGGCTTTGGTCAAAAAAGGCGATTAATTTGATCAAAATCTGATTCAAGAACATGATCAAGTATTGGAAATCCAACCATGAATTGGTTGTATCAGGGAGCACTGGTTGACCTTCAGTGTAGTCACATTTGTGTGCAAGCAAGTATCACATGGGATTGTCGAATACTGTTAAACTGAAGGTCTTGGTCATAATAGACGGATGGGCGGCAAGAAGAATTTTGAACACAAACTTAAGAGGGAAATCTAACTAGTTGATTGTTATTCCTCGATCTCCAAGGTCGCCCAGTTATGCCGCTTTGGATGCATTGAGGTCAAAAACGAGCTCTCACAATTGTGACTGATCCAGAAATGATGTAAAGAATAAATCATGTTCAACCCATGGCGATCAAAATATCATGGATTGGAGTTACTTTTCCAGGCAACATGCCTATCAAACAACTCAGGTCAATGTATTTCATTTGCCACTCAAAAGCACATCTTGGAGGATGTTTCAAATGGCGGGTCTGAAAAATAAGCTGAATAGGGACAGCTTGAGGAAGTGTGTCTTCCAATAGAAAATAGTAACATTTCAAGGTAAACGTTATTCTCCACCCATTAGTTTTTCAAACTTAACCTAACCTTATCAAACCTAACCTAACCTTACTTAACCTAACCCAACCTAACCTAACACGATATTGATAGCCTTTAAGGTCTCTCTCCAAACCTTTCTAACATGTTGTCACAAATTTAAAAATGAGCACCGCCAACTAATCCGTGGAGTGGAGAATAACGTTTATCACTTTTCAAACATGAATTAAGCCCAAAAATGAACAGTGAAACAATTCCCGCTTACTACCTTCTAACAGCCCCGGTCTTGCTGAATTCAATATGAGATACTATTTTGCTCCCCTCGTCCATTTTTCTAAATTAATGGATTTGGGCACTGTGCCAAGTTGTTTCTGGTCAAACTCCAGGCCCTCATGCGGAGATCCAACGGTCTTAAGGGTGACGGCTTGCAGGGAGCAAATCTTTGTTGGAATGGTCTGCCATTTTTGTTTCAAAATCTAAACACAACTAACGTCCATATTAATCTTGTGCCTTTTTGCCTGTCCATATAAAAACAAATAATTGTCAAAATGTGCTACCTCTGATCAGCTCATTCAAGCCTGTGTGTACGTCAATTGGCGGGCTTTCTTTGAAACGAATACGTCAACCTAGTCTGAGCGAGAAGATGGAATCAAACAGAGATAATGAGTTAATACAATAAACCAATATCTCGGTTAGTTGTTGCCAGGACAATGCAGGGTGGGTGGACTAAAAGCATGTGGCCCCATACAGTATAAAACCGTCAATTACAAGTGCATTTAGCATGGCGTTGAGTTCCTTTTAAAATTTGTGTTTCCGAAACTGTTACTTAGCTTAAGGAGACCTCTAAGTAGGTATCGCATTGGGTCAGTTCATAGGCAAAATAATCTAACAGGAGATTTTATTTCTTAATGATTACTCATAATTCTTTGGTAACGATATTTTATTCAGGGCTTGTTGATGATAAAACAGAGTAAGATAAGAAGAATACAGTTAAAAGTAAAATTAAAGAACTATAACTGAGATCCCCTCCAGAAGCCTAACGATTTGTTTTCATGGTTCAAACTGGCTACAATGCTACTTCAGTTTTCTCTATTTGTCTCTAACAATATAATTACTAGTACCTTGCAAGTACCTGAATGAGTATCTGAAAGAAAAGTAGCTCAAAGAGAAGTTTTGAATTTCCCGCACTTTTCTTTTCAATTTATACTCCATAACGTTGTCAGATAAGACAAGGACGACGATATCACTGGACAGAAATAGTAAAGGTAGGGGGAAACGTAAGTTTTATCCAGAAAACCTGAATGCATTTTGCTTTTGTGTAACAAGTAAAGCATTTGATTGATTGGACTTAGAGTTACCCATAATCGTCGCTGTCCAGTGGTAAAGTCGTCCTTGGATAATACACTCACGTCGTGCCGCTGGTGACAGCTTGGTCTAGTGACAGCTGGAATCGAGAGTACAGAAATTAACGTCCATAAAGTTCCGTGGCTGTTCTGTGTTCTCAAGTTCAGCAGAAATTGTCCAACGATAAACCAACCTTCCAGCCCAATCGTTTATAGCCGATCATCAGAGACTAATCTTCCTAAACAACCACAGCTGCTGCCGGTCTGGCAGCTTGGCCCGGAGGCCAGCTGGACACTATCAGGTGGTAATGTTTTACCACAAGGATTAAGGCATGCACCCACTACCCACTCATCTATTGGCGTCTCCTGCCTAGTGCATAGAGCAGGATTCTGGGATGCAGTCGTCTCCTCTCCTCTTTCCTCACCCATCTCACCACGGCGGTGAAAAAGCCATATCAAGTTTTGAGAGAAATACGCGAGCCCTTCTTAGCATTTTATTATATCTTGCAAATGCATAGGAAGCACTTTTGATCTTCTTGCTTTACTGAATTATTGCTCCCATCAAACGCTTTTATGTCTCAAAGTTAACAAGACTCATGTGGATATTTCTGCCAACCTTTAGTAAGGCTTTTCAACCACCGTGTCAGTTGTCTCACTAACGAGAGAGGACGGGTAAGCCAGCAACCGAGTGCCAGAGCAACTCAAGAGCATAAGAGAAAGAGTCAGCCCAGGGTGGCCAAATGTACAAAGCATTTTAAAAGCTGGACCATAGATAACTTCACATATAGATCAATCAAGAGCGCTGTGATCGCATGTTTTCGTCTCAACTGTCACTGGTGGGCAAAATGTTTCATTGGTAGTGAAGCTACTTAGGACCACTATGGTACAGATTTGAATCCTTGACAGCTCGTCCAAATTCAGAGTAGGAACCCCTAATACGATTCCTTCTCAAGCAATTACTCTAGTCTAGCAAGCTTCATAAAACGGGTTTGAGTAAGTTGTCCGACCACATTTTTAAGAACGAAATTTTGAAGAGGTTAAAATGGGGCTCAAGTTAAAGTTTTCATCTATGTGGTGGAAACACTTAACTGAAACCTAAGGAACAAGTCTGGGTTCAGTCTGACCTCCACAGGGCAATCAATAGAGTACGTGATTTACTCTACTAATGTCCGAATCTTTTTTTGACATGTTACGTGTATTATGCCCCAAAACGCATGTTTTTTTTTTATTCTACCGCTCTTTCTACCTGTATATTTGTAAGATTCAAAAGAAATTAAGATTAAAGAGGAATAACAAACGTTTCATGAGGATAATTCAACTTACCTGAAGCAAGATTTCACGAAATATTTGTGTCCTTTTTCCACCAGCGTCAGCTGACCTGAAAACATGCTCATACTGTACAGCTCCTGTTGAGCTTAAGCATTCTAGTTATGGTTTTCTATGGATTGGACACAGATTGGTCCAATTCATATCATTTAGTTTATATTAACTTTGCGGGGAGGGGGAGGGGGGCAGTTGAATACTGGGTCGCACCCGAGTTAGCCAGGCTTGGGTTCATGGGTTCAATCCCCGGTATCACCTAACTAATATTTCTAGTGGACATTGACGCCTCAAATGGCGGCCTACCCTTTGGAACCAAGATCTTAATGGATAATTGATGATGAGAATTGCTTAACATCCATGTAATGTCCTTTGAGATATATTCTCGCAAATAAACATTTGAATATAGGGGTGTCCTAATGCTAGAAAAAATCAATCAATTTCCTTCAGATCTTGGTGAGTCTTGTACCTATTCTGGACACCCTGACACCAATGCATCGAAATTTGAAGCCAGCGCTGCTAGTGCTACAGCCTTTTGATTTCACTAGGACAAGCTGTCGCATCGTATCGACAACAGCTGTGATTGTTGTGGAAGATTAGTCTCTAATGATTGGCTATACCCAATCGGTACCTTCCAGAAATTGTCATGTTCTCATGGGGAGCGTATTGAGATGACTATTTTATTATTTGGCCAGGGTTTATATACTCATTGACTAGATTGATAGGTGTGAGCATGAGCATACAATCACACCATCTCCCTTTTTGGGGAAGGTATGAATAATCATAACCATCCAGGTCTTGGCCAACCATCCAGGTCTCGGCCAACCATCAGGGTCTCGGCCAACTATCAGGGAACACGAGGCTATCCATTGGGGAAAACGAGGCTATCCATCAGGGTTACGGCGCGACCAACCCGGCAATCAAGGGCAATCCAGGCATCACGGACATAATCCGGGCTGTTCTGTCTAGACATTGATTCCCACACTGGACAGGATTTACATAGATGATTTTGACCCAAGCACTAGGTGAAAAAAAAACTTGATAGCTCTCAAAGATGGAGAGCACCTAGTACATGGGCTTCAATTTCTAAGACCTATCTTAAGGCCTCAGGTTAAAACCCTAGTCAGGGCATACGAGTAATAGTTCAACCTTCCTTTATCAGGGCCTCAAACAATCATCAATTGACTAAGGATACAAATTGCTAGCTACCTCTACCTCCCCACAGTCCCAGATCAATCTCAGTTGTCTGGCATACCTGGGCCAATCTTCAAGGCTAACTATCCTGCAAAATGTGGTCACTATCCTAGTCTCAATGCGTCTATCAAAGTCGACCTCTACTCTAGAGTCTAACTACTGATTTCTGGTACAAGAGTGATGAACTTCAGATACAGTTGAATACAAATCACTTGCTACCTCTACTCCCTATGATGCCAGTAAGATCTTGGTTGTCTGGGAAATCTAGGCTATTCTTCAAAGCAAATTGTACAGTTCAATCTCCTTTATTCAACACAAACACACTTCTTGGCACCACAACAATGGCAAAGTCCCAGCATTTCACAATGGCAGGTGGTTCCTCCTTGGAGAGGTTTTAAACTCTGACTTCTCTCCTTGAGCTCCAAATTGCGACTTCCGTCCTCGATGAAGGGTGATACGTGACTCCCCACTCGTCAGTTGGGGGTTTGCCCAATTGGGCTTCCTTGATGCTCCTTTTCCTGGCATTCATTGCACTGGTTGGGTTTTCCTCAACGCTTTACTTGACATGGCTTGATCCCTCTTTGTTGCATCGTTGGATGCGACATTGTTTCTTCCCAGTGTGTTGAGGGTGGGGTAGAATTTCCAGTTTGACTGGTGATTTCTTGTCCATTGATCCCCTCTTGTTTGTCAAGCGATCCAAGTTGGCAATAACGATGTTTTTCCCGGCAAGGCAAGTTGGCGACAACGGTTTTCACCCCTCTGTTGAACGCTTGTCCAACCCTGTTTCGTGCAAATAATCTCTCCTTTGTCCAAATATTCGAATCTGCACGGAACATGGGCATCACGGACATAATCCGGGCATCACTTAGCCATCCACACACACTGGTGGGAAATCCACACCCTTGCTGGCATTCCTCACTGACAGGCACACCAGTGGGCGATCCACACTCCAGGGCTCCGGGCATTGGGCCCTCATAATGGGCAACTGGCCTCAACACAGGCAAAACAGAAATTGCCTCATCATCCACACTCTGGCGGGAAATCCGCGCCCTATTGGGCTCTGGCCTCCACACAGAGTTTAAGGATGGGGCGGGCTTTTGCCAGCTACAAGGCCCTCTCCTCCACATCTCTCACACTGGGAGAATAACGCTTGATCCTTGAAAGAGGAGAGCCACACAGGTGGACAGAGGGTTTATATACACATTGACTAGATTGATAGGTGCAGATCACTTGCGCTTCTCCCGCCTGGACCTTTTAGAAACATGCCTGGATATGCTTGCATCAATAATCTGTCCGATTTGGGATAGTTGCTCGGCATTAAAGGGCTCAGAAGAGGAGGCTTGGGAGACCAATTGAGGGGAGGAGGGGCGTGTTACAATGTCTTTCCCTTAGGCAGCGTTTCTCACGGATAGCCCCTTCCTTGTCCCAATCCTGGTCATAATTTGATCCTTGGCGTCTTGCGATGGCCCCGGAATGGCTATAGGGAGACCCACGAATAATGATGAGACGGCGTGGTTGATCGTGTTTCCCGGCAGTTCCTATTTGCATAATCCATTGACTGAACTGAAAAATGTAGGTCTCGATGGTAGTTATCAAGATAAAGCTTCCAATTTCACTTCCTCTTGTAAGAATCACTGACAGCCACGCACGCTTATCTGCCTATACATCAAGTTGAAGAGGGGAAATTTGGGGTGGAGTCCTGCTGCAGCTAGGTTTTTCGACTTTTTTCCAGACTTTTCATCAAAATGGCAAGGCATTAGCATAACAACCGAGCTGCTGTAGGCTTGCGCCGCGGCTTAGGCGCCCCCAGGCCCTTGCAACTGAAAGGTTAGGTTAGGTCAGGTTAGGTTAGGTTAGGTTAGGTTAGGCCAGGTCAGGTCAGGTCAGGTTAAGTTTGGTTAGGTTCGGTTAGGCCAGTTTTGTTTAAGTTAGTTTAGTTATGTTGGGTTAGTATGGTATTAACATTGGATCTACTTCTTCTATCCCCATATGCGTGGGATTTTCACCGTATATTACGATGACAGCTGTCTCCCAAGCTGTTCGGGGCAAATGGTCAATGGATAATGCGCATAGGCAGTTCTGGCAAATCAGGCAGCTAGGCATACTCATGGCGGTTGAGTCATTGTTAGCTAGCCAGCTGATGATGATAACCCGCTTTTATAGCGTTGCCATTTTGGCATATATTTGGTCTAAACCTACACCTTTCTACAATCTTTTGTACGGTGAAAGTGTATTCTTTGTGCTCTGTGAATATATAAGGTCAATAGCCCACCCATACATTAGGCTATCCATGCCTGGGTTTAGTCACTGACTGTTACATAATATATCTTTCCCAAAACTTGTCGCACTTCCAATATCTTATCT
>NC_081444.1:9253748-9263066 GCF_007210705.1 Tigriopus californicus
TGTGTGATAATCTACGCATGGACAGGATCTGTGCTTCGTGCGAACAAGAATAAGAGACAGTGCTCATGTGACGATACCTCCCTAACCAGAAAATAAAGACTTCCACTTTTAACTATATAGTGATGTTAAGACATAACATGGCGCAGTCGGCAGGATCCGCACGCTATGTGTGGTCAAGAACTGCGATTAAGTTACTCCAATAGTGCTGCACTGAACTTATTTACGGACAAGTGCCATGGCGGAGCCAAGTAAAGCCGATATTGCAATGACGGCCTCTAACCCGATCAGTGCGGCTAATGGTACCATTCGGGCCATGGTTGGCCACTTCACCCGCGTCGAGAACCAGATCAAGGACATCGCAGCTATGGCCTCTTCATCAAGCGTTCCGTCGACAACTTCTTATGATGAACTATCATCGCTCCTATCAGAACTCAAGTTGAGGCAAAGCAACGTATCAACGGCCTATGATACATTGATGACAATTGATCCGAACGCCATTGAAAAATCGAATAACAGGTTAGACGATATAGCTAAAAAGTACTCTTCATCGGTTGGTTTGGTTAACGACGCATTAGCCCATTTGGACGGTCTGGTATCAGTCTCGCCGGGACGAGTATCGTTCAAGGCCAATATCGGTCTACAACCGTTTAAATTATCTCGAGATGCTAACCCAGAGGAGGTCCGGACATGGATACGTGCGTTTCGAGCATTCTACTCCACGTCAAATATGCAAGTCCTGGCCGTGGTCGATCAGCAGGCGTATTTTCTTGCGTCCCTGGAACCAAGCTTGGCTTTAATTCTTAGTGATTCAATTGATGATGCCACACCTGTCTTATCGGACGGAGGCTGCGTGGAACTACTTGAACAAAGGTTCCGTGAGGTCCATCCAGTCTTTGCTAGGCGTTGTGCATTATTTTCATTTCGCAAGATTAAATCGACCCGATTCGCTGACGCATATCATCAATTACGCAAACAGAGTGATGAGTGCGAACTCTCCTCTTTCAATATTCAACGCGATCTTCTGGCATTTATTATGATACGATCCTGTGACGATGATCCTGGGCTATATACTAGACTACTCGAGTTGGATAACCCTGACATGACAGAATTGTTGAGACAAGCTAAGCTCTATGAAAATGCCCGCCACCCAGTCCCCTCTGAACACGTCGCCGCTTTGCGGGAAACAACTTCGCCACAAGAAGTTCAGAGACCGAAGTCGTGGATATATGTTTGCCATGGTTGTGGTAGCGAACAACATAAAAAGGAACAATGCCCTTTTAAATTCACAACATGCTATGACTGTAATAGGACAGGCCACATTGCTAATGTGTGTGGTGAGTACAGTCGTGGACGTAAGCCATACAGAAACAATGCAATGTCGTCGGGGAGAAGTCCCTACAAGAGTCCTAAAAGAAATCGAGAACGTCGGACTGGAACACCTGTTGAGCGCAATCGGTCATCGTCATCGGCGCGAATATCGGCCATAAACGAGTTCACTACCAAACACGATACGCCACGAATTCTTATCACTTGCTCCTTCCGGAGCAAAAAGTTACTTGCAATACCAGATACCGGAGCAACCAGGACTGTTCTTCCCTTGACGGCTATCCCCGATGAAGCACTCATTAGGCCCTCCCGTACTCGCCTGTCTGCTGCCAATGGAACGCAAATGGCGTCCACTGGAGCAATAACGTTCACTGCAACGGTAAATTCAGGACCAGAAGCAATAATAGACGCCTTGGTCTCAAAAGACTTGACGGGTCCTGCTTTAATATCTTGGCACGATCTCATGGCCCTTGGGATCTTGTCGTCAGACTTCCCCACTCCTGCACGACAAGATACAACCGTCGCTACTGTTCTAACCATGGAGATTGACAACTTGGATGCGATAAAATCCGACTTTGCCGATGTCTTGTGTAATTCGTTGGGTGCTGCCTCTGGATGTATCAAAGGAGAGCCAATGAAAATAGTGTTGGATCCAACGACAGAAGTTAAACCAATCCAGGTACGTACGGCTCGTCCAGTCCCGATTAACCTCCTCGAGATGTCCGAAAACCTGATTAAAGAACTTCATACTTCAGGTGCCATTAAACCAGTAACAACCCCCACTACCTGGTGCTCTCCAGCACATTTCGTGACTAAACCAGGGGGTAAAAAGGTCCGCCTTGTAACAGACTATCGCCAATTAAACAAGGCAGTCCTGCGTCCCGTCCACCCGTTTCCCTCAGCCCCCGACCTAATGAGACGGATACTTCCCAAGAGCAAATGGTTTGCCAAGCTGGACGCAATACACGGATATTTCCAGGTTCCCCTTGACAAGGAATCAATGCCCCTAACCTGTTTCCTACTTCATAACGGCCGGTGGATGTATACCGTGGCACCCATGGGCTTGAACTCGTCCTCGGATAATTTCAACTATAGAACCGATGCGGCTGTGTCTGATTTGGTGTGGTTATTAAAAATTGTCGACGACATGCTCGTCCAAGCTCCTACTGAGCAAATTTTATATAAGCGTCTGCGAATTGTTTTGGCAAGGTGCCGCGAGGCTGGAATCAATTTGTCCATAGACAAGCTTGTAGTGGGGCAGTGTATTAAATTCGCTGGTTTCGTTGTTTCCTCTGAAGGTGTGAAACCAGACCCGGACAAGCTCGCTTCTATAAGAGAATTCCCAGTGCCTCGATCAGTGAGTGATGTTCGCTCATTCTTGGGACTCGCAAATCAGTTGGGATCGTTCCTCCCAGATCTTGCCCATGCCACTACGCATATCAGGAAACTGTTGAAGAAATGCAATGCATTTGTGTGGCTTGATTGCCACACTAAGGAATTTGAAGTAGTCAAGAAGCTCTTATGCTCTGCCGTCATCGTTAAGCCATTTGATCCCGCGCTACAAACAGAGTTATTGACCGATGCGTCACGCCTACACGGTTTAGGATACGCCCTAATTCAAAAGGACACACAAAGCAAACCTCGCCTCATACAATGCGGTTCAATCTCACTCTCTCCAGCTCAACAGAACTATTCAACCATAGAGTTAGAATGCTCAGCAATCGTTTGGGCAATTAAAAAATGCAACTATTATCTCAGGGGTTTGGCTCAATTTCACCTAATTACGGATCATAAACCACTATTGGGCATCTTCTCCAAGCCGCTAGCATCCCTAACTAATGACCGGCTACAACGAATGAGAGAACTCCTTATACCGTACTCATTCTCAATCGTATGGACTGCAGGAAAGCAGCACTTCATTGCTGACGCCTTAAGTCGTGCGCCATACTTCCCTTCGGATTCTTCTCTTGACATTGTCCGCTCCATTGATATTGAAGATCCAGCTTTGAAAATCGTCCTTCAAGCTATCGACGGTGAATATACCACGCTTTTCAGATGTGTTCAAGATGGAAAATTGGACCACGACCTAGCTGCCTATAAAAGCGTATTTCCGATGATCACCATTGATAACGACGTGTTGTTATTGGGAGATCGCATCATTGTACCTCATAGTGCTCGACCCCGTATTTTGGATCTACTTCATCTTTCTCATTCGGGCATAGTTAAGACAAACCAAATGGCTAAACAACTATATTATTGGCCAACAATGTCAAATGACATCAAACAACGGATTGGAAGGTGTTCAAAATGTATATCGCTCTTGCCATCTCAGTCATCTGAACCCCTGCAACAAGAAGTTGCACAATACGCTATGGAGAGAGTCTCTGTTGATCTCTTTGAGATATCTGGATCAAATTTTCTAGTGATGATCGATCGATTCAGTGGATACCCATTTGTCCAACGCTTGCACTCAACGACGTGTGAAAAAGTTTGCTCCGTTCTTCTAACTTGGTTCCTAGACGTTGGTTTCCCCAAGTTCATCAAAACTGACCAAGGCCCCCAATTTCGAGCCACTTTTGATTCGTTTTGCTCTGAAAATGACATCCGTCATACAACTTCGAGCCCTTATCATGCCCGTAGTAACGGGTTAGCGGAATCGGCTGTCAAGTGTATGAAATACCTACTAAAAAAATGTGACCTAAAAGAGGAACCATTCCGACGCGCTCTTCTAGAATGGCGCAATACACCACGTAATGACGGCTTTAGCCCCGCTCAAGGATTCTATGGACGACAATTACGAACATTGCTTCCCATGGCCGCGTCACCACGAATCACAGATCAAACACTTTTCACGAACGCACGTCAAAAGCGTCGAGCAGATACCCACATAGTTCACCCAGGAATTTCCTTACCACCTCTAAATATTGGGGACCAAGTTGCCGTCCAGAGTCCGATTGACAAATTGTGGTCAACAACAGGTGTTGTGAAAAACATCCATCAGCATGGTCGATCATACGATGTCGAGACTGATGGGGGAATCTTTCGGCGTAATCGGAAATATCTCCGATTACTCCAGTACTGCCCGCCACCCATTGAAAATTCAACTACATCAGCATCTCGGCCTTTTAAAACAAACCCAAACCCAACACGGCGCAGCCCACGCTTGAAAGCTAACCGATGTGTCAAATTTGCCTTTCCAATTCATCATTATATCTAATTTCGGCACTCAATTCTTGCCCATTGACTATCTTCACTCGAGGCCTTTTAACTTTTCCCCGGGGAGGGGAGATGTGTGATAATTTACGCATGGACAGGATCTGTGCTTCGTGCGAACAAGAATAAGAGACAGTGCTCATGTGACGATACCTCCCTAACCAGAAAATAAAGACTTCCACTTTTAACTATATAGTGATGTTAAGACAGTACAGTATCAGTACAGTATCAGATACCTTTCGTACCTTCTCTGAACACTGTACAGTCCCAACTTTTTTAGCCTCTCCCAATATGAGAGCTCTCTCAATCCTGTGATGTTCCTAGTGAAACATCTTTGGACTTGTTCGACCTTTTGCAAACCTGCTGAACTCATTGGAGCCCAAATGGGTGAGGCATATTCAAGATGTGGCTGAACAATCGACTTGTACAGAGTTAGCATCGTGATGCTATCTCTGGACTTAAACGTGCGATATATCAAACCACACATTTGAAAAGCCTTACCCACCTTCAACTGGATATGCTCATCAAACTTTCCATTATTTTGGAGGACTACACCTAGATCTTTCATAGATGAGACCTGCACAATATCTTTACCTCCATTATCTACAAGTGGAGTATGTAAAAGAGTTGACCCAAATGTCATTGAGCGGAATTTCATTCCGTTCAGGGCCATATTACTCTCAGTTACCCAAGAGTAGATTCGATCTAAGTCCTTTGTAATGTTACTTGAATCTTGGCCATTCCTACCAGAAACTAACTTTGTATCGTCAACATAAGAAGAGAGACTGGCAGTAATACTAAGCTTTTGAAGCGGGGCAACGAATATTATAAACAAGAGGGGCCNTATTCCAAGTCTGGATAGCCATTCAATTTCTGTTTTAGTTGGCTTGAAATATGCATAAGGTATAGATCGGGCCACGGTTAGGTTGCAAGGTTGACTCCCATCTTTTAATTTAATCATCATGGGGGCGCCAAGAAGAGTGCCTCTCATTGGTCGAAGTTCATCTTCTGATCCAAAGACGTCCTTGAACGCCGTTCAATTTCTGTTTTAGTTGGCTTGAAATATGCATAAGGTATCGATCGGGCCACCGTTAGGTTGTAAGGTTGACTCCCATCTTTTAATTTAATCACCATGGGGGCGCCAACGACGGTGCCTCTCATTGGTCGAAGTTCATCCTCTGATCCAAAGACGTCCTTGAACTCCGACAATAACTGATTTATTGAGGATGAAACGGGGTCCATGACCGCAGCAGATGCTATTGCTGAGGGAAAAGAAGTTGGGATAAAGTGAAGGCCCTTACAAACAGAGAGGGACAAATAGTTCCGATCCGAATTACCAACGAACACTTCGGCTTTTACTCGGAATTGGTCGCGAGCAAAAACAATGATAGCGGAACCTTGAACGGGAATGGCAGAACCATTGGCTGACCGAATGAGTTTTGATCTGGGGTTGACCAATATGCCCAAATTTGAAGCGTCGGTGGGGGTAATAATGGACACATCAGCACCGGTATCAGGGATTGCCATGATAGACCCTATTTTGAGCATCTTTTTCTTCCTTTTTTTCCTTACAGCCCTGGTGGCTGTAAGGATGTCGACCTTTACCAAGGATGACCACTCCTGAGGATTTGAGGTAATGGAAGAGACGGAGGTGGGTTTCAATTCACGGGTTCGCTTTCGGCACGAGGAAGCAAAATGGCCCTTGTGGTGGCAATACGTGCACTCACAGTTGGCTGCTGGACAAGAAGCGGAGCCATGTGATGAACCACAATTGGAACATTGGGGTGTCATTTTAGATGACAAATTTCCTGTAAGGAATTTAGAACTTGGGAATGACCTTGAGCTAACCTCGGGCGTTCCTCCTTTGTTGCGATAATGTTTCCCAGAATAGCTCTTTTTTGTTTGTATTCCCGAAACTGAATCGCGACCTTGAATGATGCCAACATCGGACTCGGCAGTTTCCATGGCTTGGAGGACTTCGATAGTGGCGTTCAGGTCTCGGGTAGGCGTTGCAGCAAGAACTTTGGCTCGCGCTCCGTCATCCCGGATTCCAAGGATTAGACAAGCTTTCACGACAGCCTCGGCATCGATATCGCCCACATATTTAACTTGTTTCTTGAGTCGAGCGACAAAGGTAGAAATTTTCTTACCTTGAGCTTGGCGACTTGTTAACAATTCATGCCAGTCCACGTTGACTGATCGGCGTGTTCGAAGATGGCGTCTTAAAGTGTCCAATATCTGGTCCACACTGTACGATGTATCTTCTGCAATATCATAAACGTCCCGAACAAGGGCAAGCATTCCGGGAGTAAGGAAAGTCCAAAGGGTTGCCACCTGATAATCTCGGGGACGAGCAGTTACCCCAGCAACTTTCACGAAAATATTGTAAGAGGCCCTCCAATCGTCGAATTGTCGAATATCTACATCATCATCAAGTGCTGGAGGAGATCGAGCCACAGGCCTATATGAGGACACAGATGAAGAATCGCTAGAGAATGGAGGGCTTCCATCCGCAACAGCAGATGGTGCGGGACGACGGGAGGCTTTGGCCACCACGACTTGTCTCAACCAGGTTTGAATGCAATCCAGCTTCTCCATAATTGAAGACGAAATGGCAAGAGCAGCCTCCGCAGTCTTGGATGCATCAGGATCATTGACTTCTAAGGCAGCTCAAATGCATTCGTCGTAACGTCCAAGCTCTTGGAAAGCACGTTTAAGGCGATCAACAATTGTAAGTCGATTGTCCTCTGGGACCTCTGCTCGTTCCATAGCGGTATGAATGGAATAAACTGACGTAAGAGATTTCAGGGCACGTTGAGTCGTAAGTCGTGTACCAGCTAGATATGCTTTGGCGTTGTCCAAACTAGTGAACTCGTAAACTTTGTCCGCCATGTTGAAACATGGATTTCACTGTCTTGTTAAGGATGTCAGGACCGGTTCAATTGCCGACTGCGCCATGCAGTGTTAGGCTACTGAGGTAACGAATGGTAGAAACAATTTAAGAAAACTATCCACTTATATTTAATGATATTGAGATCGTACAACAGGGAAGGTTCCAGACCAGGGTCTTAATGTTGGGGTCCCCGTGTCTCGTGTCGCAGGGTGACCACTGGATATATCAACGACCTCTCACTCTGAGAGCCTATTCGTGACCTCGCTTCGACGGCGAAGTAGTGACTCTTCCCACTTTCGGAGTGGGTAGTGCCCAAATACGCAGTCGAGGTAACTTAACTCAATCACAGTAGTTCCAAAGTCTGGATGAAAACCCCCAAAAACATAAAATTTATGCTTAGAACCATGACAGTGTTAAAAAGAACAATTTGCATCAACATCGGAAACAGTGGTGGAGGAGGTCCAGGGCTGCCCAGAAGAACACAAGCCTCTTTTATAGCCCTGCAGAGAACCCAAGATTCACGTAGCCTTCAAGAAAGTGAAGAGCAATGCCCCATCAACTTCAGGGGTCTCACCCTACCAACTTTCATCACCCAAGCCCAGCCACTCCTCCAAGAACTCTTCAGCCTCGCCCTGCATTCTTCTTTCTTCCACCAGAGTGGGTGGAGTCAGCTACCATTTTCATCCATAAGATGGTGCCCAGAGACATTTCAGACAATCATCGGACCATTGCCCTAAAGAACCCTTTCTTGAAGATGATGTCCACCCTACTAGCTGCTCACTTCTCCGGATTGGCCGAGGATAGGGATCTCCTTCCCCAGTTCCAATTCGGTTTCTGGAGAAGCCGCTCTGCCACCACATTAGTTGTTTCGTCCACCGGCCAGGGGTGAAAGGTCCTGACTTATTGAATTCCCGTGGTGAATGGAAACGTGGAACTCTTGAACCCAAGCACTAGGAAAAATACCTTGATAGCTCTCAAAGATGGAGAGCACCTAGTCCATGGGTTTCAAATTCTTAGACCTATCTTAAGGCCTCCAGTTATAACCTTAATCAGGGCATACAAACAATAGTTCCAGCTTCCTTTATCAGGGCCTGAAACAAACATCAATTGACTAAGGATACAAATTGATAGCTACCTCTTTCCCCCACGGTTACCGATCAATCTTTGCTGCCTGGCATAAATCTGGGCCCATCTTCAAGGCTTACTATCCTGCAAAATGTGTTCACTATCCTAGTCTAAATGCGTCTATCAAAGTCGACCTCTACTCTAGAGTCTAACTACTGATTTCTGCTACAAGAGTGATGGACTTTAGATACAGTTGCATACAAATCACTTGTTACCTCTACTCCCTACGATGCCAACACGATCTCGGTCGTCTGGGAAATCTAGGCTACTCCTCAAGGCAAACTGTACAGTTCAATCTACTTTATTAATCAAAAACACGCCGCCTATCAGTTGTCTCGCTCCGGTAGGAAAAGAGGGGGAATTGTTGGGCCAATGGAAAAGGGGATATTCACGTATGAAACAATGGGTCACTAATTACTGATCAATGTCTGGTGAGATAATCCAGCGGAGCTGCTCGGATGACGTCCACTCGACGGGATGGAAGGTCCACTAACAGAGTGATGAAGTGCTGTACTCAGACTCGGCACTTCCCAGGTCTTGTTGCCCTTCTGCACGGCTTCCTGGGTTTCCGACTCCCATACGATGACGATCCCTGTCCTTCGAAACAGTTCCCACTTCTTGGCACCACAACAATGGCAAAGTCCCGCACTTAATGATGGCAGGTGATTATCCCTCATTGAGGCTAAACGGGTTGTCGCAGTAGCTCATGGTTGAATGTGTCAGCTTTCTTGTAAACTGTCGAAACCGAGAGTTCAGTCTAT
>NC_081444.1:9264066-9277649 GCF_007210705.1 Tigriopus californicus
TTGTCATTAATTTAGGCTCCGACATAATATGTTGGACTTTTGACCCAATTATGTTGATTTGTTTTGTTGCTTAAAACAACCCAAATATGTTGGTTGATTTTATGTGAACCAAAAACGTTTCGGGTTTGTTGTTTCTGTCCGGTGTCTTTTTCCGAGCATAAAAATTAGGGCCGGTCAAAACTTCAGCCAAAACAAAGATCAAACAAATTTACACAAAAAATTGTGAATAAACTTTCCAAAACGTTCGAAGGGGGGGGGGCTTAACTTTTGCTTTCCATATTAAGCAAAACATAGATGAAAAAGAATATTACATTATAATATCTTCAAGCACCGGTAATTGGACCTGCTATCCCTAAGAAGCAGATTCTTGCCATGTTCATGCTGGCTCCTGATTAGCACATCTTGAAAAAAAAAACAGCTGCCATTTTGTCCGAACTTTTTTGTCAGTTGGGAAAAAATGAGAAGTTGGAAAATATGCAAAGAAAGGTTGAAAGAATCCCAAAAAGTAGCAAGTGCCAAAAAGTCGGTAAAAAATGAAAACAAAAAAATACTAGAAATCAACGAAAAAAGGCTATGAATTGCAAAAACGTTGCGGCCAAAAGGTCATTATTAGTCCTGTTTTTTGCCTTTTTCTGTTGCCAAATTCTAGGAAAACAATTACATATACTGGGCGATCTATTGAGGTTCTTTATTTTATTGACACGAAATTAAATCTTCTTTATTACAATGCTCGACATTACGACAATTATAAGTGATTTTGATGTTATGGTACAGTATACAATTGATTCGTTTCGATAGTGCTATTGCTTAGGGCCCTTTTGCTCACTGAATGATTAGATTTGTGTCCCATTTGATCCACAACTGAATAAAGTCCTTGTTCTCAGAAGTAATCTTTCTCTTTGTTACGTATTATCACAGGAAGAAAAGATGAAAGGTCAAAAATCTGAAAATGGACAAGAATATTTTTTTGGGCCCCCAAATCCCAAAATATGTGAAAAATATGTTTTATGTAAAACATTTTTGGTCTGACTCTTGTCATCATCTACTTATTTCATAGATTCCCATTTGTAATGATATGACGGAAGATTGCAATAATGTACTTGATTACAAGGTTGGCAATCATGTTCTTAAGTTGCATGTTCTTCCGATTCAGTTTTTCATGGATCGGTATAAAAAGTAACTTTTTGATTGATACATATCAATTGTTGAAATCAAACAGACTCTTCTTAATTCTTTGTACTTGGTGAAGTTCTCCGTTGACAGCAGTTGTCCAGGGACCCTCGTATGTGTCATGACATCAAGATGGCCCGCCCAAAATTAAGTATATCCAAAGCAACCAGGTAGTTAATTTTCACACCAACATGCGCAGATTTAGGATAAAGAATCAACAATTACAACTCCGCATATTTTTCGTAGTATCCATAAAATATCTCAAGGAATTGCTACCAGTGTCTACTTTGATTTGTTTGCCAAGTACAAGCAATGCATATTTCAGCAATTCAATAAGAAAAAGGTGCCGTTCAAACATGTTTATGGGACAGTTAAAGGTTTTATTGCTTCCTTTCGTAGAACCATCAAAACAGCATTTATAATTGCAAGATGCAGGCAATCCTCAGAAGTGGGCCCTTTGATCCTCAGTACAATGATACATTTGTACAGATTGAAGTCAAATCTTCTCTTCTTTCAATCTCGACTCTGCTGAATTCCATGTAATATACGCTTTGGCCTTCAATTTAGTCACGACTTCCATTTGTTTTGTTAGGTATTGATTGAGAAGTAATGCCCTTCGAGGAGCCATGGTGTTTTTGAGGAGACGTGGGGTTATAATAAGTATCAATTACATTGACAATCCTCCTCGGAAAATGCATTGAAGTTTGATTAATGAACTGAAGAAAGAAGATGCTAAGAATTTGGAAAGCTGTAGTGTGAAGGTATTTCATCTTATCAACATAAATTGAAGGACTCACAGTAAGGCAACAACACTCATTGGCAACCCTCCAGCTACGGCAGTCAAGGTGTTTTCATTTCAAGGAAACATAATTAACCCAAACAAAGCTATATTACTTCACATCGCCATGGCGAGACAGATATTTGTTCAAGGCTGAGTTAGATTTCGGTATTATCTGCATAAGATTTAGAGCTTCTTGATAAGCCTTCGCATTCGGTTGTGGTATGGTAATCATTGCTTTCTCCACCGTAGGCCTAGATGCTAAGCTTGCAGATGATGATAGGTGTCGCCGGAGAATGAATGGGCTAGGAAAATCCGACAGATTTTCGACAAGACATTTTTCTTCTGGCGTACATTCGCCTGGAACAAAAAATACAATCTTTGGTTGAATAGCAGGAAATTGCATTGATGTTATTGTAAAGTTCTTATTCCCAATATCTACCATGTTTTGCACTTTGAGCTAAAGGAAGATGGTTAGTGCTGTTCATGACCTCAAAGTTATGAAATTGTGCAACTTCATTGAGGAGGTTCCAAGTTGGAATATATTATCGAATAATTTTCGAACGAGCCAGAGTTTGACAAGTCAAAAAAAGAAGGTGAGATATTTATGAAGGGTTATAAAGCAAGATGCGGACTGGAAATATCATTTTTTTTAATTTGGGGTGCTAGGCTCGGTGGGGTGAAACTCGCCCGGCCAGCGAAGCTAGCCATCTTATCGTCCAATTTATTTCCGATAAGCAGTGTCATAGTTCATATCAGATTGGTTCTCCGTCTGTGGGTGTGGTTAGCGTCTAAAAGTTTCCTTGAGAAAGGTCGGGGAGGAGAATCGCACCGGGGACCTCTCTCATGCTAAGAAACTGCGCTACCTGCTACACCACGTCTCCTCCCTATATATATCCTGTATATATATCACGCTTATATCTGCATTCAAGAAATAGTCGGCACATTATTTTTTTCAATGCAAGCCTCGGGTTCACCAAGGGAAAAATCCCCGGACGTGTTTTGGAAGAGATTGGACGCAGATGTTAATCTTTTGCTCCTATTCCTATTGTAGTGCCAAGATGGGCGCCCTGAAAAAGTCCGGAAAATCAGGACATTGTTAAGAATACATCGAGTCGTCCACACGTGTCATTGCAAGCTTCTAAACTGGTGACCCCGACGTCATCTGTTTTTTAAGTCTTTATTGCGAGAATGCCTCATTCGATCCGTTATTCATTACAATATATACAATTCAACGTGATGTATTGATTATGTCTTGTCCCATTCTGGGTTCAAGGAGCGCCATTCGAGGCGATGATCCAGTAGAAAAGGGGGGACCTGGGATCGTTGCCGACAGTATGGCACGGCAGGTTTTTGAGGCTTTGCACAACCTGACGCATCCGGGTGCAACGGCCTCCAAAAGAATTATTTCAGCGAGATATGTGTGGCCATCTATGGCCAAAGATATTGCTACTTGTGGCCATTGTCAGGCATCTAAGGTGAATACCCACAACAAACCCCCTTTACAACAATTTGAACATCCCCGCACTGCCAAGTAGGCGTTGTTGGTCCTCTCCCGCCAAGCCAAGGATTTCGGTGCTTATTGAACGTTATGGATCGTTTCTCACGTTGGTCGGAGGCCTTCCCTTTACCTTCCATTGAAGAATCTTCCTGCGCAAAGGCTCGTCTAAATGGATGGATCCAGCGTCATGGGGTTCTCAGTTCGATGGTCACAGACTGCGGTAGGCAATTTTCCTCGGCATTGTGGTAAGAGCTGAGCAACTATTGGATACGTCCCATAGCAATACCACTTCGAATCACCCACAAGCAAATGGCATGGTGGAACGTTTTCACTGACAAATGAAAGCTTCTCTTATGGCTCGTTCAACTTCAGACGGATGGGCGCACGAGCTCCCTCTTATTATACTAGGCATTCGAGCTGCATCCAAAGAAGATCAAAGGTGCTCTCCTTTTGATATGGTGTTTGGGGAAGTAGTCTGCCTCCCAGCAGCTTTCAACTACTAACAAAAGCGCAAAACATCACTGGGACAAAGACCATTTGTTGCTTTTTTTTGGCACAAACGGGACGAGCCTGCCAGAGTTCATGGGGCCTTGACTATTTGCACCCATGTGTACGGAAGGGTCGATGCTATAAAGCCCCCTCTTCACCGTCCATATGCTAGTCCATTTCTTGTCGTCACTCAACACGATAAATAATTTGTCTTGGACAACGGAGGTCTACATGACACCGTTTCGTTGGATCGGCTCAAGCCGGCTTTCAGTTTCAATGCTATTATGTGCGATGCTTCACAAAACTATCCCTTTTCGTTTTATGGGCGTCCCATTCGTCCAACAGCCAGATTCCAACATTACAATAATTGAAACAAACTCAACCGAACCTCAGACAGCAAATAATGCAAGAATGTTTTCCTCATCTGTGATACCTAAATTACGTCAGCTCTGATGATAGCGACGCTATCTAGGACATATCTTAACATTTTAAAATCTCGTTGTATGACCCTCGTTTTTCGTTTTTACCTTTGCATTATTCATTTCTTATACTGAAGGTGACTTACCACAAAACCACATGTAGTGTTGACTACATAACTTTGGACTTATCTCCTGAGTTCTCTAAGCATAGCATTGGGCTCAAATTTGGCCAAGTTAATCTATTTAACAACATCTTGTAGTCGTATGAAGTGCTTATTTGGAATAAAGTGAACGGTTTAGGTGATAAGATTTTTTTTCTTCCGTTGGCAGTCCACATCTCTAGAAGTCCGTGAGTAGGGTGTGATTGCCCCGCTCTGACATCCAAAAAGATTGGTCGAGAGGCGGTACTGAGCGTAATAAAAAATCAGACGCTGTTTACTTGGTGTATGTCTGTTGGTCATAGAGGGTCGCTGGCTCCTCCTTGTCCAACTTGTAACAAAAACCACACTAGATGAATGTGCCGAGGTCCGTACGTGCCCCCTTGGGATAGGGAGTATCCAAAGCAGAAGATTGGATCCCTTTTGGGTTTTTTAAGACTAATGTTCCACTGTCATCGAACACTCCGCACCCTTCTGAGATGGTAACAGCTATTCTCCCCTCATAAAAAAGCTAATTGTAAAAGCCTCGATGCATTGTTGGCGGGACCAAATAAGGCACAGGTGAAGTTCGCAATCACAAATCACAAAAACCTGGTACGAACACGTATTGCTAATAGATTGGGCCTGTTTGGTCCAAAATGCACCCTAGCGATGTTGGTATCAGGTGATAAGGGACAACAGATTATAAACTTCCTACTCAAATCTCTGAGTGGAGGACTTGTTTTTCCCTTCGTTAAAGTCTGTGCCGCAAATGAAGTGGCTGCGAATCAACAACTCTTGGCCTTGGATTTGAAGAAAGGGATCACGTTCGAGGAAGGAGTCATGGATCCCAGGTCGAAAGAGGTGGATGATTTAATGGATGAACCTCTCCATAGTACATGCACCCTCAGAAACGCACCGATATGAGGTGTGGCGAGCATGTGCTTCCTCATAAGTGTCCTCTGTGATATGTATTAATAGCTAGGAACTCTTGGTAATAAACTAACATCTCTTGACTCATTCACATGGCGGACTTTGCGTCCGCCATATTGGTGACCCCGACGTGATCTGAACATGCAACCTTCTGCTTAATTCCTTGAGCTGGAGGCCTAAATAGATTTCCTCTAAGGTGGATGCAAGGTCCGCCATGTCAATGAGTCAAGAGATGGTAGTTGACTGGTTTATTACCAAGAGTTCCTAGCTATTAATACATATCACAGAGAACACTTATGAGCAAGCACATGCTTGCCACACTACTTCACCCCCATCGAAAAGGAAGTGGGCCAAGATGCATTGACATGGCAGACCTTGTTGTTCCGGTCTCTTGGGAGGTTGTTCCGGACTATTGGGCGGTTGTTCCGGAAATCCATTCCAGCCCGTTCCCACTCCGGCCCGTGTCGCCATATCCCGGCCTAGTCGCCGCATCCCGGCCTAGTCGCCGCATCCCGGCCTAGTCGCCGCACCTTGACCTAGTCGTCGCATCCCGGCCTAGTCGCTGCTTCTCAGCCATGTCGCTGCTTCTCGGCCATGTCGCTGCTTCTCAGCCATGTCGCCGCATCTCGGCCATGTCGCCGCATCTCGGCCATGTCGCCGCTTCTCAGCCATGTCGCCGCATCTCGGCCATGTCGCCGCTTCTCGGCCATGTTGCTGCTTCTCAGCCATGTCGCCGCTTCCCGGCCATGTCGCCGCTTCCCGGCCATGTCGCCACTTCCCGGCCATGTGACCGCATCTCGGCCCGCATCTTGCTCCTGTAGATCTAGCAACTCCCATATGATAGATTCCTTCAGGAATCCGAGGAGCTGCTTTAGTGACCATTTGGGCATTTGTGGCAGAGTCAGATGTTAGAAACTTGTCCAACGTCTAGTTATTAACCCTGGCCATTCAGCTAATAAATGCCAGGGAGTCTGGTGTGCCTGGATGAGGATGAATTACTCCAGTATTTTGACCATTGTTTACTGATACTTTTCTTGATTGCTTCTTTGTAGACATTTCGTGAGACTGGAAGAAACGGTTCAGGGCCAAACCGGATTTGTGTTTTGCCAACTTATTTGCCAATTCGTTGCCTTTCAGCCCAGGCTTTGATTCATTGAATTGTCACTTTCTTTTTCTAACTAAGTCGTTCTAGTAGTTGCCTTACTTCGAGCACGCTCTGGGAAGTGATCACCTTCCGTGGATAGCTTGAATGGCTGAAGCGCTATCACTTTTAATTGTAATTCTTTGATTCCTCTGCCTGAGAAGCCATGAACAGGCCCGCTCAAGAGAAAGAACCTCAGCTTGGAATACTGTGGCTATTTGGCCCAGACGAGCCTTGATGCAATGTTTTGTTGTTTCGAAAAATGACTAGGCCGAATCTAGGCCCTGTCTTTAATTTTTGAGCCATCATTATAACAGTAGATTATACCATGTTTTTTCAACCCATCCAGCCCTTGTTGGGTGTCATAAATAACTTTGTATTTAGTTTGCCAATTTCGGATTGGAGTAATATCTTGACTTGGCTCATACATATTCCCAGTTTTTCTAGGGTGTTTCCCCAGAACATTAGATGTCCTTTCCTTTTAATGGAGCCTAGCCCCTCCTAACATGGTTTGACTTGGTTCTTAATCCTTCTTTTTGTGTTCAGAGCTAGTTCTTGAATTTTAAGGTGGAGCGGCAGCAATTGAAAAACCATTTCTAGGGCCAGGCTCGGCGTTGAGAGGTAGACTGGAGCTAAATCAGACATGCAAGTCTGTTCAGCCTGGTTAGTTGTTCAATTTCGTTGAATTCAAATTTGTGCCCCAAATGTGGCATCCATAAGTTAGGATTCATTTCCATGTTTGTTCAAAGTTTTGTCAGCTTTTGTAACCATTTCTCATTTTTGAGAGGATTTACCTTCAAGGCCTTTTTTAAGATTTGCCATGCTATTAGGCCCCTTGATTGAGTTGCAAAACTCTTTCCTATCAATTCCTATCAATGAGCAATGTATATTTGAGGAGTATAATAAGTATCTCTACGATGATGGGAAGCCTATAGACCATGACACCCTAGTGATCGGATCACCAATATTTTGGACGAACGAATCTCCCTTTGAAGAAGCTTACGGTTCATTTAGTTGTCAAATTGATTAGCTTCGTTAGATATCTGATATTTCCTTCTCGCAGATCTGTGACACTCAACTCGGAGTTTCCTTATTTCATCTGTTCACCATTTAGGTTGGATGCTTTTGTTCAGATTTTTCAAAACAACTATAGGACACGCAACGCGAAGAGCGTTTAGAATTCTTTGTCGAAGGCTCACCGCTTCTTGGCCTTGGTAATATTTATCCCATATTTTTAGTGGGTGAATTTTCTTGCTTGTAAGCTCTAGAACCCGCGTGAATTTGGACCAATTGGCATTTTTGAGGTTACTTGTCTTGATTTCCTGCTTAAATATTTTTTTTGTTTTTAAATTGTTTTTAAATATGAAATAATTAAATTTTATGGTCACTAAGTTGATCATTTGGGTTCACGCACCATTTGGTCAGATCAGGGATCAGGAACCTATTTGTTATAGTAATGTCTATGATTGGCTTTGCTCGGCTCGAGACAAAGGTGGGATGATTTCCGACATTCTGAATGCTCAACTCAGTTTGGAAAATCCAGTTTTCAATTTTTTTCACTCCTGGCACTGGCCGAGTCACAGAGTCTCAGAGTGAGCATGTAAGTCTAAGCCAATTATTAGTGACAGGGCTTGTGCTTCTGCATAGGCCGTCAAATTTACCACATGTTCATTTTTCACCTCTTTGTCCAAGCAGGGACTTTAAAGAGAGGAAACGTTACGGCTTTCCTTGTCCGCCAACTTAGGCCATTCCGGTGAATTAAGACAGTAACTTTAGTATAAATAAAACAAGATTGTTCATCCTGCATAGTAAATTTAAGTGTACTTTTAGTAAATAATTACCCCCTGGATATGCAACTTTGTTAAAATACCAGATATATCTTAATTAATTTTAAAAGTCAAAAGAATAACCATGAACATCAAGTAAATGAAAAACAAGCAAATTGTCTTTAAAATAGATAAAATATTGGACAAAATTTGCTCAAAAACATTGAAAGAAAGAAAATGAACAAGAATCAATTCATGAGGAACTTACACTGACAATTGAAAAAAGAAATGTATGAAATAGGCAAAAAAGTACATGTACATAAATGTTGAAATATCAGTATTTCTATAATGGAGAATTGATAATCTTGTTTTAATCCACATATTTGACAAAAAAACATCAGACATTGGTGAAAAATAGATGAGTTGCTTTTGAGTAGAGTTTGAACTTCTACTTATCAGGAATTTTACATAAAAGGCTGGCTTTTTGTAAGGCATACAGTGTAAGACCAACGTCCAGCCGACTAGATTTGAGTTTTAGACTATAAAAAGGGTTTTTAGCAAGAGGATCCAAAATAGTCAATTAACAAAGGTGCCTTTTTGTTAAGATGTATCCTTCCATGATTTTGAAACATTCGAATGAGTTTAAAGAGCAATATGCAGCTCAAAGCTAAAATATGCCTAGTTTTGATTTGGGGACCATTCCCAAATAGAGAACCATGGATTCATAACAAGTGCACTAAATTACTTGAAAGGTGGTCAAGATCTTTCTGAAACAATTTTCTTCAAACAGTATTGTTGGTAAACACCTATTGAGTGATTGTGTTTAGTGCAAATTCTTGCTTTACCAAAAATGCCCAATCATTATTTTACAGTACAGGGTTGCTACAAAGTTCGCCGGTGCTAAGTTTCAGTACTTGAAAATCAACTGTGGCTCAAATTGGCAAGTTGGATTGGCCTCAAAATTTGGGAGGAAAAGCGCTCCTAACGATCGCATAAAAATGTGGAGGCACTCAAAGGAGATTAAAGGCTACCTGGGAAATATCACCATTAAAGCTGTGCTTGCCATAGTGAATAGAGTTTCAAAACGTATCAGTCAAATTGTCCGTGCCAAAGGAGGTCAAATGCATAATTTTACAAACAAGAAAGGTTAGTGGCAGTTCTTAAATCACCATAAAAAGTTTGATGAATGTATCTCATATGATTTTAGAACTATTTGTATTTTTAATTGCCGGCGTACTTTGTGGCCACCTAGCGTGCTACAGTGAATGGAGTTTCAAAACGTATCAGTCAAATTGTTCGTGCAAAAGGAGGTCAAATGCATAATTTTACAAACAAGAAAGGTTAGTGGCAGTTCTTAAATCACCATAAAAAGTTTGATGAATGTATCTCATATGATTTTAGAACTATTTGTATTTTTAATTGCCGGCGTACTTTGTGGCCACCTAGCGTGCTACAGTGAATGGAGTTTCAAAACGTATCAGTCAAATTGTTCGTGCAAAAGGAGGTCAAATGCATAATTTTACAAACAAGAAAGGTTAGTGGCAGTTCTTAAATCACCATAAAAAGTTTGATGAATGTATCTCATATGATTTTAGAACTATTTGTATTTTTAATTGCCGGCGTACTTTGTGGCCACCTAGCGTGCTACAGTGAATGGAGTTTCAAAACGTATCAGTCAAATTGTTCGTGCAAAAGGAGGCCAAATGTCTAATTTTACTAATGAGAAAGGTTGATGACAGTACAAACATCAGCATAGAAAAGTTTGATGAATGTATCTCATATGGTTTTAGAACTATTTGTATTTCTAAGTGCCGGTGTACTTTGTGGCAGCCCTGTAATTGCACTTAAAGACATGATATAAGTCATTTTAAGTATATTCAAACGTCTTATTTGAAGCATCTACCATCAATGGTTAAAAAAGGATATTAGCCACGCTCTTTCAACAAAATGTATGCCAATAATAGACATTAGAAAAATTCAGCAACATTGGTTTAGGCCTAAGTTGGCGGGAAAGGATTGGTGATCACAAAAAAGTGGCGCTTCCTTGCTCTATTGTCGTTGGTCCAAGATAGAGGGCTAATCCAAGATATCCAGGTAAAAATACAATTGATTATTGTGCTCTTTTTGACGCCTTCAAAGTAGATTTGTCAAAGTTTGAAGTTATTTCTCCCCTCAAAGGCTAAGCGCAACTTCTCACCAAGGTTTGTGACCGCTGTTTTCTTTACTGAGATTTTTCTGACCGTACTCCAGGTTTGTCAGGTTTATATAAAAATGAATAATTCGTGATTCAATAATTATTTTTTTTTGGAATTCTAACCGAACGAAAAAAGTTTGGAAAAATAACTCGTCATACCTTGATCATTGCAGCAAAATCCATTGGTGGCGCAAAAGCCTCGTCGCACGGACTGACAACGAGGCACATCATTATCGCACGGTATTGGATTTGAATTCTCGGTTTTGCAGACTTGAGTGTCGGGCGTATTCAGGTGACAACCAATGTATTGACCGCAACACATTGATGGACCAAAGCATTGACCCATGCCAAGTGGACCACATGGAGGGCACTAGGATGAAAACAATTTCACTAAAAGTTTGGCAATATTTAGCTTTTTCAATTTTTTATTGGGGAGGGCGTAAAATATTATTATTTGTTTTACAACGAGGACGGGTCAAAATTCTGCCGAACGAGTGAGGTCGAATTTTGAGCATGGAACCCTTCTCTCGATTGTTCACGTGTGATTTACTCTTTACGTGTGAACTAATCTTTTGGCGGCTTACTCTAACGTCTTTCAACCTTGCAATTACTGGCGAAATTAATGAGCTCTCCTTTTTTCGGGCATGATTGCCCGCCCTCCTAGATTTGACCTGCCAAACTTAAGACTCTGCAAGCGCAGTGTGGACTGGCTTGATCCATAATCTGTCGCAAGTCGAGTTGCAGGGGAATTGGAGCGAATAAACCAAAACGGCCACATTTTTGTTACACAGTTATGGATTGAGTCCATGCTCATGCTCATCCAATGTATTTGTATTCTAGTCAAGGGGTCAGCTCCAACAACTAGTTTATGACAATATTCTCATTATGGTCCATAGATGGCGTGATGTGTTGGAAGGTACCGACTGGAATGTGACTCTAGCTCGACACCAACTCTTGGCATCCATAATATGAAAAGGATTGGAGTTTGAAACAGAAATATGTCTCTATCGGCGCTAGTTGAATCATTATATCGTTTACAATCGCTTTTTTTGTGGTTTGGGGACTTTAATAAACCTAGACGAAAGAAATTACGATTGAAATTTGCCTATCCATTTTCTGTCCATGTATGTTTTCCCTCTTCCATGACCAAGCAATTACCCCCTCTTTCATTACCCGAGCAAGACAACTGTCAGTGTCATTTTCATATTTTCATACGCAGGTGAAGGTACACAATGCTTTCCAAACGTGTGGCTGGATCGATTGGACGTTGAAGTCCAGAGAGAGCATCACGATACTAACTTTGAAGAAGTCGATTGTTCAGCCACACCTTGAATATGCTTCGCCTATTTAGGTTCCAAGTGGTTCATAAGGTACTGGGAAATTTCCAGGAATGAGAGAGAAAGCTCATTTTGAGAGATGCTATAAAGTTGGGACGTTCAGTACTTATTTGGAGAAGGTGCAAAAGTTATATGTAAGTTACATGAAAGATAATGTGAGGTTTTTTCAAAGTACTCATTAGCCATATCCAAAGGTCTCAGGGTCAATTGCCGCAACCTTAGAAGCTTAACGTACGTTTTGAGAGCACCTTCAATCCTCGAGAACTCCGATTAGTTCGAACAATGAAGTCATCCTCATTGTTCCATTTGCTTTCCTTTAATATTTGCAGGGAATATGTACGCGTAGTATTGATCACGTAGCAGGTTTTGAATTATACTTGGACAAGTTTTTGACCAAAAATCCAGATCAACCTGTTTGAAAGCTAGCCAAATCCACTCACTCTGGTTATTGGATAAGATATTGTATATAATTTATGAATTTTTCATTGGAAAATACTAAGAATGACATCCCCAGTAGTAGTGAGTTAATCCTCAAAAAATATTGAAATTAGGCTTGCACAGTTTTTCATAAAATTACAAATCAAGTCTTTCATTTCGGCCAATCTTACCTTTCTACTGGCAACGGTCAATAATTCCGACCTTTTCTTGCCTCCCGATGGGCAGTTCGTGATGAAGCACGAGTTGACAGAGACGGCCTTGAGAAGACTGAGCAATCCCAATACAATGAAGCATCGCCGATCAAACGTGATTTGCATAGCCCTGGAGATATTTATAGAAATAGCACAAACTTTAAAATTTCAACCTCGGCAATTGGCAAAGAATGCTCATCTGTTGCATTTTGAGGCGAGGTGATGACTAAATTGAACTCATTTAGGCCACTACCTTATATTGGACGGAGTAAATTGGATTCTGCCTCGTGCCCTTAACATCACAAATGGATTCATTTCGTAGTTCACTTGAATCTTCTCCGTAGGGAGAACATACGTAAATGCCATTACCATCCAAATTTTGTACTCGGTGCAATTCAACAAGTTCGACAACGTCAAATGTTGACTTTCCCAAATTTTATTTACGTTGTCATCAGCCCTCTCACCATAAAATGTGATTTTTTAGCTTCTTGTTAGCTATTACTTTCAACAATATTGTGTACAAGAATATTGTTAACATTGGTTCCTTACCTGAAGTTTTATTTCAAATCCTTTTCAGAGCTTCGGTTTCTCCTTCTAAGGATAAGGTCGGTCAGAACACTGGTCTACGCCTGACTCATGGTGAATCCTTTTAAAGCTTTTCCACTCTGCCGTTCAAGTCGCTCGTAAAACCCTCAAGATGAAGCTTCACGTCATCGGGGCCAAGTTAGCTGCTTCTGGTACCAACGTCCCTAACCACCGTTCCTACCTCTTTCGCTTTAGCCTTGGCTTGGTTCCCTTTGTGTTAACCGTCGCTACCCTTCTTCTGCGCATGTGGTATGACTGCATGTACCACTTCTTCCATTGTGGGTTGGATCAACGAACAAGCCTATAACAAAGCTTTCCGTAATTCAAGGATTCGACATTATATACATACGTATATCAGTATACACAGTGGCATTTCCAACCAACAAAGCATCCACTTCGACCACAATACTACTGTGCTTTCTTATCATTCACTTCCAAGATAAGACTTAGGATTCCCGAGTCAAAAATAGCACCGAGTTTGAGGAAGAATTGCATTACCTTTAT
>NC_081444.1:9277685-9301833 GCF_007210705.1 Tigriopus californicus
GTACTTGAACATCTCCCAAATCAATGTCGCATAAGATATCCAATTTTCTAAAGAAAATCTGCTTAGATTCGTTGTCTTAATTTTCACCAACCCACGTCAAAGGAGGACGGACGTAAGTAGAATATGTGGAACAAATTTTATTAATGAGCCTTGTGTTATATTGCGTGTTCCTTAGTTTGTCCAACATGGCAAGTTGGCAAATTTTAAACGATATGGACCAACAAGTAATGGGTGTTGAACATGGAGAGGAGGAGGGGAGAGAGAGAGAGAGAGTAAGACTGATATAGTCTCTACCCTCAGTAATGTAAACATATGGTATCATTATTCATTGGCCTCAGTTGACGTAAAGGTTGGAGAATGGGGCAAGAAGAAGCGAGCAGAGTTGAACCAATGTGTTTCAACACTAGGATTCCTCAAAAAATGTAATTGAAGTTAGCAAAACATGCACGTAGCGTAAGAAAAAAGCATGCAAACAAAAATGAATCCCTTTTTCCTCCTTTTGACCTTTTGTTAAAGAATAATCAAAAATGAGCAAAACACTTTGATAATAACTCCTTGAGAAAAGCAGGCAAGAAAAACAGGTAAAACAAACAAAGGAAGATCAGAAGTGAAAAAGGTTCACATGCGGCCTAATACAGGCATTTATTCTCGCGAATGATTGATTATTTGAGGCATCACGAAGATACCACGAAGATCGAAAAGTAATTTTTCAGCAGCTCGAAAAAAAAACCAGCTTTTTCGGTTTTCTGAAAATGTGTTAGCATCCCATGTCCCCCCACCCAAGCTCCAGCTCTCCCCTCATGGCTCTCCGTTTGAATTTCGCGCGCTTTTGCGTGATGTCAGCATAGAAGAAACAACATAGAAGAGTAAAAATCGAGTTTGTTGTGGTTTTGATCTGCAGCTGAATCGGTAACCAGTGGACAGTACAACTCCAGCTGATGGAAAGTAGCGCCTCTGCAATCAGAAACTATGCCCTAGCCAGGGATGAGAAATTATTAAAAGCCATTTTCTACCACCTGGCAGAAATTGGGGCAGAAAATGGCAGATATTGGTCCAAAATAACTGGCAAGAAATGGCCAAAAATGGCAGAAAATGGAATTCTTTGTATTATTCTAAATCATCTTTTTCTAGTATTTACGACCAATTCCGTCAATTTTAAGCTTCTTTAGTTGTGAAACGTTGGGATGGGTATTTTGGCTATTTTGCATCGAATGTGCATCAACCACTAAACGTCATTGGAGTGTGATTGAGTTTGAATTTCGCCACCACAATCATTCGAGTCAGGGATGGCATTGGACCTAAACTTTTTAAAGTCAAAATGACGACAATTGCATTTAAAAGAGCTGTATCGTATGCAATAACCATTTTGATGACTGAAAAAACTTGTAAGTGTTGTGGATACTGCAAGTGGTCTATGGATACTGTTATCAGTTCAATCAACCATCAAACAGTATAAATAGCAATATTTGAGGAACATTTTGCATTCCAGCCAATGCTGTATCAATATGCTTTGTAACAAAAGACACTTGAAAAACTTATCCAACCCATATGATCCTTCTTGTCTTTGACATATTTTAGAATCAAGATCGGCCATTCTAAACACCGACCACCTTCCAGCAATTTTTGCCACTTTCTGACATTTTCAGCCACATGTGGCAGAAAGTTCGATCAATCTCGATTTTCTCCATCGCTGACCTTAGCAGCCGGTCAGCTGACATGAATTTGCTCTGAAAACTAGTCCGCCTGGCTAGCTCTCATCGCACTCTCTAGTAGTTACTTCCTTTATGATGTCAGTCCGTGTACGATGTCCCGGAGACACACAGCCCAATGATTTTTTTAAATTATAACATACATTTTGATGATAATGGTTTGAAAATTTTCAAATTATGAAGATTTGATAATCAACTTGCCATGAGAGGACCAAAAAAAATTGAAAAACTTATGTCTCTCATAATCAATTTGTTTGTAAAGTATATGTATAACATTATAATATGTTCCTTGAAATATGTCGTTTTGAGGGAATGCTCCTGCCTCAGACTTTTATTGTGTAATAAAGTAAAAAACTGGTGTTTTGATGCCTTTGGCTATACTATTATTTTACGCTTTTTCAACTTACAAGCCAGGCGACATTAAGTCTAGGACCTGACTAAATTAAACAATCAAACAGGACCTCACTCCAGGGATGGGAAATCATTAAAAGCCATTTTTGACCAGGTGGCAGAAAATGGTGGCAGAGTGTGGCATAAATTCCTTCAAAGTGGATTTTTGCCAAAGAGAATATAACTTGGNCATAAATTCCTTCAAAGTGGATTTTTGCCAAAGAGAATATAACTTGGATGGGAAATTATTAAAAGCCATTTTTGACCAGGTGGCAGAAAATGGTGCCAGAAAGTGGCAGAAATTCCTTCAAAGTCGAATCTTACCATCGCTGCCTCAGTCCCGTCCAAACCATTACTCGGGTTGGTCTTGGTGTCTAAAGACAGTCATCTCGTTAATAGGTACATTTTTGATGCGATCGTTTTTGTCCTTGAAAACAGTTTCTACAACGAAAATCTTTTAGTCGGTCAAAATGACATTGGCATGGTCATAAGACATACTGGCATTTTTTGCGGACATGCTTACCGCTGCTGGGAATGAAATTGCTAGCCCTTCAAGAGGAAAACTGATTAATTTCACTTTAGTAAGTTAGGTAAAAGTCTGACTTAATCACTGTTACTTGATCAACCTTTACATACTCGTACTCTCTACAAATATTTGAGGACAGCAATTGAATAATGTTGGAGCCCAAGAAAGAAGAGAAGTGGACTTCATTGTTCGAACTAGCCTGGATTCTCGAAGGCTTGAAGGTACTCTCAAAATGCACGTTAAGCCTCTACGGTCAGTAGAATTGACCCTAAAACCTGGGTTGGGACAAAGCTCATGGATGCTTATATCAGACACCTTTGGTACCTTTTCTGAACACCGTATAGTCCCAACTTTTTTAGTCTCTCCCAATACGAGAGCTCTCTCAGACCTTCAATGTTCCTAGTAAAACATCTTTGGACCTTTTGCAAACCTGCTGAACTCATTGAAGACCAAATGGGTTAAGCATATTCAAGATGGGGCGGGACAATCTACTTGTAGAGAGTTAACACCGTGATATGCCATCTCTGGACTTAAACGTACGATATATCCAACCACACATTTGAAAGGCGTTACCCATCTTCAACTGGATATGCTCATCGAACTTTCCATTATTTTGGAGGATTACACCCAAATCTTTCATAGATGAGACCTGCTCAATATCTTTACCTCCATCATCTACATACAAGCGGAGTGTTGAATGACGTTGATCCAAATGTCATTGAACGGAATTTCATTTCATTAAAGGCCATATTATTATCAGCAACCCAGGAATAGATTTCATCCACAGTATTCTCTTGCCTCTACGATTGTTTGTCTACGAGATGAGGCAGAGGAGAATGAGAAGGACCATACCGGTACGTAGTCTCTACCGGTACGTAGGCGTTGTTGATCCAGCAGCATCTTTTAAGTCAGATAAAGCAGGTCAATCAAAACCGACCAAATATCTTATAAAATTTGACAAAAATATCACTTTCATTTTAATTGTTCAATAGAAAGAGGTACAATAATAGATTAGCACTTAAAAATATACGAAATGTTATGTTTCATTTCAATAGTACTGGTGATTACATTCCCCGTAGCGGTTAGAAAAGCCTATTGAAAACCAAGGCAAAAAATTCTGGGATACGGAGGAATCTGATGGGTGCTCCGGGTTATTTGGAAAACCCTGTATATTTTTAACAGGCTTGTTATTGGCAAAGAAAATTTATTTAGTGTTCTAATTCGTCCATGGCACATTACAGGTCAATCACTTCAAACCAAAGCATTGTTAGTGAAATTCTAAATGAAAAATGAATCGCAGCCATTTGATTAATGAAATGTGACGGTGGGTTTTGCACTCTAAATCAATATGATTTCTTTTTCGCATTCCGTAGTAAATTGACGTTGTTTCAGTAAGCCACAACAAACAGCAAATTGAGGTCCCGGTCATCATTTGAATGGAATCTTACGTTATAGCCCCTAATAAAAAATAACAACTTCAGTTGAGGAATGAAGGAAGTAGGATCCCTATTTTGTTTATTGGTTGCAGAAGACTACTTACAAAGGCTTTTGTGGAGTTTATCCCATTGGATTTGGCCATTGTTCTCTCAAGAGAATTCCCATTATTTCTTGACATAGTCGTTCCCTTAAATGCATTGCCTGTTGGCAGCATTTCGTCGCGTCCCATGGGATAGGACTTAAGTTGTGGCCCTCAAACCAATGTCAAGAGACGTTGGAGCAAGAAATATCAAAAAGCTTCTCTCTATTCTGGTGCGACCCTGGGCTTAATAGTAGGAGCATGCTTTGGGCTATGCCCAGTGAAGTGATTTTATTTCAATTGCAAGTGCCTTAATTTCAAACCTAGCCAATTCTGTGGTGGGCATGTACGTCATAATGCCATTAGGACTGCTTTTGGCAAACTGGGGAAATGGGACCAGAATGCCAACATGCCCGGGACTAAATAAAGAATTCATGAGACAGTTCTCGAAAAATCTCGAGATTAAACCACATCAGACTGTTGAGCACAAGTTTCAAAAGTAAAGACAGCTGCACAAACAACTTCGAGTATAATACTTCATGGCCTAAGTTATTTTTTTCTCCAATAATCATGATTTGATAAGCTTATGATTGAACGGTCTGAAGCAAACAAGTTAGAGCTCCTTGTATCTTGTGAATTACTGCATGCAGTTGCTGCTTGGTAATTATATTAGATACAGAAGACTTGTGACTTACATGCTACTGTTTATTTCAAGAGAAAAAAGAAAGGACAAGCAAGCATTCTCTCACAATTGAAAGTGGTAAATAGATACTAGAAAAATCATAGTGCATACAAACGACGACTCGATTGGAACCTGAGGAGAGCGTAAGACCATGTTAATGTGTCGAGCAAGATGAAGGGTGATATAAGCTGCATATTGGCAGTTGCATGAGTAGGCTAAAAACTGGGTACTTTTGGGCGGGAAATTCTGACCGCCATGCAAGTAAGGAGCATCATGAGAATGGCTGAATTGGCAATACCAAAGTACACCCTGTAAGAAGCTCAAGACAGATGCATCAAATGCACTCTCGTTGGGATATGAATGTCTTGACCAACAGCTCGTTCGAAATGATGAGAAAAGGTTGACGTATTAAAAAACAAAACAGAGTACCTTCAAAAGAGTACCTTCGCTTGAGATTACCGAGGGAGAATGCAGGCAGAGGAATTTAGATTCAGATTAGCCAATGTTGGGTATTTGCAGTATAAAAGGCCCGACAGTTTAATTCCTATTGATTACTTTACTGACACGCCAGAAAGACTCAATTATTTTGATAGATGACTGAAATGATCCTAAGAGTGGCTTAAGATCAAGATGTCTTCTTGTGAATCCTAATAAGTGATGGCAAACGACAGGTTTCGCTTAACAAAGGATGCAAGCGATCCCAAAAGTCCCGTGGGAGTCATATTCCACTGGAACGAGTTTTCACCCGAAATGATGAAAGTAGTGACTTCTCGAGATTTCTCAGACAAAGGGAGTTTCCAAAACTTAGCAGTATGGTCTAAACTAGTAAAGAGTTTGAACCCTGTATGATGCAATCTTGATTTTCTATTAAAGAGTACCTTCAATTGATTGAACGTTAATCTAGAAGTGATCTCAAAGACCCGACCTTTTTGCAACGTAAAATACTGCCGAGTTATAATGGCTTTAATTGGACTAACCACGCCCAATTTTAACCAATTTTGTAAATGTTTCAAGAATATAGAATATTACCGCCATATCCAAGTTTGAATTTCCCGCCATTATCCCTCGTACTTGTTTTCCCGCCAAGCTCCCAAAACGGATGATTCGTGAAAATCGAAAGTAATTGCAAAAATGCTAGAGCCTTGTTACGTACTCTTTTGAACCTGTCCTAACTTTGTTAATAAAGATTGTGCATTTTTATGGCAGCGTTGCAGGAAATTGATATTGGTACCAATTAGGACCCGCACTTGTTCCGCGGGTTGAGGAATCAATTTCTGCAGCAACATCAGTGACAAGGGTAAGCGTTTCATTGAGAGAAAGCACAATAGTGAATAAATTTCGAACCCGGCCGATGCGAACATGGAAGGTGATTCCTTCCACACGAGCCACGCCCGTGATGCGGCCGAGTTTTGATACGGTTCGAACGATGAGGCGGACGAGGTGATGAGCCAAGTCAGTGGGCGGTCCAATCAGTCCAGTGCATCATCGTATGTCAAGCGAGTGGAAGCCAACGTTGAAATGGCCAAGAAACAGGCTGAAGCCGTGTGCGTTTTGGAGCTCGACTCCGTGGACAAAGAATTGGCCGAGCGTGAGGCCCGCAAGAAGAATCTTCTCCGGAAGATGAACATTGACGTCCTGGCCGCGGAAATTCGAGTTAGGGAAGAGATAGATGGCGCTGACCCAAGGATTAGCAAAGAAGTTGTGAGGGTCAATCCGACAATACCTAGGGACAATACCAAGGGACAATACCAAGATTAAGCCTTTCTCAGGCGAGCCATTGAGTTACAAACAATTCAATCGACATATTGAGGATGTCATAAAGCGGAATTTGTCTGATCAATTTGTCCGATCCTCGGTCTCAATTTAATTGATTGCTTGAGGTAGTAGATGGAGATCCGAGGAAACTTGTGGAAAGTTACATGTTCCTTGAAGACGAGCTTTGTTAACTCGAGGCCAAGTATCATTTGAAAAGACGTTACAGTAATGACTCGTTTTTAGCAAATGTTTATATGGAAGAACTGAGAAGTTGGCCAATGGTCAAAGATGATTGCGTCAAGAGCCTATAAGATTTCCATTGTGCTCTATTGAAATGTTCTTCTGTTGTGAGTAGAGCCGAGTTAGATTCCCATTGTTTCTGAAATCTGAAAATCACTTGGTAGTCATAAGAGCTCTGGGGATCTGAGTGTTGGGGAGCCGTGAGCCAAGGTGGGAAAAGGTTTGAGGTCCGTCACTGTCCGACGAAGGCAAGCCAGATGCTCCTTAGGATGTTGTGGGTGCTCTAGAGGCACCAGGAGGAAATCATCGGGAACTGAGAGTGGGGCCCCGTAGACCATTTTGGCGGAGGAGGCGCCCAAGTCCCCTTTGGGGGCTGAGCGGATTCCCAGGAGCACCCATGGAAGCTTGTCAATCCACTGTGGTCCGGTCAGACGAGCTCTCAGGGCGTCTTTGAGGTTGCGGTGAAACCTCTCCACGAGACCATTGTATGCTGTAGTTGTGGTTGAGATGCACCCAAGGAGCTCCATCAGGTCTGTCTACAGGTTGGAAGTGAATTGGGCCCCTCTGTCAGATGTAAGGTGGGCAGGGACGCCAAATAGGGCCACCCAGTGTAGAATGAAGGCCCTTGCCACTCCGGGAGATGTGGTGTCGGAAATGGGAATGGCTTCAGGCCAGCGTGTGAACCTGTCAATGACTGTGAGCAGGTCCGGAAAGCTTGAACTTCAGGATTGACGACTTGGGCGGCCGCGAGGGCGAGAAAGTCCACACCAGGGGTGGCAGAAACTGTGGCAGTGCCCGTGGATGCTACCGTTAGCAAGGGACTATTAGATTTGGCAACGACCTTGTTCCAAGTGGGGGGATAGGAGAGAGCATCCACGACTAGATTTGATTTGCCGGCGACATGTCAAATGACCAAATGCGATGCGGAGGAATTTGTAAAGCCCAAACGGGGTAATAACTGCCGTCTTTGGAATGTCTTTTTTGCAACTGGGATTTGGTGATAGCCGCGGACGAGGTCAATTTTTGAGAAGATAACCTTGCCGGCCTGACGTGTGGTGAGATCTTTGATGTTGGGCACAGGGTATCTGACCGGAATAGCAGCGTTGTTGAGGCGGCGATTATTGCCGCAAGGGCGCCAGGAACCGTCGGGTTGGCACAACATGGAGGGAAGACGCCCACTGGCTGTTGGATCTATGGGATGATTCCCATGGCTTCTATCCAGTCAAACTCTGCCTTGGCAGCTGGGAGCTTGTCAGGCGCAAGACGTTATGCTGACTGAGAAAAGGGGGACCTGTTGTTTCTACATACAGCTCGACGCCGTGTTTGATCGAGGGGGTGGAGAAGGAGGGTGTGGTGAGGGTTGGTCGTTCAGCAAGGAGTGAGGCAAACTCATTTGGAGGTTCTTTTTTGGGGGTTCTTTGGGTTCATCTTGGCAGTGTATTCCCTGGATGGAAGAAAACTTGGCGACGTCCACAAGACGTTGTCGGCAAACGTCCACCAGGAGGTCATGTGCACTGAGGAAGTCAACATCAAGTATGGGCTTATTGACAGTGGCGAAGATGAAGTCCCAAGAGTATTGTTGGTGGCCGAACTGGAGGTGAAGATGACGCCTTCCATATGACCTGATTGAGGATCTGTTGGCCACCACCAGGCGGCCCTTGTTTGTCGCGGCTCACATCAAAGGTAGAGGCCGGGATGACGCTGACCTGGGCGCCGGTGTCTACCAGGAATTTGCGCCCCCACAGGGAATTGCCAATGAAGAAAGGGATGACTCATCAGCGGCACAAGCGAGGACGCGGAGATCCTCAAACTTCATGTTGTTGAGGTGTTGTTTGACGCTGGCGAGGAGTTGACGCAAAAACACCTGGCGGAACAACACGCCCGGTGTTTTGCCTTGAGGAAGGAGAGCGAGAAGTTGAGCAATCCAGACCGATGGCTTCTTGGCGCCGATGGGACCCATGTCTAGGATGGCGTCAACGGCTCAAGTTGGTTTGAGGCCATACTCGCGCAGAAGCGCCCTCTTGATGGCTTTGTACTTGTCACCCGCCGGGGAGAATTGATGACGTCAGAGACCCAAGTGGCGTTGTTGGCGTTGAGGACTTGCACAACGTGGTGGTATTTCGTGGTGTCAGTGGTGATGCTTTTGAGAGCAAACTGAGCCTCGATCTGGGAAAACCACGTTTCGGGCCTGACCGTCCAGAGGGCGGGAAGCGTGACGGTGGCGGCGTTGATGGCTGCGAGGGCGTTCTGGACGTTCTGGTCGCCGTCGGGCATTTCATTGGCGTGTTTGGGTACTCTTCAAACCAGGAAGCAGGAAGAGCGTCGGGGTCACCACTTTAGCCGGAAATAAATCTCGACATCCGACTAAGAGTTTGAAGCGGGAAAGCTTATTGTTTATTCTTCTCAGTGCGATCGAGCCTCCCTGTCTGGGTCAATACTCAGGGTCGCCACAGATGTTTAGATTGCGGCTGTGCTCACGATACCGAGTCCCGTACAATATACAAGACCAAGAATCTAAAGGAAAAGCAAGACCTGATCCGATAAAAAGGTGCTTGTTTTGGATGTCTACAGGGCGGCTACATAGCCAGAAACTGTAATTAAAGGCGCATGTGCGAGATTTGTGAGAGAAACCACCCTACATCACTTCACGTGGATCAAAAGAGTCTAGAGCAAATCCAACACGATGATGGATCAGAAGAGAAAATGGTAACTACAAGGGTTGTTGCCTTGACTGGCGCCACCATTGCGATGAGTGTCGTCAAAGTTCGGGCTTTCCATGCGAATGACAAATCTGACTGTATTGAAGGTTTGGCTCTTTTAGACCCAATGAGTTCGGGGACGTTCGCTTCCCAGTTTCTGCAGGAGGCTCTCGGACTAGCCGGACCACAAACAAGGATATCGATTCAGACCATTCACGGCTGCACGACTGAGGAGACAACCATTTTGACGGGACTTCGCGTGCAGAATGGCAACGAAAAAGAACTCATCCATTTGAACTTGGTCTTGGTTCTTCAGAACATTCCCACTTGACCCCAACTTGTCGGTACTCCTGCTTATCGGCGTGGATACTCCAGCTGCTTTGCGACCTCTTAAAGTGATTGTGGCAGATGATTCGGATCAACTTGCTCCCTATGCCATTCGGACCAAAGTGGGATGGTCCGTGATGGGGCCGTTAGATTCTTCAGAAGATCGTCGTCAAATCCTCTGCAATTTAACTAAGGTCGTTCCTGAACGAATTTTTGGAAGAGAAATCATCAAAGACCTGGGCGTGGCCGAAATGTTGGCCAATTTGTCGGATTCAGATTTTGTCAATCCCTGCATTCCCAGTGCCATGCAAATTGCTGGCGTTGATGACATGATTTCGGGAGATGATCTGAAGTTCATTGATATATTGTCGAAAAGGGAACCAAGTGTATTGATGGAAGGTATGAGGTGCCACTGCCAATCAAGAATCGGCCCCTCATTCTCCCTGAAAGTAGAACAATGGCCAAGAAACGCGTTGCTGGAATCGTAAAGAAAATGCAAGATAGTGAAGCATTCAGAAATGACTATTTAGAATTCATGGGTGACTTATTCAAGAACGGACACGCGAAAAGAGTGTCTCATCACAAGTTAGCGAATACCGGGGAAGGCTTGAGCCATTGCATTCCTCATCATGCCGTATATCACAAACAAAAGGGGAAGATTCGCGTCGTTTTTAATTGCGCCAACAAAGTGGATAATCGGTCCAAAAACGACGAGTTATTGAGCGGCCCAGATCTTACCAATCAATTAATGGTCGTGTTGATGCGATTTCGGAAGGAGTCCGTGGCCTTTACGGCAGATATCCAAAAAATGTTCTACCAAGTGAAAATACCAGAAAAGGACATGAACTATCTTCGTTTCATCTGGTTTGAAGAAAACGACGAGAATGGTAATCTTGTAGAGTATGAAATGACTCGCCATTTGTTCGGTGGTCGAAGTTCCCCAGGTTGTTCTAACTACGCTTTGAAGCTAACCGCCATTGATCATGCATGGCCACGAATTCAGCGAAACTGCTGTCGCCACGATAAACCGGAATTTTTACGTAGACTATTGTATCAAAAGTATGGGAAATGTTTCAGAGGCTTTAACCGTGGCCAAAGAAGTCAAAGACTTATGTTGGAAGGGAGGATTTCGCCTCACATAATTCGTATCAAATCAAGGGAGTTCTTGCACTCAATTCCTGAGGATTGGAGAGCCACCCACTGGAAACTCTTGCCCTGGAGATCTTGAAGCTTCCAGCCGAGAGAGCTTTGGGAGTCGTTAGGAATGTCGATGACGATACGATTGGATTTTGAGTCAAGATTGACAAAACTATACTTACCCAACGCTCAATGTTGTCAACAATCTCGAGTGTATATGACCCAGTGGGGCTGGGACAGCCTTCCTTCTCCCAGGCCGCATTAATTCAAAAGAAGTTTGCTCCCTGAAACTGGGATGGGGGAGTCCAGTTCCACCTGACCTCAAGCAAAAGTGGGATAAGTGGATAGATGAGTTACAAGAGTTATCGCTGGTGAAATTATCAAGATCGTTTAAGAACGCTGGATTTGGAAAACAAACTTCCGCAGAACTTCATTGTTTTTCCGACGGATCGACCTATGAATACGGAGCAGTTGCTTATTTAAGGCTGGAGGACGAGAACGGAACCATCCAGGTGAGCTTTGTTGACGGAAAAGCACGAGTGGCCCCTAGCCAACCAACAACAGTTCCAAGGATGGAATTGGTCCCAACAGTTCTCTCTGCCTCACTCTCGGATCATGTGAGAAGTCAGTTGGATATTGAAGAATTGAGCCAGTACTATTGGACGGATAGCACTGTTGTTATTGGATACATTTGCAATGAAGAGCGCCGATTCCATCTGTTTGTGGTTAATTGGGTTAGAAAAATTCGCTCTGTAACGTCGCCCATGTCCTGGCGATATGTCGATACTTCTAAAAATCCGGCCGATGACGCCTCGAGAGGATTGAGTTGGGTTGGGATTCAAGCTACCCATCGATGGTTAATTGGATCTGAGTTCTTATAGAATCGAGATTGTTCTTGGAGAGTGCCTGCTGTGGAGAAATTCCATATTGATCAGAACGACCCAGAGGTGAAGAAAGAAATGGCTGTGCGGGCTACTCAAGTTGAGAATGAGCACATCTTGGACCTTATGGTACAAACTAAAACGATCAGTTGGAGTATGGTTACGATTTTTGAAGTTCTTGACGTTCAAACACGACGTGGACTTGAGGTCCAGGGACCGAAATGGAAGAAAGAAACTGTCACTCGAATCCTCCAGATTTGAACCGCTTCAAAGAATCGGATATTTAGCAAAGCAGAGAGGCTATTGATTAAAAGAGAGTAGGCTCGAATGTTTGGAAATGAGATCAAAGCTCTTGGAGGACCCAAACCAAAATGTGAAAGAGAAAGAAAAAGATCCTGGGTTAAAGTCAGTAGTCCCTTGTCGACGTTGTGCCGACGTTTTGGAAAGCTCCCAAATCAAGATGTCCCTCCATTGATTATCCCCAAGGAAGGAAGAATTTCCGATCTTATCATTGGGAGCCATCACGCCCAAGTTGCTCACGGAGGCCGAGGATTCACCATTTACGCTATCCGCCAAAGTGGATATTGTATCCAAGGAGTGAACTCTCGGGTTCGGGGATTTTTATCAAACTGTTTTCGTTGCAAGTATCTCTGGGGTAAAACAGAGCAGCCTCAAATGGCTGATTTGCCCTTGGACCGACTTCAAACCGCACTGCCATTCTCCTACGCTGGAGTCTAGTTTTTGGCCCCTTCATGATTTGCAACCGACGTAAGGATGAAAAAGGATATGGAGTGATTTTCTCCTGCTTGAGTTCAAGAGCGGTCCATATTGAGGTGGCCACGTCCTTGGATACCTCCTCCTACATTGCGGCTTTGAGACACATGGTGTCCAGAAGGGGTCCAATACGACTTCTAAGGTCCGACAATGGCCTGAACTTTGTCGGAGCAGAACGGGAGCTGAGCGAAGCTCTTGAGGAAATGGATCAGGACGCTGTGGCTGCTTTTCTCAGGGAACGGGGACCAAACTTTGAGGAATACAAAAGGAATCCACCTTCAGCGTCTAACTTTGGAGGTATTTGGGAGCGACAAATTCGCTCGATCCGTGCGATTCTTGCCTCTTTTATGATGGACCATGGACACCTCCTGAATGAAGAAACTTTCCACATGTTGATGTGTGAGGTGGAAAATATTTGAATGCTCGCTAGTTTAAACGATCCTCTCAGCCTTGAATTAATGCATGCTCCTCACGCAAAAGACAACTGAGCGAGTCTGAGTGCAAGAGTGGGGGACGAGAAAAAGGAGGAGTGAGCTAGTGAAATCAATGATTTGATATTTGAGGCAAATGAAACATCAGTAGTATCAACTAGACATTGATGTGGATTTAGGTATTTTCTTAAATATTTTGAACACTAAAATAGATAACAATTGTTTTAAACGCTTTCAAAAAATAGTTCTGTGAGCTTCACTTTGAGCTTAGTTTCTTCACTTTCTTTGCCTCATTGTACTTTTTATCTTGTGTTACGCGTTTTCTTTTCACATGAATGGCCGAATTGATTCAATTACCAAGGTTTTTTTGAGAACATTGTTTAAAACTGAAAAGCAATCCTCGGGAATATACTTCTCAAAGGAATGCACCAATTGACACTTCTGATCCAAGATTATACAGTAGTTCATGTCTCAGCCCATTGCCGTTGAAATCGAGCATGCTCCTCACGCAAAAGACAGGCGTATTCATCCCTCCTCCAGGAAAATTCGTCAGTCCTGACTTATATTCCAAGCGGCAATGGCGACGAACCCAATACTTGGCTGAGCAGTTTTGGACACGTTTTCGCCACGAGTATTTGCAATTGTTGCAGCCACGAGCCAAGTGAATAAAAAAACGAAGCAATTTGCAATTCGGTGACATAGTCATTCTCAAGGACGAGATCCAACCAAGAAACCTTTAGCGACTTGCTCGGGTAATAGAGACGTACCCTGGTCAAAGCGGCACTGTTCGAAGCGTGCGGATCAAGGTTGGTGATCGGAACCCGAAAGCTTTAAGGACTTTTGATTGAGTATCACCGCCCGGCGAACAAGCTGGTCTTGTTAGAGAAGGGCGATGAGTCCAAGAACCCCAACGATTGAGCCAGAAGACACTGTGAAAAGGAAGTAATGGAAGAAGAAGAAATCGTGTAGGGTCCAAAGCATTCCCGGCTTTGGAGGGAGCCAGATATTACCGCGATATCCAAGTTTGAATTTCCCGCCATTATCCCTCGAACTTGTTTTCCCGCCAAGCTCCAAAAAACGTATGATTCGTGAAAATCGAGAGTAATTGCGAACATGCTAGACCTTTGTCACGTACCCTTTTTGAACCTGTCCTAACTTTGTTAATAAAGATTGCGCATTTTTATGGCACTTGTTCCGCGGGTTGAGGAATCCGATTTCTACAGCAACATAGAACGATGATTTGCTCATAGATATCATGATCTTAGGTACTCCATCTCAACAACCAAAGACGTCTGCAAAGCTACCTGGTGCTGCTGGTACATAGTGAAGAGGCCTAACGAAACTGGTGCTATTATTTCGATGATTGATGAAACCGAATTCCGCAAGATCTAGTTTCGTTGCGCACGCAGAGAAATGTGCAGATGCCATGGCTTCAATTGCAAACAGCCGATCAAGGCAACATGGTTGTCCGAGGATGTTTTGCAATCCCATTGTTGATTATGGACCATAACGTTACGCACTATTTTTAGATCGTAAAAATTATCATCACCTCTTATTTTGGAATTGATTTTATCAAAATGCACGGTCTGCATATGATCCTTTTAATGAGCAATGAGTATTTCTTAACGACTGGCACTTTGCAACAACTATGGCTTCGCAGAAAATCGTGATTAAAGCCGATTCTACTCGTTCTATACCCATTTGTGCTAAGCAATTTCTATTGACTGTTAAGAATATCTCAAAACCCCTTTCGGGGGAAGATAGGGTTCCCCTCCAAATCAAGGGCATTGGCCATGATCGTTGATGAAAGAAGTAGTCACCACCCTGAGTCCAGCAGGGCGTATGTGATTGCGGCTTTTCCCGTGGGACCTCAAACGGTGAGTTGGAGGACTGGCAAGACGGATTCTGCTGCGGACGAATTTGAACTTGTCAACACCACCGGCTTTTGCTTATTCTGGTTCTCAATTTCTAGATTGTTGGCCGGCTGGACATTAGGCCTCTCTTATCTCACCGGAATTGTCTGTCGAGAGTCCAGTTGGTTTACTTGAGGTATGAATTCCCGTGGTGAATGGAAACATGGAACTCTTGACCCAAGCACTAGGTAAAAATACCTTGGTAGCTCTCAAAGATGGAGAGCACTTAGTGCATAGGCTTCAATTTCTTATACCTATCTAAAGGCCTCCGGTTATAACCCTAATCAGGGCATACAATCAATAGTTCGAGCTTGCTTTATCAGGGCCTCAAACAATCATCAATCAATTGACTAAGGATACAAATCGCTAGCTGCCTCTACTCCCCACGGTCCCAGAGCAATCTTGGTTGTCGGGCATATACCTGGGCCAATTTTCAAGGCAAAATGTGGTCACTATCCTAATCTAGTGGGCATCTATCAAACGATGCTGATCTCTACTCTTAGATTCTAACACCAGATTCTTGCCAAATCAAAGATGAACTTCGGTTACTGTCTAAATCTTACATCTACTTTTATCAATTGCTCTATAAAGAAATGACACTCTACCAATCAGCTGTCTTGCTCGGGTAATGAAAGAGGGGTAATTGCTTGGCCATGGAAGAGGGAAAACATACATGGACAGAAAATGGTTTGATCCTACTTTTTGATGAGGGTGATTCTTGTCCAACGGAGATTCACGGCGAAGACGTCGGTTCGATGGGATTGAGGGTCCAGGATCGAATTGACGTAGCGTAGAATAACTCAGAAGTTGCACCAGTACTCAGCTCCAGAGACTTTCATTTCCCCTGGTCCACTTGACTCTGCACGGCTTCGTGGGTCTCGACTCCAATCGTTGATTTCCAGCATGTCTTGCAAAATTGTCCTTGATTCAACAACCAGCAACAGAGCTTCGAGTTGGGAGTTGCTATCACTATCAATGTTCAGTGGTCCCTCTGTTCTCCTCGAGATCCAAAATGTGACTTATCTCCTCGAGGTCCAAAATGTGACTGCTGTTTTAGTTTAATTTCCCGTACCACGTTGGTTTCCACCTCTTCCTCATGGAGGCTAAAGAGGCTAAACGGGTTGTCCCAATGCCCTTGGTGGACGGTGACGGATTCTTCTGTCAACTGTTGCACCTGAGCGACATCTGACCACAACAGGGATTTTCACATTCCAATGTCCAGGGTTGACCTCCTTTCGTCAGGCCAGTCATATTGGCCATCAACGGGTTTCTCGGATTGCCGACAATGGATTATGTCTGCCTCTTCTGTAAAGTATGGTATGTGGGCCACATCTGACCACCACTGGGTCTGGACGGCAAAGGGTGGACATTTTGGTAACATCAATTCTTAAGGATGAGATTGCTTATTCTGATTCCCTTCCCCCTCTCAAAATAATCACGGGAATATCGTTTTTGGTGACCGAGGATTTTTGCGATTACGTCCAATCAATTTCTGAGAATCCATTCCTCGCGAATGTCTTTTCAGCTTTCACAGTCACAACTTTCCGAGACTTATGATGATGTGAAAATCAGTAATACTATCTTAAGTTTTGCCCTTGTTTTATGTCATTGTCCATGCTGGAAATAATGCTTTTTCTATTTACTTCATTCTTTCAAAGTTTATCCAAGGTCTGGTGCATGGACAGAAATATTAGATATACATGATTCAGTGCAGAGATAAGTAAATAAATGTCACTTTTAGTTTGATAGGACACTACATCTCTTCAAATTGATTGAATGGATTGATACCCCACCAGTCCAGTGGTCCAACGGAAGATGTACTTTCTCTCCCTTCATCAGGGCAAAGTGACGTTTGGTCAGTGGAATAATTCTATCCAGCAATATGGGACTATCTGGCATAAAGTTATGATATTCGGCGAAACATCCTCTTCATTTCCCGAAATGGAGCTGAGGAAAGTACACGGACAGGCAATTCATGCTCAGGTTTGATGGCAAGTTCAAAAAGGCCAGAGACAGACATACTAAGATCCCTCTATGGGCTTCGTTCGGGTTGATGTGGGTGCCTTTAAGGTAGATAGAAACCACCAAGCCCACATGGGGTGGCTGAATACCGGATAAAATTGCCGTGAATTGGGCAGTCCACTCATTGGGAAGATGACTCAAGTGTCATCCTTCAGCCACACCTCGGATCCCTCTCAGACACGGTCAATGAATCCAAATCATGACGCCTCAAAATAAGTTGATATATTTATACGAAGAAGCCAGTGCTTAGAGGTTCATTAGAGTCAACTGAGGCCTGGCTTGTCTTCGTATTAGAGTTGATAAAGATCCTTCGGTTGGCCCTTGTGATCGATCTGAGGGGGCTCCAACTGAACAGGACACATAGTAAGGCCCTTATCATGATCACGGGCCCCGAGGTCCCCAAATCCATATTCGGACGTTCTGGCAGGCCTCAGTGCATATGCACTCCGTCTGGAGAGATTTAAGTAGTGTATGTAAAGGCCCTCTTGTTTAAGCTAGTGAATGCATGCAAAACTTGCGATGATTTTCAGCGATTCGTAACTGTTTGACTTAAATTGGAAATTTGTCTTTTACGTAGAAATATTTCATGTTATATTACGGAAGTTCTACCGAGACACCATGAAGGAGAGTGTATACGCATTCTACAGACCGCTCAACAGAAAGGGGTTTTGAGATATTCTTAACAGTCAATAGAAATTGCTTAGCACAAATGGGTATAGAACGAGTAGAATCGGCTTTAATCACGATTTTCTGCGAAGCCATAGTTGTTGCAAAGTGCCAGTCGTTAAGAAATACTCATTGCTCATTAAAAGGATCATATGCAGACCGTGCATTTTGATAAAATCAATTCCAAAATAAGAGGTGATGATAATTTTTACGATCTAAAAATAGTGCGTAACGTTATGGTCCATAATCAACAATGGGATTGCAAAACATCCTCGGACAACCATGTTGCCTTGATCGGCTGTTTGCAATTGAAGCCATGGCATCTGCACATTTCTCTGCGTGCGCAACGAAACTAGATCTTGCGGAATTCGGTTTCATCAATCATCGAAATAATAGCACCAGTTTCGTTAGGCCTCTTCACTATGTACCAGCAGCACCAGGTAGCTTTGCAGACGTCTTTGGTTGTTGAGATGGAGTACCTAAGATCATGATATCTATGAGCAAATCATCGTTCTATGTTGCTGTAGAAATCGGATTCCTCAACCCGCGGAACAAGTGCCATAAAAATGCGCAATCTTTATTAACAAAGTTAGGACAGGTTCAAAAAGGGTACGTGACAAAGGTCTAGCATGTTCGCAATTACTCTCGATTTTCACGAATCATACGTTTTTTGGAGCTTGGCGGGAAAACAAGTTCGAGGGATAATGGCGGGAAATTCAAACTTGGATATCGCGGTAATATCTGGCTCCCTCCAAAGCCGGGAATGCTTTGGACCCTACACGATTTCTTCTTCTTCCATTACTTCCTTTTCACAGTGTCTTCTGGCTCAATCGTTGGGGTTCTTGGACTCATCGCCCTTCTCTAACAAGACCAGCTTGTTCGCCGGGCGGTGATACTCAATCAAAAGTCCTTAAAGCTTTCGGGTTCCGATCACCAACCTTGATCCGCACGCTTCGAACAGTGCCGCTTTGACCAGGGTACGTCTCTATTACCCGAGCAAGTCGCTAAAGGTTTCTTGGTTGGATCTCGTCCTTGAGAATGACTATGTCACCGAATTGCAAATTGCTTCGTTTTTTTATTCACTTGGCTCGTGGCTGCAACAATTGCAAATACTCGTGGCGAAAACGTGTCCAAAACTGCTCAGCCAAGTATTGGGTTCGTCGCCATTGCCGCTTGGAATATAAGTCAGGACTGACGAATTTTCCTGGAGGAGGGATGAATACGCCTGTCTTTTGCGTGAGGAGCATGCTCGATTTCAACGGCAATGGGCTGAGACATGAACTACTGTATAATCTTGGATCAGAAGTGTCAATTGGTGCATTCCTTTGAGAAGTATATTCCCGAGGATTGCTTTTCAGTTTTAAACAATGTTCTCAAAAAAACCTTGGTAATTGAATCAATTCGGCCATTCATGTGAAAAGAAAACGCGTAACACAAGATAAAAAGTACAATGAGGCAAAGAAAGTGAAGAAACTAAGCTCAAAGTGAAGCTCACAGAACTATTTTTTGAAAGCGTTTAAAACAATTGTTATCTATTTTAGTGTTCAAAATATTTAAGAAAATACCTAAATCCACATCAATGTCTAGTTGATACTACTGATGTTTCATTTGCCTCAAATATCAAATCATTGATTTCACTAGCTCACTCCTCCTTTTTCTCGTCCCCCACTCTTGCACTCAGACTCGCTCAGTTGTCTTTTGCGTGAGGAGCATGCATTAATTCAAGGCTGAGAGGATCGTTTAAACTAGCGAGCATTCAAATATTTTCCACCTCACACATCAACATGTGGAAAGTTTCTTCATTCAGGAGGTGTCCATGGTCCATCATAAAAGAGGCAAGAATCGCACGGATCGAGCGAATTTGTCGCTCCCAAATACCTCCAAAGTTAGACGCTGAAGGTGGATTCCTTTTGTATTCCTCAAAGTTTGGTCCCCGTTCCCTGAGAAAAGCAGCCACAGCGTCCTGATCCATTTCCTCAAGAGCTTCGCTCAGCTCCCGTTCTGCTCCGACAAAGTTCAGGCCATTGTCGGACCTTAGAAGTCGTATTGGACCCCTTCTGGACACCATGTGTCTCAAAGCCGCAATGTAGGAGGAGGTATCCAAGGACGTGGCCACCTCAATATGGACCGCTCTTGAACTCAAGCAGGAGAAAATCACTCCATATCCTTTTTCATCCTTACGTCGGTTGCAAATCATGAAGGGGCCAAAAACTAGACTCCAGCGTAGGAGAATGGCAGTGCGGTTTGAAGTCGGTCCAAGGGCAAATCAGCCATTTGAGGCTGCTCTGTTTTACCCCAGAGATACTTGCAACGAAAACAGTTTGATAAAAATCCCCGAACCCGAGAGTTCACTCCTTGGATACAATATCCACTTTGGCGGATAGCGTAAATGGTGAATCCTCGGCCTCCGTGAGCAACTTGGGCGTGATGGCTCCCAATGATAAGATCGGAAATTCTTCCTTCCTTGGGGATAATCAATGGAGGGACATCTTGATTTGGGAGCTTTCCAAAACGTCGGCACAACGTCGACAAGGGACTACTGACTTTAACCCAGGATCTTTTTCTTTCTCTTTCACATTTTGGTTTGGGTCCTCCAAGAGCTTTGATCTCATTTCCAAACATTCGAGCCTACTCTCTTTTAATCAATAGCCTCTCTGCTTTGCTAAATATCCGATTCTTTGAAGCGGTTCAAATCTGGAGGATTCGAGTGACAGTTTCTTTCTTCCATTTCGGTCCCTGGACCTCAAGTCCACGTCGTGTTTGAACGTCAAGAACTTCAAAAATCGTAACCATACTCCAACTGATCGTTTTAGTTTGTACCATAAGGTCCAAGATGTGCTCATTCTCAACTTGAGTAGCCCGCACAGCCATTTCTTTCTTCACCTCTGGGTCGTTCTGATCAATATGGAATTTCTCCACAGCAGGCACTCTCCAAGAACAATCTCGATTCTATAAGAACTCAGATCCAATTAACCATCGATGGGTAGCTTGAATCCCAACCCAACTCAATCCTCTCGAGGCGTCATCGGCCGGATTTTTAGAAGTATCGACATATCGCCAGGACATGGGCGACGTTACAGAGCGAATTTTTCTAACCCAATTAACCACAAACAGATGGAATCGGCGCTCTTCATTGCAAATGTATCCAATAACAACAGTGCTATCCGTCCAATAGTACTGGCTCAATTCTTCAATATCCAACTGACTTCTCACATGATCCGAGAGTGAGGCAGAGAGAACTGTTGGGACCAATTCCATCCTTGGAACTGTTGTTGGTTGGCTAGGGGCCACTCGTGCTTTTCCGTCAACAAAGCTCACCTGGATGGTTCCGTTCTCGTCCTCCAGCCTTAAATAAGCAACTGCTCCGTATTCATAGGTCGATCCGTCGGAAAAACAATGAAGTTCTGCGGAAGTTTGTTTTCCAAATCCAGCGTTCTTAAACGATCTTGATAATTTCACCAGCGATAACTCTTGTAACTCATCTATCCACTTATCCCACTTTTGCTTGAGGTCAGGTGGAACTGGACTCCCCCATCCCAGTTTCAGGGAGCAAACTTCTTTTGAATTAATGCGGCCTGGGAGAAGGAAGGCTGTCCCAGCCCCACTGGGTCATATACACTCGAGATTGTTGACAACATTGAGCGTTGGGTAAGTATAGTTTTGTCAATCTTGACTCAAAATCCAATCGTATCGTCATCGACATTCCTAACGACTCCCAAAGCTCTCTCGGCTGGAAGCTTCAAGATCTCCAGGGCAAGAGTTTCCAGTGGGTGGCTCTCCAATCCTCAGGAATTGAGTGCAAGAACTCCCTTGATTTGATACGAATTATGTGAGGCGAAATCCTCCCTTCCAACATAAGTCTTTGACTTCTTTGGCCACGGTTAAAGCCTCTGAAACATTTCCCATACTTTTGATACAATAGTCTACGTAAAAATTCCGGTTTATCGTGGCGACAGCAGTTTCGCTGAATTCGTGGCCATGCATGATCAATGGCGGTTAGCTTCAAAGCGTAGTTAGAACAACCTGGGGAACTTCGACCACCGAACAAATGGCGAGTCATTTCATACTCTACAAGATTACCATTCTCGTCGTTTTCTTCAAACCAGATGAAACGAAGATAGTTCATGTCCTTTTCTGGTATTTTCACTTGGTAGAACATTTTTTGGATATCTGCCGTAAAGGCCACGGACTCCTTCCGAAATCGCATCAACACGACCATTAATTGATTGGTAAGATCTGGGCCGCTCAATAACTCGTCGTTTTTGGACCGATTATCCACTTTGTTGGCGCAATTAAAAACGACGCGAATCTTCCCCTTTTGTTTGTGATATACGGCATGATGAGGAATGCAATGGCTCAAGCCTTCCCCGGTATTCGCTAACTTGTGATGAGACACTCTTTTCGCGTGTCCGTTCTTGAATAAGTCACCCATGAATTCTAAATAGTCATTTCTGAATGCTTCACTATCTTGCATTTTCTTTACGATTCCAGCAACGCGTTTCTTGGCCATTGTTCTACTATCAGGGAGAATGAGGGGCCGATTCTTGATTGGCAGTGGCACCTCATACCTTCCATCAATACACTTGGTTCCCTTTTCGACAATATATCAATGAACTTCAGATCATCTCCCGAAATCATGTCATCAACGCCAGCAATTTGCATGGCACTGGGAATGCAGGGATTGACAAAATCTGAATCCGACAAATTGGCCAACATTTCGGCCACGCCCAGGTCTTTGATGATTTCTCTTCCAAAAATTCGTTCAGGAACGACCTTAGTTAAATTGCAGAGGATTTGACGACGATCTTCTGAAGAATCTGGATAGAATGTTGGCTGTCCTGAGCCTGAAAATGAAAGTCAACCCTGTCCATCTGAGAAGTCCAGCAAGGAAAATAATCTGGTCGTTACAGAGAAAGTGACAAAGAAAGAAGGGAGTTTAGACGATTTTGGGCAAGTTTCTCTAGGTCTAAATTGTAAGGCTTTAAAATATCTGATTGAAGAAATCGTAGCAAAAGTGAAGTACGAGACACCGAACAGATTAGGGAATCAGCTGTCTAGCAAGGGTACTGTAATTTAATGCTCTTGCTTTTTTCGATTTATCTTTGTCTCTTGCCCCAACCCCCGATCACTCATTCCTTTCCAGAAATATTATGTTGTAGACAAGTCATGATTATTCTCACATGTGTTCAATGAGTTACCTTTCAGCTGCCGCTCATCGCTCCTTTTCATTTGCAAATTGTTGCCCCTTTTTTCCCCCTGTAACCAAGTTTGTGTTGGCTTATTGCATAAGGCCAAAGGGGGGAGTATGTTCCGTCCACAATCGAGTACATAATCCTAATATGATACGGATAAATGATGTACAGGATGAATGATTGCTCCCGGAACGAGTTTTATCAAAATGTTAAGATAATGTATGATATTATCTTGGGAAAATCACAAAGTTGTTGGATTGCCCATCGTGTAGTCCGTTTGTAGGTCAGATGTCGACCAAATGCCAGCCTAATGCTCGTAGTGACGTCGTGATCCATCATAACCAGCTCCTCCAGCCCTTGATCATAGATGTACAATGTCGCTGGAACCGGTTGTATCAAAGAGCTTTGTGATTCAGTGTGAATCAATCTCTACATCGTTCCTATCACCAAGGAAAAGCTCCACTACCCGAGGGGCTGGTCAGCCCAGCTACAACCATGGGTGAGGAATGTCGGCTACATGTTGGAAGGGAGGAGAAACAGGAAATCCTCGGTCATCAAAAACGATATTCTCGTGATTATTTTGAGAAGGGGGAAGAGGATCTGAATAAGCAAGCTCATCCTCAAGGATCGATGTTGCCAAAATGTCGGCCCCCTGACGGCAAATGACGACCAATCCTTCCTGGATATCCCGTTGGGACGTGGTTCCGGCCCAATGTTTTGTGTGCAACAGTTTTACAGAAGAAACCGTCGCCGTCCACCAAGGGCCCTGGGACAACCCGTTTTAGCCTCCATGAAGAAGAGGCGGAAACCGACGTGGTACGGGAAATTTAACCAAAACCACAGTCACATTTTTGCGCTCGAGGAGAGCAGAGTCACAAGTTGGTGCTCGAGGAGAAGAGAGCAACACATCATACCTCAAGGAGAAAAGTCACATTTTGGTTCTCAAGGAGGGAAGTCCGTTTTGAACCTCTCCGAGAAGTGACCATTGAACATTGAAAGAAAAAACAACTCCCATCTTGAAGCTCTTGCTGGTATTTGAACGAGAACATTTTGATAGACGTGCTGGAGGTTGAATCGATCCATTTTGAATAAGGACAGTGAAAGTTAACGCTTGGAGTCAGGACCCAGGAAGCCGTGCAGAGTCGAGAGGACCTGGGGAAGTGCATAGCATACATCAGTGAGCCAGCATAGACGTGTTGAAAAGTCTCTGGAGCTGAGTACAGGCGCAACTTCTGAGTTATACACCGTCAATTCGATTCTGGACCTTCAATCCCATCGAACCGACGTC
>NC_081444.1:9302833-9305265 GCF_007210705.1 Tigriopus californicus
AAGAATCACCCTCATCAAAAAGTAGGATCAAACCATTTTCTGTCCATGTATGCTTTCCCTCTTCCATGGCCAAGCAATTACCCCTCTTTCATTACCCGAGCAAGACAGCTGATTGGTAGAGTGTCATTTTCATATAGAGCAATTGAATAAAGTAGATGTAAGATTTAGACAGTAACCGAAGTTCATCTTTGATTTGGCAAGAATCTGGTGTTAGAATCTAAGAGTAGAGATCAGCATCGTTTGATAGATGCCCACTAGATTAGGATAGTGACCACATTTTGCCTTGAAAATTGGCCCAGGTATATGCCCGACAACCAAGATTGCTCTGGGACCGTGGGGAGTAGAGGCAGCTAGCGATTTGTATCCTTAGTCAATTGATTGATGATTGTTTGAGGCCCTGATAAAGCAAGCTCGAACTATTGATTGTATGCCCTGATTAGGGTTATAACCGGAGGCCTTTAGATAGGTATAAGAAATTGAAGCCTATGCACTAAGTGCTCTCCATCTTTGAGAGCTACCAAGGTATTTTTACCTAGTGCTTGGGTCAAGAGTTCCATGTTTTCATTCACCACGGGAATTCATACCTCAAGTAAACCAACTGGACTCTCGACAGACAATTCCGGTGAGATAAGAGAGGCCTAATGTCCAGCCGGCCAACAATCTAGAAATTGAGAACCAGAATAAGCAAAAGCCGGTGGTGTTGACAAGTTCAAATTCGTCCGCAGCAGAATCCGTCTTGCCAGTCCTCCAACTCACCGTTTGAGGTCCCACGGGAAAAGCCGCAATCACATACGCCCTGCTGGACTCAGGGTGTACTACTTCTTTCATCAAACGATCATTGGCCAATGCCATTGGATTGGAGGGGAACCCTATCAATTTGAGAATTCAGACGTTAGGGAAGAAGTTTCCGGAGGAGAAGAATCATGAATTGGTAGAATTCAGCATCATGAACGAAAAATCATCACTGAAAATGAAAGCAGCCACCATAAAGACGATATGTGGAGATATTCGAACGGTAGACATTGGAGAAGAAAGTGGCTGTCCACAGCAAGATTTTGCTTGTCCAAAAAGGGAAGGAAAGGTGTCCATCGGCCTTCTCATAGGTGTGGATTACCTAAGAGAAAATTGTTATGAATTCACAAGTACCCAACACCGGATCGGACTTGAGTACCATTTCCACCAAATTTGGGCATTGCGTTATGGGGACCAGCACCCGCTACCCAACAAGTCTTCAACCTGACCAAGAGACCGCCATGCCGGTGGTAACGGTTCTCATGGGCAAGACCACGATCGGGGAAGATTTGCAGCGGCTATGGACCTTGAAAATCATGGGAATTAGTGACCAAGAAGACGGCCAATTAACAGCAGCGGAAGAAAGACCGTGGAACATTTTGAAAAATCCACTCATTTGGAAAATAAGCGCTATGAAGTGTCACTTCCATTCCGAGAACGGATTCCGAAGGTAGAAAATAACTACATGCAAGCGCTGAGATGCTTGGAGTCTTTAGAAAGAAGATGGGAACGTTACCAAGAATTTGCATCAGCCTATAAGGAAGCCATGAATGAGTACTTCGAGAAGGGTTATGGTCACATAGTGCCCAGTGAAGAAGTCAGGAAACCCAAGGAAGTGTTTTACCTGCCGCACTCAGCGGTAATGAGAGAAGAATCTCTATCCACTGCTGTTCGCATTATATTCAATGCATCAGCAGCCTATAACTATAAGGGTGCCTCGTTAAATGAGTCTACCCTGGTTGGCCCAAAGCTGCAGAAAGACATTCTGGATATCCTGATCAAAATGCGATCCAAACCAGTGGTCATTGCTGGAGACATTTTTAAAATGTTTCTCCAGATACAACTGGCTCCAACCGATCGAGATTATGTCCGGTTTTTGTGGCGCAATGAGAAGAATCAAGCAGTGCGAGTCTGTCGCTTCCAAAGTCTAGTATTCGGTTTGGCTTGTTCACCATACCTCGCCAACGCAGTAATCCAGGATCTAGCTAACAGAGATGGCAGTTCCCATCCCATGGCCAGTCAAATCTTGAAGAACGACATCTATGTTGACCATGTGTTCATCTTCGCTGACTCCTCGGCTGAAGCCCTTGCCAAGCTTGACCAAGTCAATGAAGTGCTTCAAGAGGGAAGCTTCACACTTACAAAGTTCTATTCGAATAGCTTAGAGGTGTGCAACGCAATACTGGAGGAGAAATTAAACCTGTTCCGTCCACCTGCCAGGGGTGAAATGTCCTGACTTATTGAATTCCCGTGGTGAACGGAAACATGGAACTCCTGACCAAAGCACTAAGTAAACATACCTTGATAGCTCTCAAAGATGGAGAGCACCTAGTACAAGGGCTTAAATTTCTTAGAGCTATCTTAAGGCCTCCGGTTATAACCCTAATCAGGGCATACGAGCAGTAGTTTGAGCTTCCTTT
>NC_081444.1:9305316-9314294 GCF_007210705.1 Tigriopus californicus
ACAAGAGTGATGAACTTTAGATACAGTTGCATACAAATCACTTGCTACCTCTACTCCCTACGATGCCAGCACGATCTTGGTCGTCTGGGAAATCTAAGCTACTCTTCAAGGCAAACTGTACAGTTCAATCTACTTTATTCATCACAAACACGAAAATGATTCTCTACCAATCAGCGGTCTTGCTCGGGTAATGAAAGAGGGGGTAATCGCTTGGCCATGGAAGATGGAAAACATACATGGACAGAAAATGGTTTGATCCTACTTTTTGATGAGGGTGATTCTTGTCCAACTGAGATTCACGGCGATGACGTCGGTTCGATGGGATTGAAGGTCCAGAATCGAATTGACGGAGTATAACTCAGAAGTTGCACTTGTACTCAGCTCCAGAGACTTTTCAACTCGTCTATGCTGGCTCACTGATGTATGCTATGCACTTCCCCAGGTCCTCTTGACTCTGCACGGCTTCCTGGGTCCCGACTCCAAGCGTTGACTTTCACTGCTCTTATTCAAAAATGGATCGACTCAACCTCCAGCACGTCTATCAAAATGTTCTCAATTCAAATACCAGCAAGAGCTTCAAGATGGGAGTTTCTATCACTTTCAATGTTCAATGGTCACTTCTCGGAGAGGTTCAAAACAGACTTCTCTCCTTGAGAACCAAAATGTGACTCTGCTCTCCTCGAGCCCAAAAATGTGACTGTCTGTTGATTCAACTTTCCCTTGCAATGTTGGCTTCCGCCTCTTCCACATGGAGGCTAAAAGGGTTGTTCCAGGGCCCTTGGTGGACGGCGACGGTTTCTTCGGTAAAACTGTTGCACCTGCATGACATCTGACCGCAACAAGGATTTTCACATACCAATGTCCAGGGTTGACCTCCTTTCGTCAGGCTAGCCACATTGGCCATCAAGGGGTTTCTTGGATTGCCGACAATGGATTGTGTCTGCCTCTTCTGTAAGGTGTGGGATGTGGGTCACATCTGACCACCAGTGGGTCTAGACGGCAAAGGGTTGACATTGGGCCGGAACTACGTCCCAACGGAACATTCAGGAAGGATTGGTCGTCATTTGCTGTCAGGGGGCCAACATTTTGGTAACGTCGATCTTGAGGGTGAGATTGCTTATTCCGATTCTCTTCCCCCTCTCACAATGATCACGAGAATATCGTTTTTTGGTGGCCGAGGATTTCCTGTTTCTCCTCCCTTCAAACATGTATCCGACATTCCTCACCCATGGTTGTAGCTGGGCTGACCAGCCCCTCGGGTACTGGAGCTTTTCCATGGTTTGATGGTTTGATGACGTCACTACGAGCATTAGGCTGGCATTTGGTCGACATCTGACCGACAAACGGACTACACAATGGGCAATCCAACAACTTTGTGATTTTCCCAAGATAATAACATACATTTTCTTCACATTTTGATAAAAACCGTTCCGGGAACAATCATTCATCTTGTACATCATTTATCCATGTCATATTAGGATGATGTACTCGATTGTGGACGGAACATACTCCCCCCCTTGGCCTTATGCAATAAGCCAACACAAACTTGGTTACAGGGGGAAAAAAGGGGCAACAATTTGCAAATGAAAAGGAGCGATGAGCGGCAGCTGAAAGGTAACTCATAGAACACATGTGAGAATAATCATGACTTGTCTACAACATAATATTTCTGGAAAGGAATGAGTGATCGGGGGTTGGGGCAAGAGACAAAGATAAATCGAAAAAAGCAAGAGCATTAAATTACAGTACCCTTGCTAGACAGCTGATTCCCTAATCTGTTCGGTGTCTCGTACTTCACTTTTGCTACGATTTCTTCAATCAGATATTTTAAAGCCTTACAATTTAGACCTAGAGAAACTTGCCCAAAATCGTCTAAACTCCCTTCTTTCTTTGTCACTTTCTCTGTAACGACCAGATTATTTTCCTTGCTGGACTTCTCAGATGGACAGGGTTGACTTTCATTTTCAGGCTCAGGACAGCCAACATTCACACTGGGCTTTTCTGTCTTCGACTTTGAATGCATGGGGGTGAATTGCTCTTTCTGTATTGGTCTCCTTTTCATCTTTTTCCTTCTCTCATCCATTTGGCCTTTGGATTTGGCCTGGTTTGGTTCAATCAGTTCACTCGGCATCCTTGAATTGCTCATGATGGGGTCTCTCTCGGCTTCTTTCCTCGAAGTCTTCTCAACCCGCTTGCGGCATTTTTGGATCTTCCGTTCTTCAACGTTTACCTCCCCCCCATTGGGCTGGCGCTGACGGCGTTGATCGTGGCCTCGACCACCTTTCTTTTTTCCCCTCACATTGGGGTTATCCGTTTTCTTGCGCCCAAAGTGGAGCAAGACATTATGAAATTTTTGGCATTTCTGGCAAGGAGGAGCCTGGCACTTTCCAAAATCATGCTTGATCAGACACTTAAAGCATAGGCGATTTACGCGAGTTAACTGCCACCTGGCGGACGTAGGGTAGAGGGCCACCTTTTGGCACTCTGTTATATCTCTATGAGCTGGCTCATCACAAAATGGGCACTTGCTGTGGCTCGACGTGCATACATCATCAAAAACATGCTGATACTTGGGCTGCTGATGAACTTTCCACGATCCCTTTGAGAAGGATGTCTGCTCTGGTCTTCCTTCTTCCTTCTTGACTTTGGTTTGCGTCTTCACCTCTGTAGCGTCTAGGAGACTTTCATTCTTTATGGTATCTTGTCCCTTTTCCGACACTTGAGCTGACAATAAAACCACCTGTGGCGAAGATGATCTCTTGAAGCATTCTTCCTTCTTCTCATGAGCATCATGAGGATTTGCATAAGAAAACATAGCATCTAAAATACGTTCCTTTGGGACGGAATCTTTGGGGGTCTTCTTCTTCTGTTGTTGGGAGTTTCGGGCACGTACCACTGGGGATTTATAGCATCAATGAGGAATTCGGAGAAGTCACTGATTAACACTTGTTCTCCACGTTGATCCATTTCCTGGACTTTTCCTTTCCACTGAATAAGCACTTCATATGGCAACTTGTGTTCAATTGGTTGAATTAATAGCATAGCCAGTTGACGTGAGTCCTGGTCAATCAACTTAAATAAAGCTACATAGTTGTTTACCACTAACAAAAGCTCCAGCAAATCAACATTCTCTTCCTTCAGTTGGTCCAGCTCAATCGTCATTTCGCTTAGTAAGTCTCGTTGTCTCCCGAAAATTTGGTGTAGGTTCACGATTGCCTCTTCATAAGAACCGTGGGACGATGCTAATTGAAGAGCCGCTCCTCTCAAGTGACGTTTCAAGTATGCCAGCTTACTGGCTGGATCCAAACCGGGATTTTATTGATACACATCCCGAAAAGTTGGCCACCACTGAAAGAATTTCTTTGCACTATCTCCCAAGAATACTGGAACCTCCAACGTGGGCAGCTTATAGGTAGCTAGCGCCCCTAGGTGTCCTGGAACCATGGTGTCCACATCCCCTAACCATGAAATCTTTCTGAGGGGGGAATCCACGGGTTGAATTGGTAGTTTCATCAACGTTGGTCTCGATCCAGAGCTGTCAGGACTGTTGGGACTCGTGAGATTTTGCCTTGTCTCCCCCATAGGCGCGGGCGTGGGCCTGGGAGAATCCGTATTCGGGAATTGGGGTCTCCTCCAGTCGGGTTGATTTTCCACTTGTTTGTCTTGCATGTTTTCTACACTCCTTGTCCTGTGCGATGATTGTTCAACTCTTTTTTCTATTCTCAATTCTGCAACCTCCCTTGACAATTGAGACAAGGCCTCCATGAGAGAGGTCATCATTGACGAGACCTCAATTGACGGTGAAACACCTTCCGTTGACTTCGTCATTCTGGGGTTGGACACAGGCATGTTTTCTCCGACTGTCTATATCTCTTTCTTTGAAATTCTTCACTTACAATCGTACGTCAATTTGAAATCTTGAGCACAGTTCTTTCGACTTATGGAAGTTTTGAATTGCTCCCGACAAAAGAGAAACGTGCTGAATCTAGGCAAACTATTCAGTAATCAGCCTCAACACAAGTAATAGCACCCAAAGAAGAACTATGTAAATATATGGTGCAAGCCTTTTATTGCCTTTCATAAAATGTGCAACTCACGGCACAAAATCAACTCTTATGGAGCTTGAAATGAATTCCTAGTATGAGTGCACTCAGGGCACGAAATTCAAGCTTTGGGACTCTGAATTAATCGCTGTACCAACAAGACGTACTATGCGCTTCTTTAGCACGAGCCGTTTACTGCCTTTTTAAAATAAATTGGGAACACAAAACCCAAAAAGTGACTTGGTCGTGGATTGGAATATCGGCACTAAAAGTATTGCTATGATTTTTGGCACAAGCCGTCAATTGACTTTCAAAATCAATTGGGTAAAGCAGAACCCAACAAATACGATGCAAATCAGAAATTATCTGAATTATTGAAGCATCAAAAAGATGTACTAAATGCTTCTTTGTCTCAATTCAGTTTTTCTTTTTTCATTAGTGGGTCTACAAGCTAATCGTGGACAAAATTTTGGCACCAAAAAGAAACTATGTTTCTTTGTCGCGAGCCGGTTTCAGCTTTCAAAACACTGGGAAAAAATCAAGGTCAAGGGCTGGAGGAGCTGGTTATGATGGAACACGACGTCACTACGAGCATTAGGCTGGCATTTGGTCGACATCTGACAAACGAACTACACGATGGGCAATCCAACAACTTTGTGATTTTCCCAAGATAATAACATACATTATCTTAACATTTTAATAAAACCCGTTCCGGGAGCAATCATTCATCCTGTACATCATTTATCCGTATCATATTAGGATGATGTACTCGATTGTGGACGAAACAAAACCCAAAAGCTCTCTTACACCTCCAGCCGGATGAACAAAAGGCCAAGGCCCTCGGTGTGTCCTTCCACACCAACACGGATGAGTTAGTCTATCAAGTCCATTCGGTAGCCACCACGTGGGACCCTAATACCATTGAAACCAAGCCCACAGTGTTGTCAAAAATCGCAGGAATCGCCATCCTTCTCAAAATATGCATCCAGAGCATATGGAAAAGGGGGAATATTGATTGGGATGGTAAACTTCCAACAGAAATACAGCAAGAATGGACTCAAGCTATAAAAATCTTGGCCCTCCAACAGACTCAGCATTTCCTGAGGTACATTGGTTTCAAAACTCGGGAACAAATGGTAGAATTACATGCGTTTTGTGATGCCTCAAAAAAGGCCTATGCATGTTGCATCTACATACGTTACGTTCTGGGCGATAACATCCGGGTCACCCTGTTACTCGCTAAAGTAAAAGTGGCACCAACCAAACTCTTAGCGATACCGAGACTGGAATTGATGACTTGTCGAATTGGGGCGACTCTACACCAAAGAGTCCGGAATGTCATGGACCACGTGACGTCGTCAAAGTTCTATACGGACTCAACCATTGCCCTACAGTGGATCAACTCGAAGCCAGAAAAGCTCAAAACGTTCGTATCCAACCGCGTCACCGAAATTCAGAAGCTCACCCAGGCGAAAGACCCAGGCGGAACTACGGACCAAAGCCTCAATGCAATCAAATGAAGTGTGCGGGCTAGGGTTGGAGCCAGAGAAGGAACTTCTATTTGGGGTGCTAAACCCAGCAAGATTCAATTCATATTTGTTCAACCTGTTCGTGAATCATCAAGGCATCATTTGTATGCGAGGGCGTTTAGCTTTAGCCGATAAACCCACCACTAAATTACCATTACTGTCAGGCAAGCCAAAATTGGTTCAATTGTTCATTAGGTATCAACATCAAGAATTGGCCTGTAGTGGGTTGGATCAGCTTCAAGCACACCTTCGACAACAAAATGTGGATTTTGGGGGAAGAAGAACTCTGAGAACTGCAATTGGGCATTGTCCAAAGTGTTTCCGAGACCACCTCACCCAGACAACAAGCCAACCAAGTCAACTGCCTCCCCAACGAATGACTTTCCTCCCCCATTCTCCAGGACTGGCCTTGATTATGCCGGACCATTGTTTACCAAGCAAGAGGGAGGGAGAGCTCATGAGAAAAGGTATATACTCCTTTTTACCTGCATGACCACGCGAGCTGTTCACCTGGAAATGACCAAGAGACTGAACACAGATGAGACATTGACGGCCATAACACGATTCATCGCTAGGAGGGGACGGACTACCACGGCTGTTCATGTCTGACAATGCCAAGAGTTTCAGCAATCGGGAGATTTTTTGGCCAACCTGACGAAAAAGAACATTCAATGGCAGTTTATCCCGCCGTATACCCCACATCATGGGGAAGCCTGGGAATGTCTCGTAAGGACAATAAAGACACATTTGCAGAGAACAATAGGCACTGCGATACAAGCATCTCGGAAGAGGAATTCAACAAGTGCATCAGAGTGAAAGAACAATTCTTGTGCGGGATTAACACGCTCCAGAAGCAGTTTAAGGACGATTGCGCAGCGAGTTTGTTGGCTGGACGAGAGATTGAACGAGGTAACTGTGGAGTGGACATTGTGGGGAAATACCCAGCAGCAGTGCAAGTTGATCCATTCACATTTCTTCTTCACCACCCACAACGGGCCACACTATACCTCGAATGTGCTGACAATAAAAGAAGCAAACAGATCTTGCAAGGGACGTTCATAACCCATCTGGAGGGATGTGAAGGCAACAACATTTTTTACCAAGTGTGGGGGCAGTTGAGTCTTGGACCAAGGGTAGAGCAATTCATCCAGCCAGAGGAAGAGTATAATGCAAAAAGCCTACGTACTGAACGAAAAAGACATGAGCCACATACATAATCTCAAACTTAACAAAACTAATCCGTTAGCAGTTTAGGACTTGACCCTAATAGCACCCACGAACGATAATTGGAAGAGGGTTTTACTCATATCAGGGTCAGTTGCTAGCCTAGTGGGATTGGTTGTCTTGACCAGACGTCATTGTAGAAAAGGGAAAAGACAACTCCAGACAGGGTCATCCGAAGAAAGGCAAGCACCGGAAGAAATACCGCTGCAGGGTATAGCACCAAGTTTTGAAAATTTGAGCCCACGGGCTCGGAGGATGCTAGCACTAGCGTGAATAAAAAGCAACGACACAATATAGAGAATCAGCCGTCTAGCAAAGATAATGTACGTTAACGTTCATGCCTTCTCGTTTTCTTGGGCTCTTGCCCCTCCCACTGCATCATTCCTTGTGCATAATTGTAAACATTTACCAGTACTCATCATATGCATGATATCAGTTCCCTTTCAGCTGTCGTTAATTGCTCCCTTTTATTTCCCATTTTGTCGGCCCCTCTTTCCCCCTATGATCAAGTTTATGTTGGCTTATTCCATAAGGCAAAGGGGTGGAGTATGATCCGTGCACAATCGAGTACATCATCCTAATATGATATAGATAAATCATGCACACGATAGTTCACGGAACGGTATTTATCAAAATGTGTAAGACAATATATGTTATGATCTTGTGGAAATCACAAAGTCGTTGGACCGCCCAACGTATGTCAGTTGGCGGTCAGATGTCGACCAAATGCCAACCCAATGCTCGCAGCAACGTCGTAATCCATCGTAAGCAATCTCATCCTTAAGAATCGATGTTACCAAAATGTCAACCCTTTACCATCCAGACCCAGTGGTGGTCAGATGTGGCCCACATACCATACTTTACAGAAAAGGCAGACATAATCCATTGTCGGCAATCCGAGAAACCCTTTGATGGCCAATGTGACTGGCCTGACGAAAGGAAACGAAACCCTGGACATTGGAATGTGAAAATCCCTGTTGTGGTCAGATGTCGTTCAGGTGCAACAGTTGACAGAAGAAGCCGTCACCCTCCACCAAGGGCCCTGGGACAACCCGTTTACCCTCCATGAGTAAGAGGCGGAAACCAACGTGGTACGGGAAATTAAACCAAAACAGCAGTCACATTTTGGACCTCAAGGAGATAAGTCACATTTTGGATCTCGAGGAGATAAGTCACATTTTGGATCTCGAGGAGATAAGTCACATTTTGGATCTCGAGGAGAACAGAGGGACCATTGAACATTGAAAGTGATAGCAACTCCCAACTCGAAGCTCTTTTGCTGGTAGTTGAATCAAGGACAATTTTGCTAGACGTGCTGGAAGTCGAGTCGATCTATTTTGAAATCAGAGCACTGAAACAAACGCTTGGAGTCGGGACCCAAGAAGCCGTGCAGAGTCAAGAGGACCTGGGGAAGTGCATAGCATAAATCAGTGAGCCAGCATAGACGAGTTGAAAAGTCTCTGGAGCTGAGTACAGGTGCAACTTCTGAGTTATGCTTCGTCAATTCGATTCTGGACCTTCAATCTAATCGAAAGACGTCATTGCCGTGGATCTCTGTTGGACGCAAGAATCACCCTCATCAAAAAGTAGGATCAAACCATTTCTGTCCATGTATGTTTCCTTCTTCCATGGCCAAGCAATTACCCCTCTTTCATTATCCGAGCAAGACAGCTGATTGGTAGAGTGTCATTTTTCATACAGAGCAATTGAATAAAGTAGATGGAACTGTAACCAAGTTCATCTTTATGATTTAGCAAGAATCAGGTGTTAGAATCTAAGAGTAGAGATCAGCATCGTTTGATAGATGCCCCACTGGATTAGGATAGTGACCACATTTTGCAGGATAGTAGCCTTGAAATTGGCCCAGGTATATGCCAGACCACCAGATGCTCTGGGACCAATGGGGAGTAGAGGTAGCTGGCGATTTGTACTCTTAGTCAATTGATTGATGATTGTTTGAGGCCCTGATAAAGCAAGCTCGAACTATTGATTGTATGTCCCTGATTAGGGTTATAACCGGAGGCCTTTAGATAGGTCTAAGAAAATTGAAGCCCATGTACTAGGTGCTCTCCATCTTTGAGAGCTATCAGGTATTGTTACCTAATGCTTGAGTCAAGAGTTTCCATGTTTCATTCACCACGGGAATTCAATAAGTCAGGTTACCTTCCAACATCTCTCTCTT
>NC_081444.1:9314436-9315896 GCF_007210705.1 Tigriopus californicus
GTGTCTAGCGAACAACAGAAAAGTTCGCACGCCAATTTGACGGAGTTCCATTCGTTGACTCTTTGGTTGGAGTTCGAAAGGGCAATGTCGCTGTATTTGATCCGTATTGCCTTGGTATAGAGCGTATAGGCAAGTGGTACTGGAGGTTTTGGTGAGCCCTCTCAAGTGGGGGCATAAATGGAGCTGTCTCAGTTTGACGCACGGATTGAGGTCAGGTTGATTGAGCTCCTGGTAGAGGGTGCCTTCCTCATTCATCATCAGGTGTTGGTTTGGATGGGTGATTCTTAGTTCATGACCTTGGTTGGTCATTATTGGCATTGGCAAGTGACGGTGTATAGTGAATGTTTCTGGAGTGATTGTATGTCTAAGGTTGCGTGTTCTCCCGTACATATATTTACGATAATGTCTTTGCTCTCCATTTCTCTGTTACCACGTCATATGCCCATTTGACTCTTGTCCGTCTTCCCGTCGAGACCTCTTATTATCTTCCCAGTTCATTTCCTTTCATCATACGAATTACATACGTTATCAAACTTGGTTTACGATCATTCCGTGGCGCAGTCGATTGCCCATTTGGTCCGTGGAGGTGTAACCGACGTGCAATTGTGAGATTCCCCGTGGATTCCAATTGGTTGGACATCGCCGGTCGACTGGTGGGTCGATCCTACACTTCTGATGGTTGGATCGTCCTTGTAATTCATTTGTGGCTTTCCCGTGGTTCTTTTCCTGCTTAATTTGTGGAATCCGTGGTCGCTTCTGAGCCACCTGCCGCTCTTTTCGTGGCGTTTTGGACTGCGCGTTGGATAAGATTGGATTTGGTCATCGACAAGGTTATGGCTCCCGCGAATCTATTTTGATCACCGAGCCGGCATCCCTTCCATCACCTACAATATTACACAAGCGCATGAGTATACGGTTTTGTCATACAATTCTTCCGTTATTCTCGCGGCGGCGCCTACCTTAGTGGTGCCCAGAACCGTGGCCTCCACCCCCGGGCTGCAACCAATTTCTTCTTTGTTGATGGCCGTTTTTTGTGCATGTACCATGCCAAGAACTGTAGTGAAACACCCTTTCACGAAGTTATCATCGAATGATCATGGCAACAGACAGAATAATGATGGCGACAGATAAAAGTGCCAATGAGTCCCAAGACGGAAATCTATGAATTGCCAAGCCCAAATTTATAGGCCTGAAAAGAGTGCCGTGTGCAAGCCAAGAATCAGACACCTGCCATCAGGGTTCCCGAACCTATAATCGTAATAGAATTGATGTATAAGAGATGTACCCCATTAACAAAGTGGCGCCCCTACTAACCCGAATTCATGTAACCTATGTGTGGAATTCCCCCACCCTTCATGAGATGCGAAGAAAGAAGTAACAAGGAAAGCTCAGAACAAGAAATGAGTTCAGTTGATAATCATAACCAGTCAAGTTGATATCCATAACCCACCTTGCCATCA
>NC_081444.1:9318349-9321167 GCF_007210705.1 Tigriopus californicus
CAGTCACAGTTAAAGCCGGCACCCGACTCGGTACAGTATATACTATCCACTCTAATGAACAATCGAAACTTTGTTCTCCCACGAAAGGTCCCGAGCCCAAATATGAACACTTAGATACCGAGAAAGACGAAGCCACCATCCGCCAGATGTTATGGGACTTCATTGGAGCGCCACCTGAAGCTGACAAGAATGAGCCCCAAAAGAGAGAGAGCATTCACAAATTATTCAAAGACCAGATCCGCCAGCACCCCAAGCTCACAGCGACACAGAAACGGATGACAGAGGATCTGCTCTATCGGTTCTATCATGTGCTCTCGCAATCCAAATATGATGTTGGTAAAACTGATCTCATTGAGTTCCAGGTTGACACCGGAGAAGCCAAGCCAGTCAAGGATTTAGTCCGACCACTAAACCCACTGATGAGAGCCGATCTTCGAAAGACTTTGGATGAATGGCTCAACAATGGAATCATATCGCCCAGCATGTCAGCATGGTCCTCCGCACTGGTCCCAGTTAAGAAGAAAGACGGATCGTGGAGATACGCCGTCGACTACCGATCACTCAACAAAGTCACCAAACGAGACTGTTTCCCGGTAGCTCACAATCTCGAACAATTGGCTAACGAGCGCGCGCCCCAGCCTCCGAGAGCATGATCACCCAAACCATCTCGGAGGGGCTCAGAGTAGAAAAGAGCGCCCTCCTTTATCAATGCTCAAGAACTAGGCAGAGGACCCGATATAGGCTAAGAAACAAGGACTAACAAATGGAGAGGGTGACCGAATTATGAATGATATTAACAACAATAATAATTTGGAATTGGAAAAGGATACTTGAAGACGGAAAAGACAAGAAATGATGTTAAGGAGAGGGAACAAGTGATATAGTTGAAGAACAAGCTCAAGTCTACAGTGGATATTGATCGCTCACGGAAGCCATAAAGGCCGCAAAAGGCGTGGGACCATGAGCATGGGCCCTTCTCCACATGTATTCGGCCATGTACGATTTCAAGAGACGTTGAGACGTTCCAGCTTGCCGTTTGAGCTTCCTTTTAAACTGCATCTAGGTGCCCTCAATGGATTGGGTGTGAATTCTGTCGTCCAGGGGATCCACAAAATTCCGGTCGTGAATGATGACACTGTGTGAATAGATGCCACCATTAATTTGATCAATGTGGGCATAGCTTGCCCATCCATCGTACATGATGTGGGTTCCTGGCAAAATGTGCTCAACTATCGCTTCTTCAAGTGTGTCTCTGGTTCGATTGGGGACCTCGACCATAAAGCACCTTCCCGATCGTCTCTCTACCCCACCGAAAATCCATCGAGTTTGAGGCCAGCGACCCCTGTTGTATTTTGCTTTGGCGATGACGGTCTCGTCAATCTCGACAATCTCGGGTTCTTGCTCCCCATTCTCATTGATGAAAATTCCACCAATAACGGCTTGATTTTGATCCAAGTGCTCCTATGGTAATTTCATATTTATATTCATCTAAATTGAGCACATAGACAGCGTCTTCAACTACCTGACAAACATCTCGATGGAAATTGGCCCAGTCAACCCCTGTTTGGGAAGCCATGCCTCCAGACTCCGAATTGCAGTCCATTAATGGCCAATTTTTGGCCCAACAATAAGTAAAATTTATAATCTGTTGGAGCTCCAAGTGGGCTTGGGCATAGAAGCTCCCCTCTCGAATGGACCGGGAGGAATCACATTGCGGGCATTTCCAATGATACTTATCCCGCTGACGAGTATTCAACCGAATCTCTCGAAAGCGATTGCATTCCTCACAGAGACTTCTATTTCCGATCAACCTTCTTTCAGCTAAAAAAATCAAGCTTTCTTCTTGATTTCTAGTTTTGTCCAACAAATCTTGGTATCGCAATCTTTCTTGCAACACCATATCACGTCTCATAAGTTGCTGAGGTGGGATCACTTGTGTTTGATGCATGATGCCAGATTTAATTGAGGAAACATTTGTTGTAGAACCAAAGATGGGGCAACGGATTTTCCCGCCAAAGAAATTAATTCCCGAAAACGGGTTTACTTCCTGGTTCAAAAATCAACGTCTGGTCACTCTCTCTTTTTTAACGGGCCTTCGAACTCATGAGAATCCAATCGTAGCATCCTCTCTTTCCTATGATACAGGTGATGGCCCAGCGAGCTCTTTATGCTGTACTGGGTATTCCAAAGCAAGCAACCCTCTTCGTCAGTACACGAACTCCATGGTCAGTATCGTTTACCATGGCGCGCGCGCGCAACTTCTGTTTCAGGGCCTCAAAAGCTCGTTGCTGAGTTTCGGTCCACACGAATTCAGTGTCTTTGCATAGCAGCTTTTTCATTGGTTCTGCAATATGACTGAATTTCGGAATGAACTTACGATAATAAGAACATTTTCCTAAGAACGTCCGTAATTCGTTGAGATTCTTAGGGATTGGCCACTCGCGTACGGCTTCTGTGAGGCGCTCGGCCGGGGTGAGACCACCGGGCTTGACCAGGTGTCCGAGCCATACAGCTTCCTCAGTGAATAGCTCCGTCTTGGATGGACCTACTCTTAGGTTGGCTCTCTCTACTGCATGAAGGAATTCTGCAAATCTGAATAGAGCTTGTAGAAACGTCTTAGCAGGAATGAGATGATCGTCGAAGTATGAGAGACATTTGTCTTGCTCGACTAATTCTCCTACGACAATCTTCATTAATCTAGCATATGTGTTGCCTGAATTCATAGCTCCGAAGGGCATTCTATTGAACTCGAATAATCCTTCAGGTGTGGCCATGGCTAATTTCTCTTTGTCTTCTTGTCTGACAGGTATGGCCAAAT
>NC_081444.1:9321218-9325613 GCF_007210705.1 Tigriopus californicus
CTTTTGAGACCCACCATGAGCCAAAACCCTCTTCCAGTCCCCTCAGGCCTTCACCTATCCTATCCAACCTATCAAGCTAACACTGATCTCTCCTCGTCTTACAGACCAAGAGTAATGATCGTCTGTTGGACCCTCTTCCATCTGATCCTCCTCCCTATCCTAACACACCAAGCCTCACCCGAGATCAGCGCAGAACCCGCCCTGTTTCAATCCATCGGCGAAGTGGCTACAGACACCACAGCCTTTCTGATCATTGGCCGAATCGACCTATACCCGATCGAAGAACAACTTGCACACATCCGAGATACCATCCTATATCTCAGAGACACCAAGAGCCCTGACGACCAGATAGCCGCCAAACAGTTACAAGTCATGGAATTCGACACGCTAGATTGTCTACGTCGAATTGAGGAGATGCGCCTACTAACTCGCACCCCGAGTCACCCCAAGCAATCCGCTGTGTTAATAGCCGCCGGTCTCACTGCACTTGGAGGCGCCTTAGGAGCCCTGTTCAGCAACCACCAATTGTCCAAGCGAATTGACGAGTTGGAAAGACAACGCGACAACACCCTGCATTACATGGACGCCGCAGTTAGGCAAATAAATTCCAACAACCAAAAACTCGCCCATCTGAACGCCACCCTCACCCAACTAGTCAAGCACGACATATGGTTCCATCAACAAGTCGACGAACAGCAGCAGGAGCTGAGGAGCGTTCTCCAGAAAGAAGCTCTGATCTCTTTAGCCCAATACGCTGTCACACAGGCCACTCATAACATCTATTCTGTTCTAGATAGATTCTGTTCTTGGATACTTGCAAGCCCTACACGGTCAAGTCACAGTTGACCTTTTCCACCCCGATATGGTCCAGGACGCCCTCAAGCGCATATCCAATCAAGCCAATGGACCACTCAGACTCGCGTTTGAACCCACGGACTTGGAAACATTCTATAAGTTGCCCTGTCACACCGATGTCAACAACGGGACCATGCGTGTAGTGGTCCCCGTCCCAGTATACAACGTCAAAGAAACATTCACTATACACCGCCACCTACCGATACCGATCATGACTAACCAAGGTCACGAACTGAGAGTCACCCATTCAAACCAATACCTAATGATGAACGAAGAAGGCACCCTTTATCAAGAGCTCAATCAACCCGACCTCAACGCGTGCGCCAAATTGAGACAGCTCCATTTATGTCCCCACTTGAGAGTGCTAACTAAAACCTCAACTATCACCTGCTTATATGCCCTGTACCAAGGTGATATAGAGCAAATGCAGCGACGCTGCCCTTTCGAACTCCAACCCGAGAGCCAAGGAATGGAACTCCACCAGGTCGGAGTACGAACTTTTCTGCTCTTCACCAAACGCTCAGAGGAAGCCCGGATCACTTGTAAGAACGGGTCAAGAGACGTCGAGTATAAAACTGGAGTCACAACCCTGCAATTGCCGGATGGATGTACGTTCAGTTCCAAGGAACATTACATTGCCACCGCTTGCAATGGTTGGCTCAGCCCCGAGATGGTAGTAACAAAACCCCCAAGAATCCCACCATTCGACCTATCCCGACTCATCAACCACAACCAACCCCATTGTTCCCTTCCCAGCGAAAACATTGACCAGTTACTATCACGGCTGGAGCAACACGACATGTCTCAACCCATACCAATATCCGAACTAGCGGCCGTGACATGTCAGGGAGACCGAACCAACACATGGTCAACGTCAGCCCTACTGACAGCTCTGATTGCCTTAGTTAGCATATACTGTGGATTAGTGTGGTATCAGAACTGCCAACCAAGATCGCAGAGATGCCCTTGGAAGCCCACTTCATGTTGGAATAACAATTCGACCCACGCAACCCCTGGACAAGATACGGCTACGAGGACGCAGCGCCTTCGTTCAGAGGGAGGCAACTGTAGTGAAACACCCTTTCACGAAGTTATCATCGAATGATCATGGCAACAGACAGAATAATGATGGCGACAGATAAAAGTGCCAATGAGTCCCAAGACGGAAATCTATTAATTTTACCAAGCCCAAATTTGTAGGCCTAAAAAGAGTGCCGTGTGCAAGCCTAGAATCAGACACCTGCCATCAGGGTTCCCGAACCTATAATCGTAATAGAATTGATGTATAAGAGATGTGCCCCATTAACAAAGTGGCGCCCCTACTAACCCGAATTCATGTAACCTATGTGTGGAATTCCCCCACCCTTCATGAGATGCGAAGAAAGAAGTAACAAGGAAAGCTCAGAACAAGAAATGAGTTCAGTTGATAATCATAACCAGTCAAGTTGATATCCATAACCCACCTTGCCATCAACTCCGGCTCAATCAATAAGTCTCCTCAGTACAGTAAGCTCTATCTCGAATATATCCACTAAGTCTTTGGACACTTCAGAGTTCCATCATTTTATCACCGGTCAATTCGGAGTCGCTATCCGTCTCATCACAGTACAGCAAAGATGCCTACTGCTACTCAAGCTTGTCCATCTGTCAGTGGCCGGTCACGTCCAGGGGCCCCACCGCGTCGTGCAATGCCATTGCTAGGCTGACTAAGCTGCCATCCAGCATCGACGCCCCACTCTTGCCACTCCCAACTGACTGCCCGGCCATTGACGTTACCAAGGCTGCCATCCGCATCACCGACATTTCCACCGGCATTAGTTGGCTGGTGGACATTGGAGCCGCCCGCTCATTCACGCCGGCCACATCTGAAGACCTTTGTATCTGGCTCCGCAACTGTCACATGCGCCATCAACGCTGTACACGCCGCCCCGCGCTCCCCCACAATTGGCGTCCAGCCCCCTTATGCGGCTGTTGTCGCCGCCTTCCCCGACGTCGTGGCTGCCGTAGACGGCCCAAGGGCACCAAAATCTCCAAGCCCAATTACAACCTTGCCTGCTCTATCAAGCTCAGGCCAAACACTTTGTATGACCAAATCCATGCCCGCCCCCAGCGTTTGGTCCAAAACCCGACGCCGCCAAGGCCGCCCTGGACGAGCTCCTGGCCGCGGGGGCCATCCCACCATCGTCCTCCCCAGTGGCGTTAGCCCTTCACGTTGTCGCCAAGCCTGACGGTTCTTTACGCCCATGTAGGAATTACTGCCAGCTAAACTACCACACAATTAAAGCCGCTTACCCCCTGCCTTGCTTGGATGACATGCTCGCCGCCATGGCCGTCTCTGAGGTCTTCAGCCGCCTTGACCTGGTGAAGGCTTTTAAACAGGTCCTGGTCAACCCTGCTTCCATCCCCTGACTGCGATCACAACTGAGTGGGGCCCTTTTGAGTTTGTGGTCATGCCTTTTGGTTTGTGCAATGCGGCACAGATTTTTCAACAACTAGCCTGTGCCATGCTCCGCGACATCCCTGGTGTCCCGCCGGTGTACGTCGACGACATCGTCATCTAAACTGTCTGTCAATGACGTCTCCCACTTCCGCGCCCTCACCACGATTTTTGAGTGCTTGCACACTGCCGGCCTACTACTCAATGCCGCCAAATGCTCCTATGGCTTGCCCCAGATTGCATGCCTTGGCCATATCCTTTCGGCTGGTGGCATCTCACCTAAATTAAAACCGACAGGCTGGGCACCATGTCAATGTGGGAGTTTACAACCAAGCATATGTCTTGGAGTTCGCGGAGTTTCTTTCCCAAGTTGGTATTGCCTTTGATAGATGGAAAGGAATCCAGCTTGTGCCTCAGATTGGCCGCCACGATATCTGTTGTTCCTCATCGCTTCCGTAGCTCGGTCCAAATGTTCTTGACGGCGATGTCGGGTCTAGAGGCCCCCGCAGCTAAGTAATCGTTCACAAGCCTGTTGGCTTCGCCCCCCGTATTGGCTTGGAGGATACCAATTTGATAGATGGAAAGGAATCCAGCTTGTGCCTCAGATTGGCCGCCACGATATCTGTTGTTCCTCATCGCTTCCGTAGCTCGGTCCAAATGTTCTTGACGGCGATGTCGGGTCTAGAGGCCCCCGCAGCTAAGTAATCGTTTACAAGCCTGTTGGCTTATCCCCCCGTATTGGCTTGGAGGATACCAATTTGATCCATATCAGTGAGTATTAGGAACTCTGCTGCTCCATTTGAGTTGGTTTGGGTTGCGGGGTTTGGAAGACGGTAGTTAAGGACCTCACAAGGCCAGGAGAGAAAAGGATTTGTGAGCTGATTACAGCAGCCTTTTGCATTTTTGGACGTCAGAATATTTGGTGTAATTGGCCCTGGCTCGGTGTAACTGAACGGATGCCCCTGCTCATCTTCGGTCAAATTCATGCCAGACGTCCCTCCTTGGTCCGTAGTTGGTGCAACTCCGACGAAAGGATTTTTGAATGGCTTTAAGATTTTTGCATGGTCGAATTGATCCATCGCATTAAGTTGAGCAACAGAATC
>NC_081444.1:9327741-9338226 GCF_007210705.1 Tigriopus californicus
CTGAGACGAAAAGACGCGATCGCAGCGCCCTTGATCGATCTATATATGAAGTTATCTATGGGGTACACCCGAAATACAGTTCTCTATTGTGATTCAACGAGATCTGTCGTTCCAATTGTTTAACGGAAGATCCCCTCTCTCACTTAACGCCGTCAAACACATTCAAGTGGGAAACCAGATCAAAAATGTTAATGTCTTGGTTAACATCCTTGCGTTCATGAAGAATGTATCGGAAAAAGATAATTACGATCATGACCAAATCCATGCTTTACTGAACCAATTGAAGAACGAAATCAACAAAAATAATTAAGATTCATGCCTTCAAAAACAATTGTTTGCTCTAGAACAATTGCAACTTGCACCCAAATCCACCAAACAGAAAAGGTCAGTTTGTTTACCGAACCACGGTATACTAGTATAGTGTCTAGGCATTGAGTTTGGAAAATTTGGTCGGAGATCAACGTTTTACGGCATAACACTCATCCACTTTGGCAAGTGCGTTATCAAGAAATATTACATCGTCAAATCACATTTTAGGTATTCTCCGGGCTTACTGCTCTGGCTGTGCTATGGTTCAAAACAAGCCCTTGCTTGTACAAGCAATTACGAAACGAAGGCATCCTCTCGCTTCCTAGTGTTAAACATGTTCAAAGATTGTCTCGTGCCCTTCGAGTGGAATCCGGAGTGTCTGACGCAACTGTGAAATATCTTGAACAAAGAGCAATCAATCTCAGTTCCAGAGAGAAATGCGAAAAAACAAGAAGGCGAATTGACAAAAACTCTTTTGGGTTTAATGATCAAATCTCTTGGAGGCAAATATTCGGACATGGTCGCTCTTACTGAGATATCGAAGTTAAATGCAATAAAACTCAAAGTGGAGTTCATGCGAGTTATGCAAGCCGTCACTAATTGCGGATTTGATGTAGTAGCCACGAGTGAGGATGGTCATATCATCAACGTCAAGTTCTACAAGGACATTTGCAAGGGCGACTTGAAATTTCATCTTCCTCCATTTGATGCCAGGGAAATTGGGGTAGCTAAATTTAGTCACCTAGAAGAGTTGTACCATGTCGAATGTGGAAAACCTCTAAAAATGGCTTACAAATTGTCGGAAACCTGCTTACATCCTAGTTCTTTGGAAAGGACTAACGTGAAATTCGCTGATGCCATTTTCAATCAATCAACCGTGGGCGCTCTCAGATTTTACGGAATGTTGGACAAGCCTGCCTGGTTGGACACAGCAGCTTTCTTAGAAATCATCCGAAGATGGTTCGACATCGTTAATGTCAAAACAATGAGTAAAGGGTAGAAAAAGAGAAGTGAATTCATGATGCCCGTCAGCAAACCCACTCAGCATCAGCTACAATATCTGAAAAAGTTTGCGGATTGGTTGGAAGTGTGGGGTAATATGTCCGAGAAATCCCTGACTCCCCAAACCAAATTAGCTGCGCGGCAAGTCTCGCTAGGGCTTGCAGAGCTCTCTACATTTCTCTTGAAGGAGAAAGATTTTGAATTCGTTCTTCTCGGTCAAATACAAAGTGAACAACACTTTGGATGGATCCGGCAACTCTGCGGAGCAAACTACCTGATTGCAGTGAGGCAAGTTCTCGAGGCCGAAAAAACTATCAGGCTTAGGTCTCTCATTAAATGCTCCTATTGCTCCTTCAAAGATGCTGCTGAACTTTTGACTCAATCCCAAAGTTCATTTTCTGAAGCTCGAGAGATTGTGCCATTTGAAGAGTTCCTGGAGGGATTCACATTTGAAGAGAATGTAACTACTATTTCTGATTCAAATATCCTATTTTACATCGCGGGGTTTATTGCTGCTGGCCTCAGAAGAAATATGAAATGTGAAGGTTGTGTGACCATGGTTGTTATTGATACCAAGATGCCGAAGATGATCATCCGTGAAGAGGATCTAACTGAGGATAGCAAACCAATTTATGAAAAATTCATTGACCAACTCAACAGAGGAGGATTAACAAAGCCCAGTGATTTACTCTATATTATGTTGCTCCATCTCTGGCAATTGTATTCAGAGATAGTCCCAAGACGAGACGCTAAAAAGTAAGCTCCTAGACTCTATAGACTCCAAGAAGCTGTTTTCCTGCTTGGCGAGCTCATCTTTTAAGGATAATCCGCTTACAACAAATCTTCTTGATCAGACTTGCGGAAATCACACAATAGCCACGTATCTGCCAAAAATATCCGGCAAGCTTTTCAACACCATGGCGAAAAATTTGGTATCCAAAGAAAATGACATAAGGCGAGCGAAGAAGAGAGCGAGTCAAGTCAAAGCTGACCGAAAGGTAAAAAAACTTCAATCTTCTGCAAAATGAGCCAAAAACATGCATGAATTGAATTCTCTGAATGTGTCAAATGAAGAATACAATTGACATTTATCCCAAATTTCGTTTCGAAAGAAAAAAAAAAACTGGCCCACTTAGGAAAGGGTCAACTTCATAAGTTCCTTCCTCTTATTAAAGACTTCCTTGGGTATTCCTTAAGATCCAACATCGTCCAGGAGTGATTGACATGTGCCTAAAGTTCCACAATGGGCAAGCTGTCCGCAGCCAAATCCAAATAAGTGGAAATCCGCTAAGATGGCTTGACATTGAAAATCCGGAACAAATCTGCCTTGAGAGTCGAAGAAGGATCCAAAGCCGAAGCCAAAGGCGTTAGCACCGAACTAGGAACCCCAGAAATAACGTCGCTCCCCAGACAAGAGACCACATGATCAAACTTTGTTCCAGATGCCGATATGTTCCGTAGACGAAATTGAGCTTCACACAGAGCAAACCACTTTTGAGGCTCGTGACTCCAAAACGAAGGATTTTTTACCCCCACAGCAAAAGTAGATTCTTCAATGCAAGGTTGTTTTCGTTTGTCGCCATCTTTAATTTGATATAAACGGGGTCACCAATATGGCGTGTGTACTCGACAAGTGCAGAGAGCAGAGTGAGGATCAGTGGACGGTCAGCTTAATGCTAGCTGATCGCCACAAGCTGTTGCTTCTAAACTCAGTGGGGTTGAAAACACGCTAGAGAACTGATCTCCTAGCATGTTGGCCATAGCCTCTACATTGCTAATGGCTTCCCCATCAACCTCAAAAGTCCCACCCTGTTTCATCTTTCTCTTAGAGTTTGAATAAGAGAAAAAAGGCCTTCGGGTTCGACCTGACCTCCTGAACCACCTGACTCTCAGTTTGTAAGTGGTCATTTTCGATGGAGGCCTTAATCTTACCCTGAACTACGTCCAACTTTTTTGGGACACTCGCCATAATTACTGGATTTGAAGTGCCCTTCAGCCTTTTTGCTAGTTTGCAACTCTTTTTGAACAAAGTCTTCCAATATTTTGGATTTTTGTCCGGGTTCCACCCTTGGAAACACATTCAGAGTTTGCGAGACTGGAGCAAACTTCTTGAAAAACTGAAACTAATCTAGGAATAGCTGCATCTATGGAAGATTCCAGTCTCAGAATTGAAACCAGGTCCAGCTCTTCTAATCTTTCTATAATCAACGGCCAATGTTCATCTTTGAACTTGAACTTAGCCAGACCGATCATTTTGACCGGTTTTATTCTAAAGCACGCCGGCTTTTGCGGTATGGTCGACCCTATCTTAATAACATGAGGATCTGACAGGTTACTAGGTGTCACACTGGATCAGATCAGGGTCATTGGAAAATATCAAGTCCAGAACGTTATTCTCTCTAGTGGCTACACTTACATGGTGGGAGAAATTGAGCAAGATCGCAAATTCTTCCAGCTTTTCGAACGACTGAGATGTCGATTTCGAGATGGGAATATACCCATCGGGACTAGCCTCCCACTCTACAACGCTGGCCGGAAAATTAAAGTCACCTACAAAGAAAACTTTCGAGCAAACTGCCTGATCCAACTCAATTCCAGTGAATTGGAGAGCTGACATAAAGAGCTTACTGAACAAGAAGGAGGCCTATATATTGTTACAATAGACAGATTAAGCCCTCGGATATGACAAACTAAGACCTCCATTCGACATTTGTACATGACTAATGTGCAAATCAAGGCCTCGAAAATCCAGGCTAGTTCAAACAATGAAGTCCATTTCTCTCCTTTCTCGGGCTCCTTCTTTGTTTAATTTGCTCCCCTCTCATATTCATAGGGAATACGTAGGCCATGTTGATCTGGTAGCTTCTTTCATGTAGTCAGACTAGGACAAATTTAGATAGATAGCAATCTAGATCAACCCTACATTCAAGGAAAGCTTCAACTCAAAGTTCTGTTCAACACCTCTCAACTTGATTGTAAATATGTGTTGAGCCAAGGACACCAAAGCAGGCGTGTAAATATACTTAAAATGACTTCAAACATGTCTTGAAGTGCAACAAATGTGTAAAAGTGCTAATCGAATTTGCTTTATAGAGCAAGAATTTGCTCTAAACACAGTCAGTCAATGTTTTTGATAACAATATTCTTTGAAGAAAATTGTCTCAAGAGAATGGCCCTAAATCCAAAAGTAGACATACTGTAGCTCTGAGCTACATATTGTTCCTTAAACTCATTTTGGTGCTTCATAATCATAGAATAATATATCTGAAGAGATATGGCACCTGTTTTATTTGACTGTTTTGGTATTTGGATGCTTTTGGAAGAAAAACTATTTATTGGAGTCCAAAGTTCAAATTGAGATCTAGTGTACTGTACTTTTGTATCACTCTGTGCCCCTTAAATAATAACTCATCTTATAACTAATTCATTTTTCACCAATGCCTGATGTTTTTTGTCAAATGTGTGGATAAGACAAAATTATCAATTGTCCATCCCAGATATGTTGATATTTAGGTACTTGCACTTTTATTGCCTATTCTATACATTTCTTTTATATTTTGTTAGTGTAAGTTCCTCATCAATTAGTAAAATGATTCTTGTTAATTTTCTATCTATGCGTGTCTTTGAGCCAGTTTTACGCAGTATTTCACTGATTTAAAAGACAATTTGATTGTTTTTGATTAATCTGATGTTCATGGGTATTTCATTTTTTCTTCTGACTTTCAAAATTTATTCAGAAATATATAGTATATGGACAGAGCTATATATCAAGACATCATTACTTAATTAAAAGCACTTAAATGTACTATGTGGTACCGATGATCTTGTTTTATTGATACTAGAGTTAGGGTAGCTTTACACTAGGATGGAAGTTCAGGTTTGAATCTCCAAGATTGAATCCCAGGATTGCATCTTGGGATTGAATCTTGAAGATCCTTCTTATTTATCCATTTACACTAGAGGCGATTCAATCTTGTTGCCGAAAACAGCTAATCTACTCAATCAAGTAATAGATCTATGTTCTTTGTTCAAGCACTCTATTCACATTGTCGGAATCTATGTTTGAGGAAGGAGTTAGAATAAACTAATTAGTAATTAGTAGATCTTGTTGTCCAATGTCCATTGGCAACCGCAAAGGGAAAGTAGTAATAAACACCATAACATCAATGATCTGACTTTGGAAAACACCCTGGTTTCATCAAGGCCACTTTATAAGTGAGCACAGCTCTCTCCAAGACCATGTTATTGAATATTGACTTTGCTTGGACACCTTGATTGGTGGTCATGGTGTCCGGATTGATCCTCCCCTCCCGCCTGTTATGTTGGCAATTGATGCAAACTCTCAAATCCGCAGAATGGAGATGTGTTGGATTATCAAGAACTTCAGATCGAAGTAATGGCCCGTCTTCCTTAGCAATCTTTTCGCCCAAGACAGTTCGAGAGAAGAGAAACGTTGATCGGAGGCAATGGACTTGAGGTTAATCCGGGCCTTCATTTAAATCCACCTACTTCTCGACCTCAACTCTAGACACATCATACCATCCATGCCCGTATTTTCAAATAGATATAACCTCTGCAACTAGGCTCTTTGATCCTATGTTATCACCATCCATTTGTATGATCAATTATGTTCTCATTGTATCCTATAAATCCAAGAAAGGTCTTTATCCAAATCATAGGTCATTTGAAATGTTCTTTCAACCCAAACCAAAAATCTGGGATTAGTTACAAATACTCATTGTACCTTATAGTCTTTTATTGTTTAAAGAATATAAAACTGAATGAACTACCGCATACAGAGATGCGTACAGTAAGAATTTGGAGAATGGACAACTGCGATGGTAGGTTGGACATCTTCAAGGAAGAGATTCTGAAGCGAGATGGTCCTATGGCCCCTTGTTGTGAAAGAAGATGACTTCGACCGATTATCCATTTTGGTGGGACAAAAAAGGAATGGTGGGCAGTGCTGATGTGTTTATGGCGCGTTTCTTGGAGAGCTAGACTTAGGTCCAGACAAATGAAAGCTAGAAAGGCGACATTCCACATGTTGAAGTAGATTTGCTCGTCACCTTCTTAAAGGCCACGTCTATCTTAGGTTCTGCCTCGGGCTGCAAAAGGGGATGATAGTTTTCTGGACATCCCTGTAACCTTCTGCACTACAATTTCTCGTGCCTATGAAAAACGACTGCCTCTGGGACGATACCGATAAAGACATCAAAGTTCTGCACTTCCAATCGATAGTAATGGTATGACTCTGCGCTCCTCAGAGGCTTTGGGCTCTTCTGGAGAGTTTCACTCCTCAGATCTTGATGGTACGTGCTGATCAATTCAAGCCAGTATACTCCAGTTTTAACTCTTTGAACTGTTTATAATTCAAGATAATTGACATTGGAATTCAAGGATCGTGCAATAGTTGGCTCTTTTTCGCTCAGTAGTGGTTAAAACACCTTTCATTCACTGTCAAGGAGTGCTTGGATGTTTCTGGTAACCACTGACGTTAGGTATATTTTGGAACTTTACATGAATTCCTCTCATGGGATTTTTTTTTTACGTTGAACAAATGAGAATTTGAACCATAGAAAAAAGGTTGACGAGAATTCTTCTATTACAGCATACACAATAAAGCAGTGCAGATATAAAAAGATTTGAAACCACGAGCACATTCAATGTTGTTAAAAGCAAGTATACGTAGGCGAGGTAATCCTGCCACCTGGCGGCCATAATTGACCTCAAAGTCAGCTGTTTGCTATGATTTGGTTTTGGGTGGGCAAATTTTGAAGCCCACAACCGTCAGAACGGACTTTTCCCCTCGTTTTCAAGACATTTCAGCGTCATCAAACTAGTTGTAGTCAACATACCGCGATGCTAAGACATTGATTCTCCAGAAGAGCATAGGACCGCCAAAACGGACATTTCTCTTCGTTTTCGAGATACTTCAGCGACATCCACAATTTTACTGCTATCAAAAGGAAGGTTTCCATCTCACACACTCGTTCGTGGAGTGAATGAGGCACATGAGGACGGAAATCGGATATGCTCTTCTGGAGAATCAATGTCTTAGCATCGCGGTATGTTCGACATCACCTGATGTTATCCATCCTCTCGGGTCTCATTCACTCCATGAACAAGTTTGGCATCAAGTGAGTTTTTTGAAAAAGCTGCCATACTTTGTAGATGGAAAACGCCATTTCAATAGAAGTACAACTAGTTTGATGACGCTGAAATGTCTTGAAAACGAGGGGAAAAGTCCGTTCTGACGGCTGTTGGCTTCAAAATTTGCCCACCCAAAACCAAATCATAACAAACAGCTGACTTTGAGGTCAATTATGGCCGCCAGGTGGCAGGATTACCTCGCCTACGTATAGTTTTTATCTCCAAGCTTCTTTTTGTAGGATATACGAAAATATATAAATAAAAATGGAAATCTCTGTTGCGATTGCCTCAGAGTCCTTTTCATTCTCCTCTCCTTTTTCTTGTTGCGGACAAACAAACGAGGAAATACAAGAATACGCTCTAAGATGTCTGACTTTCACAAGGTATTTTTCGATGACCAACTTGTAGCTGATCCATTCTAACACCAAATATACACTACCAACCGTTCTGAGAGGCCTTTCAAATCCTGTAAGGTTAAGATTGCAAACACTTTATACATCCAAATAGTGATAAACAGAGAGCTATATTTGGTATATTTGCAGCATACCAGCGAGTTTTCGTGCTGAAAAAGCCAATTGTAAGTTCAGAAAAAGTAATGCGTTTAAGGTTAGTCACCAAAAACTTGCGCAACTGTACTTTTCCTAGTAATATTTGGTTGGAAACTATGATTGCCATAGTGTTGACGAGTTGTCAATCATACAGTACACAACCTCAAGTAAAAAGCATAATTGTTCGGAATTTAACCTTTAGAGAATTTGAAACGTCTCCCAGAAGAGATTACGGCTTATTCATCGTTTCACAGTACTTTGGCAATACATTGTTCATTAAATAATCTCTTGACAAAGTTTGGCATCTAAGAGCGTTTCTCCCGTTTCGTAGAGAAGATTCTCTGGAATGCCCAACCTTTCTGCTACAATTGGGTCGTGCAGGAACAAAGTTGTTAGAAATCGGGAAGGGTCCTGTCAAGCTCCTCCAGAAGCTCAAACTCGTGTTAGGAGGACAAGCTTTGCACCTCATCTAATACTTTCCCGAAATTGGCGACAACTACAGTGAAGGGTTGAAGCAATTTGAAGAACTATATGATGATCCAACGTTACAAGTAAAAACAATTGTGGATCGGCTCATAGACATGCCAAAATTAGAACATAATCGAACCTCTCTTCTCCAAGGATATTTGCAAATAAACCAGTCGTTGGAAAGTTTTGAAAGTCTCAACTTATCCCCAGCAGACCTTTTCACCGTATTCTTCATTTCCATGCATGAGAGAAAATTGAGCAGTCCATCGCTCAACACCTGGCTCAAACATGTTCAGTCAAAGACGGACTCCTTTCTTCCCTTGGAGTCAGACATCTGTTGGGAGTCATTCCTGGGTGTCATGCTAAAACAGTCAAAGTTGGCACTGAATGAAGGAGAAGAGACCCAACCAAGATCGACGACTCGTGTTACTAGACCCACTCAGTTCCTTGCCACTCAGAAATGAGTTTGCACCTTTTGCAAAAGACAAGGCCATTCCAATATTTCGTGTTTTAGGATACACAAAATGAGACCCGAAGAGGTGGAAGAAATATGGAAATCTTCAAACTTGTGTATTCGGTGCCGTGAGCCCTTCACCTCAGACCACAGGCAGACATGCAATGGCCCGACTTGTTCTGTTTATGGATGTCCTCAGCCAATAAAACATTGCCGATGGATTCATCAAGCCATCATACCTAAAGTACTTCACTCCCAAATGCATCCGGTTCGAAGGACCATGTCAAGTTAAGCTATTTACACTTTAGGTTGAAATATAACTTAAGGTTAGAACTCCATTAAAAGCAAGGTTGTTATGTATACTAAAAGGAACTTTAACGTTGTAGAAAAAACGTGTATTGTTGTGATGGTCGTAAAATAGGTACAAGTGATTCTCGCAATCTAGTATTAGTTAATAGATGCGAAATAATGTGGCCTTGAAAGAAATGAAATTCCACTCAATGACCTGTGGGTCAACGACTTTGAACACCCCACTTGTAGATAATGGAGGTGAAGATATTGAGCAGGTCTCATCTATGAAAGATCTAGGTTTAATCCTCCAAAATAATGTATATTTTACAATGTATACATCCTGACATCTCGTCCATTCGCTTTCGGAAGAAACGTAGCCGGGCTTATCCATTCCGTTGGCCAAGTCACGGGCTCAGTGATACCAGATTTAACTTGTTGTCTGACGTCTTGCTCGGATTGATCGAAATGAGCTAAGGGGATCGGAATCGATGTGAGCCTTTTTGAGGGCGTTATGACTGAATCTTTGCAGAGGTGAATTTTCATAGGTGGGCCATTCCTCGCTCTGAGGTCCGTCCCGTTGTGAAAAACAGCATCAAACTCCTTGAAAAGTAAATCGAAATGACCCAGAACATTTTCGGGAAGAGACGAAATCGCCTGGGTTTGTCGAACGAGAGGCGCCTCATCCACAGGGTAGGAAATGAGATTGTGCCATGAAAGAAACAATGAATTTTTGCAGTTTTGACTTCCAGCTGAATCTCTACGAGAACAGATCCCAGGCATATCATAGAGGTAGCATTGGCCGCCTTGATTGTGCATTTCGTTGAGGAATCGATTGAAATGCCGTTGTTTCTCACCAGATCATGGGATATTATAGGCTCAGTAGCTCCTGTGTCAGGCAAGGCCTGAATAGTGAATGGGTTACCAGAGTGTGGCACTACTTGAACTTGAAGTAAAGGAGTGGGTCGTACTTGTATGGTGTCAATCGTAATGATTGAGGATGCGATTTCCACTTGGTCAACATTAACTTGCCGTCGAAATGATTCCGAACTCCTCGGCCTGGATCGGGTGCTTGAACGTCCACAATCTTGAGATTTTGACCGTGGATGATTTTTTTGGTTACTCCGGTAGACGGGTGCCATGTGGCCTTTTTGTCACATTTGTGACAGACAAGATCTCGGGCAAAGCATTCGCCCTTAGCATGATAATCTTTACGTCCACAGCTATGGCAGGAATCGGACAAATCAGCTTTTACTTTGGAAC
>NC_081444.1:9338262-9350555 GCF_007210705.1 Tigriopus californicus
ACTTTACGTCCACAGCTATGGCAGGAATCGGACAAATCAGCTTTTACTTTGGAACAATTTCTTGTACGAAGGTATTGCCGCCACCGAAACGTCAGTCGAATTGAAAAAAGTCTCCTGAACTTTATTTGCTGATTCCCAGGTTGCAGCGATTCTGTGGAACTCTGCACGCGTTGAAGTCTCGCGTCTTAGAAGTTCTTCTCTAAGCTTGAATTTTGAGGTTCCAGTTATTGATCCTTAACGCGTAAATGTCGTCTCGACGGAGGCTTCGTTGCCCTCTAATTGCAACCGAAGGTACCAGTCAGAAAATGGTTCTCCTTGACGTTGATCACATCGGAAAAAGTTTTATCTTCTCGTTATCAAGGGGATATTTCGCAGGAAAAATCCTTTCAAGATGCTGAGACACCCATTGTCTCCATAGATCAGGGTTGTTGATGTGATTTCAAGGGTGATCACCTGCTGAAGTTTGAGCTCCAAAGAAGCCTTGAAGTAACCTTGTTGTTCAGCAAGGGAAAAATTTCCATCAGGTAAAGGTCCTTGAGCCCAAGACCTCAATTCGGCCAATGTAGCAGTGCTCATCAACTTTTCAGGTCTCAACGCTTCGTTGATTCGTTGGGATCGATGGAAAGATGAGGAGGCAAGTTGGTTTCCGTTCGTTGACGACTGGATCATTATTGCAATGAGGGACGATGTCAATAAATTGGCATCAGAAGAAATGCTCGCTAATGTCTTATCCGATTCGTCAAATTCACTAGATGTGAGCAATGGAGCCAAAATGAAAAAGTTTTCCTCGACCTTTTCCAACGATGATTGAAGCCGACGTAACACAATTTTGGCTTCTTCTCGAAGACCTTCGGAAAGACAATCTGGGATACTGGACACAAATGATTTGGCCTGGCCATCGGGTCAGATGTCCCAAAAAAGCACGATAACTTGCTTTTGCAGCTTGGACATCACTCGACGGTGACTTTGACGAAGTGGCAGGAGTCGACTTCGACGGGATATCGATTATCTTCGATAAAGGGTGATCTGGTGACGTCTTTGTGCAGGGGTTTACAAAACTATTTCTTTTCTTTTAAGAGAGCTGTTCTAATCTTGCCAGCTGCGCCATGTTGGATTCAAATTCGATCAATATATAATTTTGTTCTTGCGCGAGCATACCAACACCGATCGTTCATGGTGGAAAAGATTCCTCGTATCATACACCTGGTTTTAGTGTCAATTCTTTGATCACAGAAGTTATAATTAACTACAGAAGAATCCTTTCCTATCAAGACCAAGTCCAAACATTGTCTTGTCTCTTTGCTGACTTTTTCAAAAATAGCTTCCTTCAAGAATGCAGAGGAACTATCAATGAGCAGCAAAATCAAGAGACCAAGAAAAGGAAGAAAATTAAAAGGCTATGCAATCTTGTCCTGAGATGCAGGGCAACGAAGCAAAAAAGGAATTAAATATAAACATACAAATCTAAAATGGAGATAGTAAATAAGAAGTAAGGGACAGAAAAGCAAGGAATCAAGAACATATGCAAGCTAGGAAAACAAAACAAAAACTCAGAAATTAACTCAACAAGCTGATCTAACACCAAATGAAATCAATACACTAATGAGCAATAAATGTTAAGGACCAATACAATCAAACTAAAGAACTACACATAACGATTTGGAACTAGAAATACTACAATACAAATAAAAAAAACTGATAAAGCTAAACATCAGCATAAATAAGCGATAACCTTATTAGGTTTTAAAGTAATTACGTCATACCAAAGAAAATACCCCAAGTGAAAAACTAAACCTAATTGAGTGAATGAATGGTAATTCCCAAAAATGAACACAATGAAGTCCCATGAAGTCCAATGAAGTCCACTTCTCCTCTTTCTCGGGCTCCTTCAATGTTTAATTTGCTTCCCTCTAATATTCTTACGGAATTTTTATCAGAGTTCCAGATCAACCATACATTCAAGGATAAGCTGGGTCTGCCAACTCAAATTCATTGGTAGACCAAATATCATAAAAGATTAAAAGGTGATGACTAGCTTCGAGAAAATATGTTGATTTTTTGGCCCAGATATGTCATTTTTATGTTACTCAAAACAACCCAAATATGAAGGCTAGCTGCGGTACAGTATTGGTAGAGCATCTGCTCTCCAAATGGCGAATCCTGGTTCGAACCCAGGCTAGCCGAGTCTAAGCTTCTTTGCAGTATAAGTTGCTAATTAACATCTTAAATGGGCGAAGCTGCGATCATTCCCGAGTGTGAGGTAATAATTAATGTTGCAAGTTTGGCTGTGACAACGGAGGGGGAATATATATCCCTTCTTTGGGACACACATCATCAGATGGCAGGCCGAGCGAAAGAGCTGTCAACTGACTCGGTAACAAATAAAGAAAACCAGCAAACCCAAATACGGCATATGTTGAGCATACCTTGGTTTATGTTAACCAAAAATGTTAGAGTTTGTTTTTTTGTTCCGTTTACTTATTCCCAACATAACTTCGTATCCATGAGAAGAGACGTGGTGTAGTAGCTAGCGCAGTTTCTTAGCATGAAAGAAGTTCCCGGTTCGAAACTTTTAGACGCTCGCTGCACCCACAAACGGAGGACCAATCTGATATCGGACATGAAACCGCTTATCAGAATTTGGAAAATGGACGATGTGATGGCTGGCTTCGCTGGGCGGGCGAGGTGCACACTCCGACCCTATCACCCCCAACCAAAATAAATGCAGTAACAATTTTCTCCAAGTTTTCCTCCTTTAGTTGCTGCATGCGGTCAGTGAAGATGTGTTTGAACACACTGAACGACCGCTCAACATCTTTGATGAAATTATAGATGCTCTAGGGTCCCTATATGAAATTAGGTATTCATGTATAAACTACCGAGGAGAATGGGGGGGGACAAGCCAAGGGGAAACGAAAAAGGAAGAAAACAAAAAAAAAGCAAGAATGAAAATGTACAAAAATATTTTTTTCGGGCTCCAAAATCCCAAAATATGTGAAAAATATTTTTTTTTTATGTAAAAACATATTTGGTCCGACTTTAGTAATGACCTTTCATTTTAATAGTACTGGGGATTACATGTGTAATTTGCTCCTCTCAGAACACTTTGATCTAGATGGTGATCTGCCTTCTTGACAGCGTTTACCTACTTCGTTCAGGTCTGGATTCTTAGATCCCGAGATGCTTCCTCAGTCCAAAGCGCCACATCTACGTCTTGGGATCCATCTATACAAGACGGTTGAGGTATGTTCCACTTCCTTGGTTGGGTCCCGTGAACATCCACCATTTCATCAAAGCCACTATCCAATTGGGCTCAAAGGACCATGATGTTCCAGCACTCTCATGGATTACATATTCATCAATCTATCTTTATTCTTCGGATAAACTTGTAAGATTTTCAGAATTATTTTCACTACCTTCTCTCCTGCTCTCTCTTTGTACATTTTTGCAGGCTTTCATCGTCTTATCGTGATTGACGGTCGGATTTTTAATGAAAGGAGGGATGGCAAAGAAAAAAACATCAATAATTTTTTAATCTCGTTCAGTCAATCATGCTAGATATGTGGATCGATTCAATCATCAGAAGCTCAATTTTCATAAAGGCAAGTTCATAGAAAAAACTCACGCAACCATCCAAACTGCCACTTAGAGATGATTGAATAGCGCCTCTACAACCCACGGTGTTCAAAAAGCCCTATCAAGTTTCCAGAGAAATTCTCAAACACAAATTGGCATTTTTCTACCTCAAGAAGTCATAGGGAACAACTTTAATTTTATTGTTTCATGGAATTCTAGTCCACATAAAAAACTTACATACCTAAAAACATTATAAAAACTAAGATTTTCAAAAACCTACTCAATGTAAATTAGAAGCACGCTTAGTTAGCTCTTGAATATAATTTACGATATCATCTATTTTACCGCTACTTAGTTACATCGGAATTAGTGGTCCAACCTTCATCGTTTTTAGCCCCAAAATGCCCCGGTTATATGTTAATTCAATTTCCCAAAGATATAATATCGATTTTCACTATCGCAAAAAGGAAAGATTATTTTTCCATTTCTTGCATAATTTCAAATTAAGTTAAAACCTTGTACAACCATATCTAAAACCCTCAAAAAGCAGATTTTTGAATATTCATTTTTAAAAGCGTCCAAGGTACATTTAGTTGAGTGGTCACTGAAAATTTCACAAATATTAATGAAGCCTTAAAGAAGCTATTTTCAATCAGTTTCAACAAAGTCTTCAAGAAACGACAAAATCTATAGCATTGTCTGTTGTATGTACCGTCTTCAGAATTCAAGTGAATGCATAACTAAGTGTGCACATGATGATTGTAAAACACATTTTCAAAGATTACACTTTTAGTGTGTTTTAAGTGACATTATATAGCATTTTTAGCTATTGTGAGACTATGTAAGAAGAGGAAAAATATTCTTTTGTATTTGTGATATTGAAAATCGATATTAATTCTTTCGGAAATTGAATTAACATATAACCGGGGCATTTTGGGGCTAAAAACGATGAAATTTGGGCCACTAAATTCTATGTAACTAAGAAGCGGTGAAACAGATGATATCATAATTTATATTCAAGAGCTAAATAAATGTGCTCCCAACTTACATTGAGTAGGTTTTTGAAAATTTTAGTTTTTATAATGTTTTTAGGTATGTAAGTTTTTAATGTGGGCTAGAATTTCATAAATCAATAAAATCAAAATTGTTCCCCATGATTTTCTGAGGGAGAAAAATGCCAAGATGTGCTTGGGAATTTCCATCAAAACTTTAAAGGGTATTTTTACCACTGTGAACCGGAAGCTATAATCTAACAGCCGTCACCCATCCGCTTTAAAAACTTTTCTGCCTGAAGAAGAATTGTTTGGAATTTCGAAGCTTTTTTGGTCTTTTAAATTGAAATATTGCATTTGCACTAAATGTGAAGGCCAATTTTGCTCCTCTTCGAGGTCTCTTGTCGAATAAGAAAAATAGGATTTCGTGGTAATGGCTCGATGAACATACTGGTACGTTTGAAAAGATTAAGTCTGCCCTTGTGTAACCTTCTGTCCTCACCCATTTCGACTCAAAACTTGAGACTTGTCTACTCACGGATGCCTCTCGACTTTATGGTATATGATGTGTGCTCATGCGAAACCACAGTTAATTTCGCAAGGTTCTCCGCTCTGGAAGTTAGCTCAAGCTGGCTCTTGTTTCATTTCAGAAACACAAAGCTGCCACTTAGTTTGCAAACTAGAACTATTGGCAATTCAATAAGCAGTAGATGAATGTAGATTGAGTCTACTCGGTTTACCTCATTTTCACGTTATCAATCACACGGAGTCCGTTAGTTTCTATCTGCCAAGGCACTTCCTCAGATGCTCAAGACAATAATTGAATTCAGCATATTTTGAAGAAATATTTTATATAAAAACGACAAAACTCATATTATAGCCGATGAGTTGAGCCGTGCCTCCGTCTCAGATGCTCGTGGTGAGGAGAGTGATCTTGATTTGAGAGTGCAAAACATTGTGTCTCGAAATAGCAACTGATTGTGCTGGTTCCCTATGAAATTAGTGACCCAGCTCTCGTCCCCATCAAAAACATCGCTCCAAATGATCCAAATTATCAAGGCATCTTACTTGCCATCACGAATGGAAAGAAAGTTCGGAACACCTCCACAACATCCAGCTCGATCTTTCATCAGCATGTGGGAACGGATTTTCGTGAAGGATAGAATCCTACTTTTGGATGGACATCGGATCATCGTTGCAAGGGGTGCTCACTCTGATATTCTGCACCTTCTGCACCTTCTGCACCTATCGCACGAAGGAATTGTCCGTATCTATGCCCGTGCCCGAAAACCCCTTACGTGGACTGGAATATCGAATAACATTGTTCAGCTTGTGTCAGCCTATGAGGTTCGTCAACTCTACAAGCCATCTCAACGTTAGGAACCAATGCGATCAGAGCCCTATCCAACTTGGCCATTCCAGTTTTCAAGCGCCGACATATACCAGTATGGGAGGAAAAAAATCCTCGCATATGTTGTAGATCGCTACTCTGGCTGGCCATGTATTGCGTTTTTCAAGGCGTGTCCCTCTAGTTACACTGACAACACTTAGTGAATTCTTTGAAGATTTTGGGATTCCAAGTCACTTTTTCAGTGACGGTGGCCCTCAATTTTCTTTCGAATCATTCCAAGATGTTTGCTAAAATCTCTCCATTTGTGTTCATGCCTCATCGCCTTGTTTTCCTCAATCAAATGAACACGCACAGGTGACAGTAACAGTCCTTAAGGCCCTCATGAAAAGCCACCTCAATCGTGCAGCGTTTGCTTATGCTCACTTAGAATGGCGATATGTTTCTCGAAAGGATGGTCTTTCTTCAACACAGCAACTGTTCGTTCAGTAGATCAATTCGGACGCAGCTACCGGTTCATTCCACTATTTTTCAACTGCTCAAACCTTTAGAAATCAAGGAAGAGGAGAAACAACGACGAAAATATTATTCAAAACGGAAAGCAACTTAACACAATCATTATCCGTTCTTCAATTTGGTTCGTCTGTTTGGATTCAAGTTAAACCTTGTGCCAACCTGCTGGAATCATTAGAGCCTAAATAGGTTAAACATATTCGAGATGTGGCTGGACAATCGACTTGTACATATCGATACTATCTCTGGACTTAAGCGTGCGATAGATCCAACCACATGTTTGAAAAGCTTTACCCACCTTCAACTGAATGTGCTCATGGAACTTTCCATTATTTTGGAGGACTACACCTAAATCCTTCATGGACGAGACCTCCTGAATGCCTTTACCTTCATCATCTACTTGTTGAGAGTCTAATGACGCAAAGGTCATTGAGGGGAATTTCATTCCGTTCAGGGCCATATTACTCTTAGCAACTCAAGAGTAGAGTTGGGTCTAGGGTCTAGAACATTCTAGAACTGAATCTTGACCATTCCTATAATAGACTGACTTTACTACTACCAAGCTTTTGAAGTGGAGCAATGAAGATAATGAAAAGGAAGGGACGTAAATCAGAGCCTTGAGGAACACCCGACTTGACATCATGCATGTCACTAAGAGATCCCTCAACTAGCAAAGTCAAGATAGACCACATCGACTAACTCATGATGACGCTCTAGTCCCTCAATGACCTGCTCTATATGCTCAATCATCGGTAACCGTACTAAAATGTGCTCGGAACCCTTGGTGGCTGGGAGAAAGGACTTCAAGAATATCAAGAAATTATACAAGTTTGAAGATCAAAATCTTCTCAAACACCTTCGCAATAGTCGAAGTGAGAGAAATTGGCCTCTGATTGCTGGGGAACGACTCGTCTCCCCCTTTGAAAATTGGAACAACATGAGGTAACTTCAGAGAAGAAGGAGACTTGCCCTGATCCAATTTGCACCGCATCAAGTACAAGAAAATTAGGAGCAATTACCTATGAGCCTCTAATCAAAAACTGAGATGTCACACCAACAGGGCCAGGAGACCTCGATAGTTCAAGTCCCTGATGGTCTTCAAAGCATCTTGATCTGTGACTACAAGATCATTTAATAACTAAACTTGCCTACCCTCGCCAATCTCAACAGACTTATGTCTAGAGCAATGAGCTGTTGCTCCTAATTTCTGTGGGGTTGAAAATCCACTAGAGAACTGATCTCCAAGCATGGCAGCCATAATCTCTACAGTGTCTATGGCTTCGCCATCTGCCTCAAAAGGTCCTAAAGGTTGCTTCATTTTCCTCTTACAATGACTGGATTCAAATATCTATGGAGCCTTTTTGCTAATTTGCAACCCTTTTTGAACAAATTGCTTCTAAATTTTGAAATTTTAGCTTGTGTTCCATGTTTCAGAACACATTCAGGGATTGCTAGAGTGAAGGAAACTTCCTCAAAAACTAAAATCATCTCATCTAAGGCTACCTACGTCTATGCACGATTCCTTTATCAGTATTGAAACTAGGTCCAGTTCCTCTAAACTTTCTACAATTAGAGGTCTTTGTTCGTCTTTGAAGTTGAACTTAGCCAGACCAACTTTTCTTGCTGGTCTTGCTCTTGAGCCTGCCAGCTTTTGAATAATGGTCGAAGCTTTCTCAAGAACATGGGAATCAGACAGATTCAATGTTATCATTGCGAACCTTGAACAGTCATGAACAATCACAGTAGGTAATGTGGAAAATCATAACTAACTTTTCCGAACCTTGCTACAAACAAATTTATTTAAGATTCAGTGATAAAATTTAGTCTAATATTTGGGGCACCCATAGACAGTAAAATCTAGCATACCTTGGATTTTATACGGAAATGGCTTGTTTTGAGTCCTCCGACCATTGTCAATAAATATATAATAGCCAATGTTTTTTTGTAATTCAATTACTTTTCTTTTCGGTTTTTCGTTCTTGATTGTAATGAATTTAGAGAAGAGCCTCCCCAAAATCGTCATCCTATTTCCATACAAGAAAATTTCGAATAGCAGTAAATGTCATGCATGAATTCCAGAAGCTTTGCAAGTCCCCATAACCTTCATGAGTTGGTCGTTGCATCCACATAGACAGGCTCTCTGGAGTCGCGGGTGTTTTTTATGGTTCGGGGTCAAACCGGCGGCGAACAAGCTATGCCCATCCTTGTAATTACACTTGTATTTCTATTGCCATATGTTGTTTCTTTCTCGCAGCTCTTCAACGATTGCGACTTACAGGGTATCCAGAACAATACCATGTTGCATTGTCATATTTGAAATTGGTCGTAAGATTTTTAAGAGCGATAAAAATGATTGCATTTTTCCAATTTGCCACAGAAAATACTTCGAAAATGTTTTTTAGTTCGTTTTAACCGGTAAGAACGAAACCGAGAACATTTGGCTAATTGGCTGATTTCAGGCCCAGTCATTCCCCTCGGCCCTTCTTTAGCAATTAGTTCCAGTCAATTATTGCCAGATCTTGAAAGCCATCGCATGATATTTTAACTGGATTCACTCTGTATTTGTCTCAAAATATTCCATTACCTACATCCAACGTGAGGTACGCATACCTACAAGAAAGAGCATTTTTACGGATGGTGTTAATTGATAGGATATGTTCTTCCTGGGGAGAGGGGGAGGAGGAGGGGGAGGGATTAGTTTGCATATTATTTATGAGTTAATAAATTGTCAAAATGTTATTTATTTTTGGAATGGGCAGAGTGATATTGATTTACAAAGCTCAAGCGCTGAACAGTTACTAAGAAATAACAAAACAGTACTTTGAGTGGGAAAACGCTTGTCCAATCTGTAAACTTGATCAAGTCTAAATCTTCATCACTAGAGACAAGTTAGCGGGTGTTCACCTCATTTTTTCCTCAGAGCAGGTCCATTTATTCTTATTCCTCTGTTCTATCTCCTGCCGTTCACATTAATTGCAATTGATTTGGTTGGAGGTTAAAACTCGTTGAAGGGGGTCACCATCGTGAGATTGTTAAAAGACAATCATTATTATCCTGACGACAATTATTCCGTTCCGAAACTCATCGATCATGACTTGATCATGGAACAGTGGATTGATGAGTCACTACTACTCGGTTCACCTGATCCGGCTGGATCTGCTCAAAGGAATCCTGGACAGAAGATCAGCTCAACAAGTCTTTGTGTTGGCTTGCTCAGGTTGTGTGTCTTTCCGTTTGTTTGTCTATCTTTCTATTACCCATCCACCGATGGATTACCACTTCGTCAAGTTTCTCTGAGAAAGAAGCAATGTACTGTAACTCATTTTGTACTAACACGAACCACACCACTACTGTGTTTGTAAGAACGAGACATTGAAAAGAAGGGCACGGTGTTAAAACGATGCCTGTACTCGTACTAACTAAAAAACTAATTGGATTATTATTCGTTGATCAATTCAAATTGAGGTACCCGGAGGTCTTACTCACTCAAATGTTAGTCGAAAGAAAGCGAATGAATTACTTCCCAGGCCGGCCTTTTTTACCGCCTCTTGCCGATCAAAGTGGAACTTCTCGGTTGATTTACTCGTTTCCTTGTGCACCCCGCTAGCACGATCGTCGCGCTGAATTGCGGATAGCCCAAATTTTGTTCTTAAAAAGCCACCGTGCGGTTGCAAATGTCGGCATGAACTCGTGGTTTTGTAGATGGAATATTTTGAGGTGTAAAAGATTAAAGGTCGAATATAGATATTTTTTTAATTGCGATTGGTATTTTCAAAATTAATGAAAGAGTTGCATAAGATCGATTGCAACTGTGGCTTTAGAACTGATAGCCGTGGACTAAAAAGGATCTTAGGTCATACCGACCAGCAGATGAGTTTTGAAAGCCCCAATACCTTATGCAAATACGCTTTTATTCTTTGCTCACTGATACTTCGGTCAATGGATGACACTCAGCATAAGCAGCTACTAATGATCCTTTTTCCCTTCGGGTGAGTCTGTGATTCGAGCAAGTTCGAGTACCAATGCCGCTATGGCGGGCGCCTTCATAATTAGTTCATTGGCGTGGTGGCTGGGGAGAGACGGGAGGAGCAGAAAAAATGAGGTATTGAAGGGAGCTGCTATAATGAATCCATTCATGGCTCCGGTCCAATATTCATCCTACTTGGTGAACAGTACGGGCCGGGATAAGGCTAAAGTAGTTTGGATCGAGCGGTATAAATCGCTTAAGAAGTATGTCATAAATCGTAAGTCATGATTGAAGGAATGTGAATGTCAATGGATTTAATAGAAAATATTTTGTGTCTGCAGATGATGGGACACATTCAGACAAATGAATTCAAGTAAGGAAACTGGTTATTATCTAGAAAAGGACATAATTACGGCAAGGTCATTAGAGGTCAGTTATTTTCAAAATAGGTTTCATTCACTCAAACAAATGATTCATCATTCGTTCACTGACAACTGACCACAATAATATACCACCAGATACTGTTGGTCGGTAGTTGGGGTGGGTGGCACAATTGAAATGAGCTTTCCTTAGTCACAAGGATAGTCACCGTATTATCTAAAACAATCACTGTATCCACTCAAAAATAGATATCTGAACTTAGGCTTTTACTTGTAGCGAATGAAATTAATCAACAACGCCTTTAGAGGCCGAAGTTCAAGCTAATACGTTTTATCTGTAGAGCCTTGCTTGGCTTTAGCTCTTTCGACAGAAGGACTGTTTTCGGCGCTCTCCTCCGGTCTCCGGACGGCTCGGAAAACTTGGCGAGAAAACGGAAGGTGAAAGGCGGTTAGGAAGTCCAAGCTGACGTAGAATTTTCTCCGAAATAAGCGGCGAATTCAATGGCGGCAAAGTGGCGGCCGAAAACGGGTGCAGAAGAAAAGCAGCAGCAAGGGTGAAGCTTCGCCCTCAAGGAAAAACACGACCGACTCCCTGACTTGCTACCTGCTGGGCACAATGCAAATGCCGGCAAGCGCGGCCCTGCCCAGGGAGGAAACAAGAACTAGTTACTGCTACTTCATGCATGATCCTATTGACGACCAAGGTTTACCCGTCAAGTTCCAAGCCAATGTTAACGCCGAGAGGAAGGGAAGAGATACTCCAGTGACTTGATTCCTGGCTTGCAGTTTATGCGGAGTGGCCCAAGTTTGTGGTTGTCTCTGTGGTCTCCCGACACCCCGTTTTTACCCGGACAGATATACCGCATCCCAAAACCCAACGAACTCGGTTAAGTACAACGGCTAGCCTCAGACACCTAACTTGATCCTAGTGCAGTTCCCGTCATTAACGTCCAACCTGGTCTTTCAACTCTCATTCATAGCTGTGTGAGCTATCCTGACCACGAGTTGGGTCCTGCTGGCGCTAGAGGGACCAACACCACGAATATTTTTTGAAATAATTTTTAGGATCCCTCGCCAGGCCACTTGCCAAAAGGTTGCTCTTTTAGTTGAGCTTGTTGCATTCTTTAGCGCCTCTTCCTGAGCCTCAGAAGAAAATCGAGCCCTGAGAGCGGCAAAACACCGCCTAAGGCATAGGCCCACATCATTGAATAACCGCAGAGGTTATGCAAGTTCAGACACATCTGGTTCATCCTCATCTTCGCCATTGTCATGTACGGCCAAGGCGGATGCATCATTGAATAACCGCAGAGGTTATGCAAGTTCAGACACATCTGGTTCATCCTCATCTTCGCCATTGTCATATTCGTTTCCAACAGTGTTCTCCTATACAATCCATTTGTAAGCAATCCAGATTGACCAACGGCACCTCCAAGAGGGTTGAGTTCTCGAAGTTCGAAAAGCGATCTAGCCGTACCATGAATGGCCATTCCACATCTTTAGACGAAGTGAACAGTAGG
>NC_081444.1:9350591-9350772 GCF_007210705.1 Tigriopus californicus
ATTGACCAACGGCACCTCCAAGAGGGTTGAGTTCTCGAAGTTCGAAAAGCGATCTAGCCGTACCATGAATGGCCATTCCACATCTTTAGACGAAGTGAACAGTAGGGAAACGATGACTACAGATGGAACTGAGAACATTGCCTCGTCCTCCATGGGCCAATCCACCTCAACGGCAAACAAC
>NC_081444.1:9350808-9412014 GCF_007210705.1 Tigriopus californicus
AAGTCAATGAGATCTTGGCGGAACATCCCGGAGAACTAGTCAAAACGGGTTCGCCCTCCTTTCTGTGCTCAGCTCTCCCTACTCATTGGAGATCAAATAAAACTCTACCTGTGGCCTTTAAAGTTATAGCTTTAGGAGACATTAGTGACGGAACAATTGTGACCTTGCGGGCTGGCAACGATGAAAATTATTGTGCCGAACTTCGGAACTGTACAGCCGTGATGAAAAATCAAGTAGCCAAATTCAATGATTTGAGATTTGTGGGACGCTCTGGACGAGGTAAGAATGTTGCTTTAAATGCTTTTATTATTCATATTGAGTTAGGGAAATGATTTAGCTTTAAAGTTATTCATGCTCCAATAGACCCAAACGCCATTCCTGACGGGCGTAAATCATTATCCTCAAAGTAAAAGCAGTACGCCAATTTGGGCCAATATAGCTAGTGGTAGCTAAAAGACCATTTCAATTTCAAACTCCAATCCAAAGGCATTCCTTTTTGCAAAGTATCAGTGAATATTATGGGGAAAAGGAAACTTTCTGTATTACTTTATTGTTTTATTATTGCCCCAGCGTGAACGAAAATCATGGGTCCCATACAACATACTACTGGGTAAAACTAATCCTAGAAGTAGAAGGAGATGTAAACGACGAGCAAGAAAAAGTAATGCTACTGTATCCTCTCGTCGGTCATCAACTGCAATCAGTAATCAGAAGTTAAGCTATGAAACAATGGACGACCAAAGAAAGAGCTGCTTGCGTTCTGTCTTATCTCTATTTGAACTTGAATCACACTGAACACAAAGAGTAACGACCCACTTTAAACAAACATCAAATATAGCCTTGTCGTGTGCCAAAATGCTCAAAATTACCTGACTCCTCGCTCATTTCCTTTCTCGCGTTTCAATTTTGCCGTTGCTGTACATGGATTCGGGTCGTACTCGTACGTACTGCATAAAATTGCTCATTGATTTCGTATTGATTTCTCGCCCTACTCTTTCTCTTTGCACTAAATAAAGCTGGCCAAGGGACAGAAGAACAAAAAAGGCGACCCTTTGGATTTCAACAGATGACAGCCAACTGTTCTAGTGGTTTCATTTCTCGATATCTTTAAGAGCATGATGATTTTAATGATGCTTGGTAGGAAAATCAAAAGACATGGACAATCACATCCAAGATCAAATATTGAAGACTAGGTCTGAATGAGATGCTTCTGTTCTTTGAGGACTGTGGTCAAGCCTGGCTTCAATTCACAAATTGAAATGCCAATGGTATTGTCAGCCGAAGTTGGAGATGACAACATATTTTGGTGATAAAAAGCCTTGCGAATATTTTCAATAATCAAATCATAAAATGTGTGGTTGGCCAGGCAGCTTTGTCGTATGATTGAGTGTCATAAAAAATCAATTGCAAGCTCAGGCATATTTCAAGGAGAAGCCATATTCTGAATTCTGGTTGTTGTGTGCATGGCATTCACTTGTTCAAGTTGGTTTGAGAGTGAGCGTCTACCGTTTGTTTTTGTTAGCCGATTCCATTGCTCCCTTTCAAGCGATTTGTCCTATTTTTTTGGCTTAACCAGAGCCTACTGTATTCTCTTAAGGCATAATGGTCATACTAGCTACTAGGACTTTTAAGAATAGTTTGTGACCTGAGCGCCTTGAAGCAATATCCAAACACCGAAGATACGATATTGTATGCACCGTGGTTCGTGCTATTGTTGCTCAAGGACTTTCCCGTCAAAAACAGGGCCAGTGGATCTCGGCAAAGATTCCCTGGGTTCATTTTGTTCTTAAGTTCAACGTCTACCTAGACGCACTACAGATGCATTCTTGTTCGTTTGCTTCAGAGTTTCGATCTGTTTGCCAATCGATACAATAGTAATGTTAGTCAATCATTCTCTTTCTACACCAAAATCATTGGTTTTGGTCTTTCTTGGATAAAATGATAAAAATATAATTGGAATCAAGCAAAACATTGGATGTTACGAGATGTTCAATGCTTGCCTATGAATATCAATGGATTTAGCATTATTTGGCACAGATAAATGAAAATGGTAGGTTTATTTGACGATCTCCTGATAATACTATATCATCTGACGAACTACTCGTGTGATTCGGTCTGACAAGTCTTTTTTTATTTTTTCTCGGATGAAAGAAAGTGGTGTTCGTGGGTGTATTTAAGAAGGAGAGACTACATGTGCCACAATTTCAAGGACAATTTCTTGCTGGTTTAATATTGTTATATTGTAGCGGTCTGTCATTATTCATGACTTATTCATGTCATAATATCCTAATATGATAGTAATATAAAACTTTAAAAAGCTTTTCCTTCAAACTCAAATATAAGTACATCTATTGAACAACAGCGGAGTTATCTGAGTTCTAACAGCTCATTTCACCCGTAATATTTCACAAAATGTGACTTCATTCAATTCTAACGCACTTTAAATATTTTTTATGTTCCATAGTGAAAAAGAAACAATTGTCTTTATAAACCGTTCACTTGCTCTTCAAGAGTAATATGTAGGTGATTAAGCACTCAAATGATGGAGCCATAAAACGAGGAGCCTCCTCGAGATTCTCTTGGAATCCCCTTGAAATCTCGCGACCCAATCCAAACACCGCCTCCAATTTGGCCATGACCAAAATTTCTGCAATTCCTAGTCTCTGTTTCTGTCCCTCTCTTGTGACTCCAAGCCTACAAACATTCCAGAGAAGATCTCAAATGTTCACGGAATAGTTTCCATTCAGAGCTTTGAAAGTTTTCAAGTATTTACTTCCTTCATCAAGCCATTTGGGAGCCCATATCTTTCCCGCCGAGAGCCAATGTTGTACCACCAGACGACAAGCTTGAAGGCGAAGAGCAAGCATGCCCCATTCGTTGGAACATCGACCCCTGCGCTGGCCGGGATCCCGCCCAAGAGCACCATCAGTAATCCTCTTTGGAAGGGAGCGAGCAAGCAATTGTTTTAACAAACTATGTGATAATTAATTGATATCGCCTCATCGAATGAAGCCTGCTCATTCAGCCTGCACATACTGAGCACCAACAAGTTCTTCCAGCCTTTTATTCCTGGCCCCCTTTCTCTCTAACTAACTGACACGCACGCTCTCTCTCTCTCTCTTTCTCGCTCTCTCTGGTGCATGTGTGTGAGTGTATTTATGAGGTTCGAGATGGAATTTGGAACAAACGCAATGAGGGAGCAGGAAAGGCAGCAGGAAAGGCACTTTTCCGCCTAAATGCCAAGGGACAGTCTCCCAAAGTTCAGGAGGAGAACGATATATGTTCGTGCATCCACATACGCGTACGTGAATAACGTGGATAATGCTACACTAAGGAATGAATCAGGGTAAAAGCTGACTCGTTCAAAATTCTTCTTATACTTATCAATTTTCTTTCAGGGAAGAGCTTCAATTTGACAATTACGATCAGCTCGAGTCCGCCCCAAGTGGCAGTGTATACCAAATGTATGAAAGTCACAGTGGATGGACCCAGAGAGCCAAGGAGTAAAACTAGTAAGTTCAGATTTCAAATTGAAGCATTGGTGCACTAATATTGTTCCTCGTTTGACATACCCCCTTTTTGACATGAAATTTCCATTTACAGTACGTTCAAATCTTCTTTTGAATTGATGGAGCCAATTGCTTTTTAAGATTAGGTTTAGAAATCAAATGAGGAGGGAAAGGTAGAGAGTTAAGGGGCCAGGATCGGAACTGCCAATCAAAAGTCAATTGAGCTTCCACTCGTATTGATTGCCATCGAGCGTGGCCAGAACGAAAAAGTAAGCGGGTAAGTAATAGATAGATAGATACTGTAGTTGATAAGAGCGTCCTAGATCGTTCTTTAAACCGTTGATGGGATGCATTGCCGAAGTCGACGAATGATGTGGCAGTAAATGTGTTGCCGATTGAAGTGTTTTGTGCTGAGGTATCATCTAACTCCAAGGGATATGATACACCTACGTATTCACCAAATAATCCAATAATCTGCGTGGCGATTTAACCAAAGGTAGACTTCAAAGCAGACAAACGTTTTGAAACTCTCCCCGGGGATTTAGAATTAAGCACTACAAATGACGGATGGCTATTTTTATGAAAGAGAGCGAACAAGAGACCGGAGGGAACAATCGTCTGGAATGTAATAATCATAGCAGGATTAGTCATTGGCCTTTATTGATTTTGGGGTGTTAGTCAGTCAGGCAGCAGCCAGCCAAGGTACTTGCTATCGTGGTCTGCATTGCTCTCTTTGCATTTGAATGTATATGCAGGATCAAGCTTCTGCCAACATCATCATCTAGTCATCATACTCTAACTGCAATTGTTCACTGAAGTGGTTGAAGTTGAACCACCACCAGTCAGAACCTGGTTTTCATTGCAACACACCCCCTGCTGTACCGTACATCCGCCGGTTGAAGTTGAACCACCACCAGTCAGAACCTGGTTTTCATTGCAACACACCCCAAGCATAAATGGCTTCTTAGTCTCCATTTTCGAGAGCTTCAGCTCTCAGCCAAAGGTAGGTATTGGTACGATAATTGTCTTTTTGCGTGCCAACCCATGTGCACAGCACTCTTTGAATGTTGCTTCATGAACAGGGTGATACACGGCTTGCCACTACGCACTACTTGTATGCTGTGTGGTGGATGGTGGAGCGGGGTAAAAAGAGGCAAGAATTCCTCGGATTCATAAGGAGCTAATAAGAGCACCTGTGCGAGTTTTAGCCTTGTAACTGATGAACATTATTGGCTCCGTCAACTGGTTGGTTTGCACCGTACTTGTTCTATGCATCTGTCTCACATTATACACTAATCTGGCGCCTCAAACTCCCATTACCAAGTCGAGAGTTCTCATGGGTTGGAGCCCTCTTAACAGCTCTTAAGAAAACCGGACTACATCTTGCTTAATAAAGATGGTAATTTGATGAAGCGGGCAGATTCCATGTTTCGTTTATCACCGGAAGAGGAACATGATTTGGAGCAGCTACGATGGGTAGTTGGCGATTTTTTTAAAATCTTAACCACTGTTTGGTCACGCGTACCAGTCAGTACATTTGAATGCCTGTTAACAAGTGCTGTGTCGAGCTACGTCGAATTACTGACTGGGCTTGTCAAAGTTCCCATCTGATAGTTGTTATTCCCTGTCGCGAAAATTGTCTTGACAAAATCGACATGGATCAGAAAGATTATGCAAATGTGCTCATTAAACATTCTGCTCATGTTCAGACGTATCAAATCCCTCGTTGTGAGAGAATCCATCATTTCGAGCGCTACTCAAAGAAAGAAGGCTTCAAAATCACGACAGTCGTTGGTATTAGCATATCATTCTTGCTCCATTTGTTATCTTGTAGCCTAGAAATCACTAGTACCAGTATATGTGTACACTACATGTCTATCTAGCAAGCTTTCCCGAGGTTCGAATGTACGTACTACACGACGTTCACCAGACGGTGATGGTTGATCTGTACAGAATTGAACACAGTCGAGCAAGAGTTGCATGCATGCATGCATCATCATCATCATCATCATCATCGTTGTAATCATCATCGTTGTAATCATCATCGTGGATTTCAGCTGAAAAAAGGAGGAGGAGGAAGAGGAGAAGGAGGAAATGTGATCGCCGATCCTCGCCGATTTACATGATTAGGATCTTATTTTGTGGTTTCCTTCAAGCCCTCATAATGTCTGGCGATATCTCAGTGAACGATACCAAGTGCAGTACGACAGAAGAGTGGAGTGGTGTGCAAACAGGCAGGCAGGCAGGCAGGCAGGCAAGCAGGCAGGCAGGAAGGTATCAAGAAGCAGTAGGACAATAGAATAAAATCATCGCTCAGTAGTTCAAAACAACCAGGGTACGGGTAGAAATGACTAATTGCTTCTTAAATAGAGGAAGAGTGTAAACACGGTTGTCACTATACTGTAGTTAAAAAATAGTTGGAGAGTATCCTCTCTCTTTCTCTTTTTGTCTTTGAACTTGAGAAAAATCAATAGCAAATTCTAATTAGTGCGAGTAATTAGTAACAGAGAAAGTGAGCAGTCGTGGAATTTGGCGCCCCCACCTTTGACAGACTGTAGGTATAGGTTCGCGTGTCGTATTGTTTGTATGCTTCCTACACATTCATCCGTAAATAAAAGACTACTTGAGCGCCCGTGCAGCTGCACAGAAAAGAAGCATTTTGATTCAAGTTGAGCAACGGTTTCAGTCAAATTGCAAACAAGATGATAAATAGATATCCAGGCATTTAGGGGCCAAAATTTGGACCAAAGATCTAAATAGGCTCATGAAAAGATCGGCTAACCCTTCACTTAAGCTTGATTGAATATGTTCATTAACCAATATGTCAGAAAGAGTATTTGAAGTTGCATTTTATGTTTTGAGCGGAAATCAAGTTTTATGATTCAACCTTTTTGCTTTGTTGTTGTTGTTATTGGTGGTGGTGGTGATGATGGTGTTGGTGCTGTTATTGTTGCCGTTAGTGGTGATGTTGGTAGCAGTGGCACGCTGCACTGCCACTTCCATCTTTATTAATGAACTAAACAGGAGGGATCCTGAAGCCCCTATCGTTTTACCAAAAAATCCCCTCAAAAAGGAATTTGAAACTGAAAAGTTGTGAGAGAAAGGAAGTTTCCTTGTTCAAGTTGGTTATGAACAATTTGTGGCCCATTCCTTGGTCCTGCTACTCGTGTCACCGTTTGTAAGGAATGTGGAACATAAGCACATCATGAGCGAGTATTACTCTCAAAATGGCCTATGTAAGAAAGTTAATAGAAATTGCCCATCATCCTTCGCGTGTAATCTTTGTCCATGGTAAGTGGTATGAAATCCTGGGCAGTTCTTAGCTGTTCTGCGGTAAATGCAGCTTTGAATCATATTCACATTCTAGTTCTCTATAGAGGAGGAGTGAACTAGGACTGTCTCAACAACGACTAAACAGAGGGAGAGAAAAATGAGACGCAGGCAGATTCATTCCAGCAAAGTTTTCCGGGAAGGGAAAGTCGAAACAAGTAATCTTTCGTAATCCTCGGGATTTTCTGCCTACAAGAAAGGTTGAGGTTGTCATGAAAAAGGATTTCCCGGAACGAATGAAAGAACTTTCTTTCGAAAAATACAACAAAACCTGATCTCTTGCCAACTCCATTTCAGGACAACAGCAACATTTCCGACCTTTTTTCGATACGCGGTTCACGGGTCATCTTCTCGAGTTGCGAAGAAAGTCAGATCCATTCAATATGGCCAACCCTCAAGGTAAGCCTTTTTCAAACCAACAAGCCTTGGAACACTATGGTAGATACCATAGTTTATAAAGTGAGTTTTGAAAACTGGTGCCCCCACAATAATTCAATACAAAATAATAGTAATTACTCAACATGTTTTTCACGAAATCCTCAATCTTCCTCTTACCAAAATATTGACTAGTCAAGCGTCTTCGGATGAAATGTCGCTAATCATTATGGTTATACAAATATGAATTCAGACAACATTATTTATTAATACTACTACTACTACATCTTCTTTTCTTCGGTCATACAAATATGAATTGAGATAACATTTTTTACTACTACTACTACTACTACTACTACTACTACTACTACTACTACTACCATTTCCTCTCTCTCCCTTCTTAGACGACTTTAGTTGTGCCATGTCAACCATGGCGGCCGTTGCTGTGGCTTCATCGCCAAAGTCAAATTCGACGACTGGTTTTTGGTCTTGTGCCACTTCGGGATTGGGTTCAAATAGTGGTCATGGGTTAACTGGATCGGGGGAGACGGGCCAACAACATCCTCAGCAACATAAATTTCATCATCACTCTCTTTCTTCCAATGCATTTGAATATCATCAAGGTAGGTGCATGGGCAAGCGGTGGTTCCCGCAAAGCATGCATTGGATATTGGATATCATGGAATGATTTTGGGATTTTGAACTTTTGAACCTTAAGGCCATGAATTTTGGTTTTTGGTTGGTTACTTGTTCCATTTTGCTGCTTTAATTGCCTTTGGTTCTCCAATATCTTTGTATAAGCTTTCTTTGTCCTTGTCTTTTTTGTCGGTGTGTAAAAATTCCATCATTTCCTACTAGCACCTTATGTAAGATGTGACAACTCACAGTCCAATAGTAGAGTGAACCTGCAATAAACCAGTCCTTTAGAAATTGTATTTCATGTATTTGCCGTACTGTATTCAATGTCTACGTGCCAAAGTAGGTATTCATGGCGTGGCTCGGGGTACGAGTTGGCCCTCTTCCAATAAGGGTTTTTTGTCAATCGAAATGACCGGATCATTAACTCATTTCGTCATTTGGTCGCAGCAGTTTTAGTATCAGCAGCCAAGCACTCACGAATTCAGGGACTTCCTTGGCACGTGCGCTTTGGCACCAAAAGGCACAAAATTGATGAACACTGCTCAGGTTTAGTTAGAAATTCTTTGAGGAACTACTAAGGTCTGCTGCATTGGGGAACTCAGTTTTTATTCCATGAATCCACACTTGCGGCACTATTTACGACCCAAGTACATCGTGCGAAGCATTTGACGTCATCTTTTAAATGAATTTTGGATTCGAATAGGTAGGCAGACATTACTTCATTAATTTCGAGCAAAGACAATTATGGTTCAATCAAACAGCTAAAAAAAGCATGTTGATCAATTAAGTTTGGACTTGGCTTCTCGATAATGTTGATTAATTTGGACCATAAAACAAATGACTTTTTCACATGAACATGGCCTCCAGATATGTGTGGCCCTAAATTTTGATTGGAATCGCCGAGTGCCATGATTTGGGAACCACCCTCCCTCCCCTATTACTGTATTCCGCAATGAAATAACCTCCTGGCTCGTTTCCCCGCGTAGCAAAGTGAACAACAGTCTGCCTGGGTTACTAGCGTTGTGACAAAGTACTTCAGAGACTACATTACTCACAACCCCAAATCATCCAAGCGCCATTTCATCCACATTATGCGTATATTATGGCGAGAGTATGAAGCTTTAGAACTATCATTATTCAAAATATTAAGGTTGGTTGGGTGGTTGGTTGGTTCGTTGATCTGTTGTTCGAGTTTCCACTTCTGGCTGCTCGGAGTTGTCGTTTCCGATAATAGGCGAGCTCTTGTAAAATTAATGACCAATAGCGCATATTTGAGAATCATTGGGCACGTACGCACATACACTCCTTGCCAACGCTGCTTCTCTGACTTCACTGCCGTGTGCCCTCCAGCCTTCAAAGTGAACTCACTCACTCACTGGGTTTTAGAGAGAGTCCATTTCCATTTTTTGTCAGGTAGTTGATTGCTGTATCGTTGGTGGGGCAAATACACGTACTCTACAGAGAGTCTATGTATATCGATGCGTGCTTACACAGAAGTTGACATGCTACAAACCCACATCTGCTATTGATTCCTCGCACTTTTGTAATAAAACAACCCACCTTCTGTGCATGTCTGTATGAGAGAGTGAATGAAAGAGTGGGCTGGAAGTTACATACGTGACAACTGCAGTCCGATCAACAATCACTTTTGAGAACAAGAGCGGATAACTCCGAAAAGAGGAAAAAGAATACATCCAACAACAACGGAAGCACAAAATTGTTTGAAACTATAGGGGATAGAAAGTTGTTATATCGTGACAAACTCACGTTAGTTATACCATGTCAAGGCTATACCAAGAAATGGAATTTTTCTTAGTTTAGTAAAACAACTTCTCCAATTATTGAAAGGTTAGTTAGCCTGTGGGGCGTATTGGTGTTGCTGTTTGTCTTGCTTTCTCTCTACAGGATATAACTACAAAGCCCAAAATTATGGCGCAAAGATGGAGTTTTAGCCGCTTTTGATTTACTTAACAAGACTAAAATATTATTGTCAGAAAGGTCTCAGTTGCTGAAAACGGAGTATGCGTATCAGGCATACAAATAAGTGAGAAAAGATTCACACTCAAACTTGCGGTCAGAGCACTGAAACCACCGACTAATATGTGTTTAATTAGACCTTAAAACGTTTCATCATGTCGCAATTAGCTAAGATCCAGCCACAAGAATCCCCTCTAAGTCAATTACGCTGATTTCTACTTGGCCCTCGCGTCCAATGCGAGTGCTGAAATTCGTATGAATCATTTCGCTTGATCCAATTCCTTTGTACTTCTTATTTGTTCACTTAACTTGGGTTGTGGCTTCTAAGGTCAGGTTCAAAAACTGCAGAAACATACTTTCACATATTCATCTTTTATATATGGAAAATAGCACCAACACCAGCAACAATTCAACGACGATAACAACAACAACAACAACAACGTAAAAGATCCCTGTAATTCATCATTAGAGATAATGTCTTTAAACAAAGAAATGTGTAGTAGATAGGAAGAATGTGTGGACGTTCTCAAATCGTCCTCAAATTGCACCATTCTAGATACCGAGATGTTCAAAGCAACAACTCTAAAATCATGTTTATGGTGGCACTTATTTGGTTCGCATGCCAAGTGATTGTTTGACTTTGACAAAAGTATTCTCAACCAACAAGTGTGGCCAGAGCACTTTTCTATTCGTTACCAATTCGCTTGTACTAGTGTGGTAGTAGTTAGAACTCCAACAAGAGCAGTAGAATGCAAGCACTGAGCTGACTACCGGGTGCGATGAATTCACCACTACACTTTTCGCGCGAATATAACACGAGAAATATCTGGACTGTAGAGAGAGTAATGAATTAACTTTTTATAAAACTCCAACCTTTGGCCACTTTTCGAATGTTGAGGGTCGGTCTGCAGCCGGTACTCTTCTTGGAGCTCAAAATCAATCTCAGTGACCTAAAAGTCCTTTTTAATTCAACAACACGAACAACTTTTCGCGCCGCAGACTGTCTATAGATTAATGCCAAAGTTCCAAAAGCTGAGCGTAGGAGCTAGAGCAATAATTTCCTCGTCCTCTTTCTCCATTTTGTTATCAAACTGTCAAATTTTGATTGATTTGTTCAAATGGAGCTTTAAACAGCTGAAAAATATCTCTTGCTTCTAAGATTGGCGTAAGTAAAAAAAATATATATTTCTATAAGATGTAGTAGCAATTTCATCGCCCCACGTAGTATAATTGTACAGAATTGAAGAACATCAAAGAAGGTAGTGACAGGAAGAAAAGAACGAAGAAAAAGACGAATGCGACAACGGCGACGACGCCGACGATGACGACGAAGTAATTGAATTCTGTTCACGGTCCAATGCCTAGGGCCGATAAAATCTACGTAGATCGCCAGAAAAGTGTGGACTTGAATTGGACTTACCATACTTTGAAATAAATATGGAACATTCTGATATCATTCTTCACCGACGTAGCTCCAATTTCAGAAATATCCTTTGCTTTGAAAGTCAAGAATGAATTAAGCCAAAACCCCAATAAAAAAAATATTTTCTGAGAAAATCAATGTCTATTACAGTGTTTCTCATGGTATGCTGCAATTCACGTGTTGCTAAATGTTCTATTTGGTAGCTGTTTTCATTTTATGTTTTGTTATAACAGCATGTCGGAGAGTGCCACAAAAGCAAACATGATGAACAAACACTTTGCATCCATTAGGACAATAATCGGCGGCGACGTGGAGATGACCCAACAAGATAACTAGCAAGACAATGGCTCAGGGGAAAGAGGAGAAAGACTTGTTTGATCAGCTTGGTCGTCAATTTGAGTATCCAAACTAGTCTCGAGCCAGGGGCTAAGCAAACACTATTCTTCGAGTCGGACCTTTTTTTTTTAATTCCCTGACTTTTTTACCCCATGTACCTAGGTTCATTTATTGAAGCTGGCTAACTGTTCTGGAATTTGGATGTTTGAATTCGTTAACGACGTTAAGGCCGGCCGCAGCGGCTTATCGCTTTTGACCCTGAGGAAGCACCATTCTTCGTCTACGTACAATGGCGCTTTCGTCTGCATGCCAATACTTGTAGTCCTCGACTCGTAGCACTCGTGGTACTTCCTGTTCGCGTGAGTGAGAAGCTTTTGATGAAATAGAAGCGCTCTCTTATTTGTCACTCATTCTTGACATTTGTCTAAGTGGGAATGGCACGAACACGCCGTTGATCATCCGCCTTCACCTCTTCAAAGCCAGCAAAAGCGACAACATCGCTTATCACCCCCATGAAGAGGGGCAGGTTTGACGTCCTGAAATAGAGGGCTAGAATGGAGATAAGTATTTGACCTGGAAAGTGATAAGACTGACAGACAGACTAGTTTTAAAGATATGGTCACTTTTTGAACAACTGGATTATTAGGGCTCGAATTCGGATATTTGATAACATCAATTTCAAATGCAGCACACTCATCGAACGGCCTTGCCCTTTTCTTTATTATAATCTCTACTCACACTAAAGCGAGTAAAGAAGGTGTAGGAATGAGAGACGGCTATTCAAAAAAGAACTCCCACTTCACCGAACGATGATGTGCTTTTCAATCCATGGAGTCTTAAAGTCCCAATTGCCTGATTTGGTAACCATTCCATGCAGACACATGGAAGAAACACCTACAACCACTCCAAACAGTTAGTGTACGATTTAATATGTCTGTATCATATGAATATTAGGTCCATCAATCACTTTGGTTTTGATGATGATTTGGTAAAGATTAGTTAGTTGTAGTGATGGGTTTCGAACCGGTAAATCAGCTATTTAACATGAAGAACTTGTCAGGGCTCCCAATTCAAACAAAAAAGGGTACAGAAATGAAGACCTACGATCAGGAGCGAATTTTATAGCAGCCCTGGTTTTGAGGCCAAGAAAGGCAGGGCCACGTTTTGTCACTCTACTGAGTGGTTTTGAGTTTGTTTGTGCATCCTATTTCGCTCGTGATAGGAGCCCTAACCGAGGTCCTTGCAGTTATAAAGCTGACATTTTGGCTCGAAACACACCACTAGTTAGTTGAAAAGTAGGGAAGAAGGGAGAGGGGCAGCGACAGAAGCGAATGAATATTTTTGATCAATATTTGCATACACGCCCACGTCCTCCCCCTTTTTTCCCGGCGGGACCGTCAACATTTGGATTGCTAATGCTGTTGGTCAATCCATCCTAACCGCAATTCACCTTTTGGTTAGGATGAAATTTTTCAAACATGGTTTTCAATTTAGGGATGCCTTCTGCGGCTTTAGTCTGATGCAAGCCAACCACAATTGATGATTCAATTAATCGAATTCTCATGAAGCCATTGTTTCAATGCTGGTGTGGATGTGTGGGTATGAGTCAAACTGCCAACACAAGTAGGTACATGTTAGAACAAGTGAGTTGATCCATTTGCTAGATAAGTTTGATGACTGGTTTGTGAAATTGAGCAGTTTTGCCACGAAAGCAGCCATGAAATGTTGGCGCTCTGGCGCTAGACAACAAACCACGAACCTTTGTTCGGTCTAACCAGCTCTACTTACTATGTACGTATTGTGTGTACGCGTACGTTCACGACTTCAGACTCGGCGGCCATCTATCAACATTTATAGTGTGCTCATGTCATGGTGCCATCGAAGTTCTTTGCTAAACTCGTTAGCATTTCCGGGTTGATTCAAGAAGGGTCAGCAATACAATCTTGGTGGTTCATTCACTCGATTCATAAATTCTTCACGAAAAAGATAACTGCTTTAATTCTAAAAAAAAATGCCCGAAACCCTGCACGATAGCAGCCATTGACCGACCAGCTCGTTGGGATATTTGAACGATCTTCAGGAATCAGCCTTGCAAATGGCTGGCTGGGCAATTGAATATTTTCACTTTCTCAGCGGGATTACTCTAGACCGTGTTGTCGGTGTAGGAAGTGGAGGAAGAACTTTGCCATGACAGAGACGTTCGTGCAAAGATTCATCAAAATTATAACGATCCTCAGAATTTCCAGTGAAATTGGTGGAAAAGCAATATACCCTCTGCTCAACTGACAGAAACCAACGCGTGATCGTTGAGTAAAATATCTTTTAATAGTTGTCAGTAACGAAGTTGTCTTTATTGTCGTTCACTCTCTCACTCTCTGTTCCATTGCAAGTGGAAGACTAAACCCAGAGCCAGTCAAACCGTCGTCGTTGTTGTTAGAGCTCTAGAAAGGTTGAGGCCAATGTCACCGATTTGCTCACTGCCATGACGAGTAGTTTCGATTTCTTTTTGAACGCATAAACCCCTCCCAGTCTTGGTTTACATCGAGGGATTGATGCTTTTATGGGACTCGATTCCCACATTTCCATCAGCCCTACGTACATATGTGCGTTGTGTGGATTTACATTTGCAGTTGGAGATCGGTAAACGGTGAATTGTCATGCCTCCGAGCAGCATGTGATTGTTGCTAATTGCCAAATTACTACTTTATTGTCCTCTGCGGGCTTTTCTTTTGTTTCGATTAAGCTAAGAATGCGGCTGTTTACATTTGCTTACTTCTTGATTTCAGATAACTCTCAATTGGCTTTAAGTAGCAGCGGGGCGGATTCTCATTGGGGCTACAACAACCCCTACGCCTCGGCGTACTTGGGACAATCGTCCTTCAATTCCTCTACTGCAGTGGCCGCAGCTGCAGTACTTCCCTACGGATCCGCTGGGGCCACGGACTCGGTCTCAGGGACTGACGTGGGGGGAGTTAACAACAGTGGTGGACAAGATCTTGGCATTAGTGATCCCAATACAGCACTTCCGACAGGTAAGACTGGTTATTCAGTTTGCGGTCGGCATGGTTTTCCGTGAGCGAAAGATCTCCAGAGAACAGGTACTCAAAGAAAGACCCGCCTGGGAAGGGTCTTGAATTTTTGACTCCACCTCCCGTCGTCTGAAGATGGATGCTACGGCTTAGTGGGTAGGAGAAAGAGGAAAAACATTGGAGAAAGTCTGTCTTTTGCTGCCTTTTTTCCTCATCCCCTCATTCGCTGATTGTCGCTCTCTTTCGTTGGGTTGGTCGGCTCGAGATGCGCTCTCTCTCTCTCTCTCTTTCTCTCTCGTTTTGGCTCATGTGCCTACTAGTAAAACATGCAAGGATGGTTAGATGGATGAAGGCATGATATGAATGAATCTATCAATTGAACCATTAAGATCGTAGTTGATTTGGCTTTGGTTTTGGTTTTGGTCTTGATTTTCATGTGGTTGGTTTTTTTTTCTCGTCCGTGTCTGATTCATGATGTGTGAAGCCCAGATTGTTCTTTCTTCCTTTACACCGCCTGTTACGCCTTCAGTGCAATAGTAGATCAGTGCGCAATGAGACTGTCAATTTTTAGCAATTGATTTTTGTGGATGAACGTGTTAACCACAAGAATGGCAAAGAATATTTCACTCGGATCCCCTCTTCAACAAGCACGACTCCTGCCACAACCACGAACTCTGCTGCCCGAGTCGTTCTCTGCACAAGTCATATCTTCATTTCTTTCAAAGAGACTTCTCTTTACACACTTCTCCCACCACGTGATGGGTTTAGCTTGCACCTTGAATAAATGATTGCAATAGTTCAATTCTGGTCACTAGCATATCAATCAACAGAGGGAACAGACGAGCGAGATAGATCCCATCATTGGGGAGAGGTGTTCGTTCGCTCATTTCGATCATTGGAGCTTCGGTACATTTCGTAAATCCATTGGCCCTGGCATTTGTTTGGCTGGAGCTACTGTAGAAGCCGTTTGAAATCAATAGACTGGTGTAATAATCATAAGTCACGGCTCATCAGTCTGTTTAAATTGTCAGTCCCGCTAATTATTACCCGTAAACAAGAAGAAATGGATAGGGGAGGGCGATAACCAAGATGATGATGATGGTAATGATAATGATGAAGTAGTATTGAAACCATCATATTTTAAGGGGATTGAAGTCTTTTTCCAAGAGGAGCCAAATCATAATGCTGTTCAAAGGTAGAGGCAGTATGTTTGGCAAATAAATCTGATCGCATCCTGTACATAGTTCGAGCCAAGAGTAATTTTCCCCTCTACCGTAATATACTTCCTTCACGTGAGAAATCAACTGGTAAAAGAAACGAAGAACGTGTAGCAAATGTTTAAGGAGTTGCAACAAATGTTACGTGTTTGGTTGTTACTGTTGCTTCCACTTTCGTTGTGATCGTCAACGTCATTGCCATCGCCATTGCCATCACCATCGATATTTGACGACTGGTGAGTGAGGGGCATTGTGAATATCATTATTGCTTGATGTCTTGATAATGATGACGCACACGAAAAATGACAATTATCACACAACTCCGGTGGCCCATCAACACAAGGCAATAGGCTCACTGTAAAACTGCCCCAGGGAAGTCCGCCCATCCCGGGTCTTCTGAGCCAAATACTGGAGTTAAGTATTAATTCAACAACTTTACTCCACCTCTGGCTCGATCCTCCTCCTCCTCCTCCTCCTCATTCTGCTCCAACTCCATCGACCCTGACTCCAAAATGGCGGCTTATGTTGCTACTGTTTGAGAGTAGGAGTAGTAGTAGTAGCAGTAGCCGTCGTCATCAAAATCATCATCATCATTGTATATGATGGATTTTTTCTGTCATGATTAGTCTGCGTGTCGCGCACTCAATCGATATCCGCTTGCAAATGATCTCGGCTTCACAGAAAATCAATCCCGACCAATCGAGAGACTTGTGTGGCTCCGCCTCATGATAATAATAATTTCCCCCCATGGAAATGATTTCTTTTCTGTATTCAGTACATATCCTACAATGAGAACTAGCTTCCAATAATGTTGGTCCAATACAATTGCCTTCTGACGGCCATTTCTTGCTTAACTCTCTCCCGGGGTAGTAATGAAAGGAGAGAAATACTGATAATGATATCAATATTAATCATGAGAATGAAAAGCGAATATCAAGTAATATAGAGATAAGAGTAGGAGAGAAACACATGATAACTCCTCAAGCTTCAGGAATTGTTTTTCAAAAAGCTTAATTACCTAGAATCTTGACAAAAAGGGCCTTAAAAGCGATGATTTGCCAATTTTCTGCATGCAACTTGGTTTCAGTCAGTACCTGGTCTCTTCAAGAATGTACGAGGTGCAAAAGCCTCAACTAAGCCATTACTTTCGACTCCCTCGTTATTCTCTCTCATTACTTCTTCCTTGTTAGTTGATTTCATAGGAAATTGCCAAAAGAAAGTGTGATGACAAGAGACTCTGAAATTGTTTTAGTCTTAGACCTGAAGAATTGCAATATTATTCACCCTATAAATGGAAATACATGCAATAAAGTATTTAGAAAGAGTCTAAATTCTAGAACCTAAGTAAAATTATTTATAATATGTTATTGAGAGCTATCGAAAGCTGTCACTACTTTCACCTGTTCGATAATGACTTTTCAAACGGGCAAAAAAAGTCAGATTTCTCAAGATTAATTTTTAAATTGAGCCAAAATGATGCAATAAAGAAAACTCATTTTTGGGAATGATATACCCAGGTAGCCACACACTTCCTTTTATCATTTGTAAATTTATTTAGATTGATACAGTTTTACAGTGTCGAGCTGCAAATTGAGACAGCTTTCCCTGTATGTACTGCGGCGAGATGGAGCTTTAACAAAGGCCTTTTTGACCCATTATATAAAAGTGTTTACATCTTTGAAGATATCTTGAACCTTTTCACAGTGTCACCATGTCACAGGGATGAGAGAAAGAAAACAGACCTGGCCCCATGAATTGGTTGAATATCGTCTAAGAATAGGATCTTGCTTGAACAAGTCCTTGTCAAAGTAAAGAGTTGCACGCTCATTGATCAGTGGGGCCACAACAAACTGGTCAAGAAAGGCACAGTTAAGGCGGTAGGGTGGGTTGTACAGTATTTAATGTTGTTCAATTGGCCAGCCATTGATTGCATTGTCACATACCGTCCTCTAATCCGTCCCAATTCAGAAAGTAGAGTCTTTCTCACCAACGTAATGCTCTCTCCATGTTGTTCACCTTTTTGTAGTGTCTCATTCAGTTCTTCCGCATTGTGGATTCATCAAGGACGACAATCCCAATACTTGTCTCAAGAAAGGACCTAACCTGAATGTTTGTAGATGCAGATGTCAAGCAGAGAAAGGGATGATAAGGCCGCAATATCTTTTTCAAATTCGGCAAGCCTAAAAGTCAGGTTCAAATCAAATCAAAATTCGAACGAACGATTTCATCCCGCCCAGGTGTTGATCCGTTTGCGAACATTGCGTAACATTGGTTCTTCAAACACTGGGCCTAGTACGGAGCAAAATCTTGTTTGTCATTAAGATTTTGAAATTTAGTCTGTTCTTGTTCTCCAAGGACCTGCAGTTCTGTAATTGTGCCGAAAATACAATATTTTTAAAATTCAAAGTAAGTCACCAAAAACTCGGAATCAAGCTAGTCGCTTCCAAAGTGTTTCTCTCACCAAAAATGAAGATTGACTTTCTTAAAAAAACAGTTTCAGATTCGATTCTTCTCGGATGATGGGTCTTGCTTTGCTCATTTCTAGCATTCCTAACTTCTTAAAGATCAACCTACTCTGAGCGATTCATGTTTACAAGCCAATCAGTAGAATTGTTCACGAGTCCCAAGAATTACAGAGTAAAAAATTCATAAGCTGAAAAGAAATAGAATGTGTAGGGACCCGTTACCCGTTCAAAGCCCTTTGTACCTTTCATTTCCAAAAGTAGCAGCACATAAGGGTATATGGGGTAAGGAGGGTAAGAACCCTCTGTCTGTAAGTCTCGTTACGTCTCTCCGTTTCTCTCTATCTCTCTGCTTACAACACAGACACTTCCTTGTTCATGCAGACGAGTAATCCGCTTCGTCTTTCATCGCCCAGTTGAAACCTCAAACTAAGTTCCAAGTACTGAGCGCATCGTCGTGTGCAATCACGTTCATGTACTCGATATAGCATACATACTGCACTATACAGTAGTAGGAAAGATCGTCCGTCACCATGGGGAGAACGACAATCGAGGACGTAAAGTGCCTCTAGAGAGCGGCAATTATCTGCTTCCTTGGAAGTGGAAGTCGTAAGGGAACATCAGCAACAACAACAACAACGCTAATAATGATAGTAATAATAATAATAAGAATAAGAATAAGAATAAGAATAAGAACAATAACAATAATAATAAGAATAATAATAATAATAATAACAATAATGGAATAATGATGATCACCCTTTTCTTTTAATGAGTTATTGCGAGCATGCAAAGTGCTGACGGCCCTTTTAAACGTTCGTTGCCAACGAACGAATACTGGTAAAACGGGAAGCGTCTGGCAGTTACAGAACTTTTGCTTCTGGGATACGACTATAATTCGGTGTTGAAAGAAAAAACTCCCTTTGGGTGGCAAATAATATCCAATGAGTGGGGGAGCCTGTTCAAGTATTTATCATTTGCTAGGTTCAATACTGTACAATGCAGACAGGCCCTCATCAGTGAATGACATCGTTTGAATTGGCCTGAAGAAATTGTGGTCTTGGTTACAAAGATTTTGTCTCGCCGTAGACAACAGCAACAGAGTGACTCGAAGAATTAATGGAGTGGGCGAAAAAGCAACCAAAAACTCCACCCAAAGCCACAATTGAGTCCTTGAAGGGAAACTCAAACAGTTGGACCAACCAAGTATCAAACAACAATCCCTGATTTCATTTGCCTTGAGATTGTGGGTATTTATTGTCGGTCAGAAGTTAGTCTTGAATGGTTTTTCTTCGTCTTCGGTTTCATTTTCCCAATTCCTCTGGCCTATTTCTTCGTTTTGGCCGTGACGATGACGTTGTCGTTGAGAACTGAAATGGACGTGAGAACGTTCATCTCAATGTCTCTCCGTCTTCGTTTAATGATGATGATGATGATGACGATTTTGTGCCGGGGCAAACTATCTGTCAAGTGGGGTAATTAAGATTCCAAAACCGCAGAGTTGATGTCCGAGGATGTTTTTGTCGATCAGCTGGCGCCTTAATCTCAAGATCAAGCACTTCTAAACAAATCAGGAAAGATCATTCTCATGATCTCGTAGACGAAGTACGTCAGATGCGCTCTGGAGAGCAAGTCATTAAAACCACTAATACCTAAGATTGTGATGACAAGAAATTGGAAAAAAATGCTTAGTTACGAATTACATACAAGTTGCTTCTTCAATGGGCAATGAGAGGAAACTTTTTGTTTTGGGCATTTTCTGCGCCTGGACAAAGCCGCCCAGGCACAGCCCATGAAACCCTGTTGGAAGAAGCATTTCCTGTTGCTGCACTTACAACGGCAATGCTCATGAATGACCCGAATGAATGCCCAAGGAAACTTGGAATCGCTCCACATTCTCCTTGTTGTATTCGAGATTGATGAGATGATGAAATGATGAGATGATGGATGTAGTCAGTTCATTGCACTACCTAGCTATCGGTGTCTTTTTAGTTGGGTGTTCTTTCACTGATGCTCAATGCAGCCTCACGACTCGCTGGCTCTTGTCCCTTTTAAAGGGAGACAGTCGGGAAAAACTTTGAACAATAACGAGCATAGCACGTACGAGATTTCACATGCATTTCCACAAGCTTCCAAAATCGAAGACTTCTTAGGTCCACTCTTAAACCATACCGATACGTACTTAGATCCACCCCAGCACTAGTGCATCCGTGGATATGCTGGATTTTTTAAACTTGAACATATTTGACCAATTTACGTGATCTCGACCTAGCTAAGAAGTCATTTGCTCGCTGATCAAAAGGGCCTCAAACCATATCCCCGACTCTTGTCCGATCCCAAGAAGTAGTCTAATTGTGAGGAAAAACTGACTTTGCCATGTACGTACATGAGCAACTAAGAGTAGTAAGTAGTGTTGGTAGTTGCCAGATGTGCAGCCTCCTGTCGTGTGGAAAATACGATGTGACTTCTTGGTTGAAATGCCCGTAAAACACTTTGTTAGCTTCGGATGAACGGCAGGAAACTTTGAATGAGTCTCACGAGTGAGCAGTCAAGCGGCAGTCGCTCTATTAGTATCATGTAGGTACTGTACGTACACTCGTCCGGCCGTCTGTCCGTCCTTACTTCGTACGTACGTAGGGAACGTACGTAGGTAGGGGAGGACGGATGGGTGGATGGGCTCCAGTACCGCCAGTCGTATCAATGCATGAACACATGATGATCATGAGGATGAGTATGATGATATGGTATAGCCCTCACATATTCACTTTACTCATGGGAAAGGGGACTTTCTTCGCGGTGTGCCCGTTGGCAAATAAATTTGATCTTCGCTCAATGAACGGAGAAGCGACTTGAATGATAAAAGTCTGGCTAGTACGACGTTTTTGCTACAATACCGTACATACGTAGGCATTACAGTGCATGAATATCACTTAGAGAAAGGACGTAGTTAACACGAAAGATGTTTCAATACCCACCACCTTTGATAGGTAAAACACTTTCCTTCTGGTCCGACTCTATTAAAGGAAGAAAAGAAAAAGATGAAACGGGTTCACTACGTACACCTCTCAGAAAAAGTTCACAATCCATTTGCTTTACGCTTGGCTAGTTGTCAAGCACTCCGAGTCCATCCTGAGTTCTTTTTCCCTCGGCCAAAATTAAAAGCAAATACCGTCTTGAAGGGCCGAATTGCCTCGAATTATGTGGGAATTGGACCCAGTAAAGAGTCAGGCGGATGGAAAATTGCCTTTAATTGTTTAATTCAAGGAGAGTTTGTTTGTCGCGCTGTCTAACAGCCTTGCAAGTTGGCGGGTGTTTGTGTTCCTCATTCCAGCCCGCCCAGGTATCGTTTTATCGTTGGATGCCTGCACCATCTACCAAGCTATTCACACATGACATTCTGATTCTTGTTGTCTTCTGTGAGACTGAAAATCAGATCGGAATCGGAAGTATTACTATCCCACTTCCTCCTCGAAAAGGAGCAACTCACTGCATCAGCATCTTCATCAGCATCTTCATCATCATCATCATCCTCGTCGTCAACAACAACAACGACTTTTATCTTAGTACAAGTAAGCAAGGTCGGGGTTCCTACCCATGAAGATGATTTTACTGCCATGCTTTCGGGCGTGTTCTGGAGATCCAATAAAGAAGTCTTGGAGAGGAGGAAAGACGTGGTTTTGACGTTTTGGGGAAATGGCTTTTTGCTCGATTTGACACTCAGTCTCCTGCTGAGAAGCATTAACGCCGACGATGACGGCGACGACACGATCGGCCACACCAATGCCTGATTGAGACACCTCCCGTGATCATGGAGCGATACTAGTTACTGAACAAGCTTACTAGCTAGTTCAACTAAGGGAGGATGCCCGACCGACATCGAGAGTCAATGTTCTGTCAGTGATGCCCTCACTAGTCAGGCGCCGCATGCATTGTTGTAAACGATGGGATGGGGAGGCACTTTTCTAACAATGTCTTCGTGAGTAGTGTGCCAGGGACACCGAATATGGGGAGAACCACTCAAAAACCTCCACGAAGATTTTGGAGCAAAGCACATTGAGTTTCTCATGATTAGGCTCTCTGAAATAGTCGTAATGCTGCGGATGCACATGTCAGATTAATAAACCGATGATATAAATTAGCCCAGTAAGGTGTCGTGGCAAGATGAAGAGAAAAAAATGACTCCATTTTTCATGTGCACAGTCCACACCGTTCTCCGGAACGGTTGATACTAAATTCTGTTGGGAGAGCTCCGCCGTATTGTATGTAGAGCCATCTACGTATGTGCGGTGTACATACAGTACAAGTACCGGCACAAACACTATATGGAGTGAAGTCTATTTTTTGAGAATGAAGAGGAGCGAAATGATTAAAGAAAGAAACCGCTTTATCATCATAATCTTGACTCGAGAGCAAGTGAGAGCTTAAGGCTTTAATGTTGCTTTTGTTCGTTCGTGTTCTCATCAGGTGAGAATCCCGTCCTTTGTACTGGAATAATCAGAAATCATATCGTGCAAAAAATCTCCTTCCCTCCATCTTTTGCTTGACCATTCAGCCTTTCACAAGCGAACCATTGAGCGAGCGTTTGTCAGATTTAGGCGTTTGAAAAATGATCATGACACGAGAAAATACTTGAAATCAAGATTACATCACTTTTCTCAAATGGACGATGGCGATGTGAAGGAAAAGGAAAAGAAGGGAAAGAGAAGAAGGATCATTTCAATGATAAAAAAGAAGTCGCCTGCCTCGCCGTCACCACCGCTTGTTCTCGAAATAGAATATCGCTAGCTACTGATGCTATGTTACGGCTTCCTAGCCCTAGATATGAGCTCAAATGTAGTAGTCAGATTATCTGCAGAATCGGGCTCAGACAAAAATATCTCGTGACATTTGAACCAAGTGGATGCACACTCGCTTGTGTACAGATACTTGTTAAAAACGAAGCATTTATCTCTTGACCACATTGCATGATGACATTTCCAATACTTGTTCTAAATTCTAATGCAACATATGAAAAGGTCGGCAACGATGTTTCTTGGATCTAAGTCTGACAAAGTTCTCGTTTTTTTTAAATTTCAGTTTTGACGGAGGAATCTAGTAACTCGCCCTCAAGGAATGATCGAGGGGAATATTCTACCAATACGGCGAGTGGAGCCAACGGGACCAGTTCCAGTCGCGATCTGGTCAAGGCCGAGGTGGACCCATTGGCAGTTGCAGTTGGTGAGCGATCCCCGGTCGATGTGGTTGTTTCATTAAGCGATAATGGCACAGGGGGCTCAAGTGGCGATCCCTCAGCTTATCCCATGCATCATCGATATGCGGATCATGTGTCGGGCGAGTACTCGAGCCCTTTGGGTGGCAATGTCTACGGTCCGTCCGGGGGAGCCACCTCCTCTCACCATTACGGACAGTCCGCTTACTACGGAGCCTCCCCAGGGGCTGGATACCTCAACAACGCAATGGCTCCGCTCCTCTATCCTCATCTGTACAGCGCCACCACGGTGAATCCCTCACTGCATTTACACGGAAACAGCTTAGGTGGAACCGAGCAAAGCGGCTTGGTGGATGATTATGGCCTGAGCGTAGGGCGAGATGTCGTCAATGGTGAAGGAGGCGTCAATCATCAAGTCTATTCCTCATTAGAAGGCGATGATAGTCAGACGGGGCCGATTCGTGGCACCTACTCCTCTCGCAACGAACATGGCAGTCACGTCTGGAGGCCGTATTGATCACAAGCCCCGGGTCTCTCTCGGCTGTCGCACTTGCTTTCCCGCTCCTATTTTCCCCCGCATAGTCCAAATCTTGAGCCTGGGCGACGCATAATGCGTTTCACTGTCCCTGTTCTAAAACCGTCGATTCACGCCTTACCAAGATAAGCCCCAAGTAGTTGTTTCTATTGTCATCACCTCGGCTACCTAAACTGTGATGAAGTTAAGCCGGTCACGACAGTTCACCAAGCCTGAGGGTCACTGAAGTCACGAAATTGCATTTAGCTGGACTGGCAAAAGACAGTGCAAGTGCAGGTTGTGGGCACGACGACACAATTTCGTTTGCTTCTGCAATCATCCGTGCTTTTTTTGGCAATTCATTTGTGAACAATGTCTCAAGGAACCGTAATAGCGCATGCTAAAATCCTTCCCAATGCCGATTGCTAATATTGGGTTTGTGTTGTTGTCGCTGTTGCTGTTGATATTCTTTGTTCCGTTTGAAAGCTAGTTTGCATCATCGTGTTAACACCAGTGACCCATATCTCATAATCTGTATTATCCTCATCCTCATCCTCATCACCATCATCCTCCAATCAAAAACGTTTCCGCCATGACAACCTCATTTGGTGTGTTCCAGTCTCATTTACCAATGAGTCTTCTACCCTTATCGCTATCAATATGTAGATAAAATAAATAAATAGTTGACTAATGATCCTCGCCCAAAACCACGAAAGTTTGAGTTAATCTTATGTTGGATAGGGAAAATGAGAGAGCTCCTGTCTCGACTTTCTTCCCTGACCTAGCTCAAAGGAACTTTTTTGATGCTATATACTCCCTCCCACAGACGGAGAAACTGCGGGTTGGCCATTTGCCCATTGGAACCGCATATGAGAGCAATGGGTTGGATGGCTGGCTTCCGTATCGGGTAACGCTCACCCCACCGACCTAAGCACCCCAAATACAAAACTACCGAGGACGTTACTCTTAAATCTTATGCTTGGATTCGGCCTTAAGACATTCAAAAATTATTTTCAACCCCCGATTGGTTCACATTTAACACCTGATTTATTCTTAAGTCTACATTCAGTCTAAAATCTATAAGCTTGAATCCCCCCCTCCCCCCATTTTGAAACTCTTAAACTGGAGACTATCGTGCCCAGATCGGAGTACATTTAGGGTTAGAAAGAGTGTCTTTGTTCATTTCTATTTCTCGAATCTTGAACTCAACCCAGCTCAGTCCTGTGAGAAAGGGGGAAATGTATTTGGAACTTTCTAAACTCTTAATGGAAAATTCACCGCAACAAGAGCGAGAGGAAGATGAGATGTAAGGGAACGAGAACGAACGAACGACGAACGAACGAATGAACAAAATGAGAGCAAAGCGTTAAATGAAAGAGACCAGTCAAAGTTACTAAGCTGTGAACGAATAGTGCAGCTACAAAAGTTGGAGCGAAATGTTATGTTCTGTACTATTCTATGTAGAAAATAGGGATGATTCACTGAAAGTGAGACGAACTTGCATTGAGATTGAAATAACTCCGTCAGACTCTTCAGCACACTGCAGTAGCGGTAATAGCAGTAGCAGCAGTAGAAGTAATGGTTCATCATTCCCTTGAGGAAAGGCGGGTAGAATTTCTCTTGGAAAGTGACAAATGAAGTAAAATCAACGGAGCATGCCATCTATGATGGTGGGTGTTGATCCCAGAGTAATTGTTATGATGACTAAAGATCTAAAGCGAGACATGCTGATTGAACTAATGTTTTCAGTCATTCTTTTTATGCACGAAAAAATATTAACCCTTGGACTGTTTTCAACGTGTAGAATCGAAGGAATCTTTCGCCCCATCATATTAGGCTGGGCCCATGCTATAGATTGGATTTTGAAATCGCAATGACACAAACAGCAGTGCTTATCTGCAACTAGAACTCTAGCCTTCGCGTTGAATGAGGAGAATTGAAGCCGAAGTGAGTCATTAATAAGATGATGGAAAGGGAAAGAGAGAACGTCGTCTTCATTGAGAGGATGGAGATAATTCCTTTGATTTTGGTTGAAAGTCTCGCGTGAACTGAGTGATCTTCTTAGATATTCATAATGTATATCTGCCAAGTCGAATCAGTTTGACAAACGTAGATGAGGCCACGACAAAAAATTGAAACACTGAACTTCATGTGATTGATGAAATGGGCGAGATTTGAGCGATGTCAAATCAGCCCAAATGATGAGCGTTTAGCTCAAGGCAAAAGGGTGGGACATAAAGCCCCAAATTGTTTTTCTTCTTCTTCTTCTATTTCTTTTTTCTCCTCCTCCTCCTCTCGTTCATGTGTGCTTTTTCGTTTTACTTTTGACTTATGGACCTTGTACGTATCTACGTGATCAGTGAGTTCTGTAATGAATCATTCAGTATACTGCATGTTGGCACTCTTGGATGCGTTTTGTTTTGCAATGACATGATCTTTTGTCTGGGACGACGGGGATTGGGAAGTTGGGTTGAAAACCATAGAAATGTGTGGTCTTTGAGATGTGGTCGCCTCACTTCATCATTGATGAGAGGAGTGGCCTGCACTTTGCTCTCATTTCAGGCCACAGGCTAGGCCTCAATGGATGTGCAAGCTCTCTTTTGCCAATGCTAAAATTAGATAGAAATAATATGATCTCGATACGGGCCAATATGCTCAATCAATCACAAAAAAACGTTTCGGAAGTTCATCATAAATGTCTCCATAGCGCGATCATAAGCCTTCTTCTACTCGTCTGTTGTGTTCAGTCCAGTAACTCGATCAAGTTAGTACACAACATTATGATAGAGGCAAGGGTGAGAATCTGTTCGGCAGTATCGTTTCGTTGATTAAATGTTTATGGTCCGTCAGGCCGAAGATTGGAATTGAAATGATTGCCGTTGAATTGTTTCTCACTTTTTTGTTCATATTTTGACACTCGAGAGGCAATCAGGTGTGTTGGTTGCTGGGTTGGTTGCAGGGTTGGTTGGTCGCCTGGTCGCTTAGTTCTTCGTTTGTTCATCCGAGATTACCGCCCTGCCCTTCAAGGAGAACGACACCTTCAATGGGCAAGTAATTGAGTTTTTGTGCTTATAGTTTCAAGTCAAAGTCGTTTTTGCGCACAGTTAAAAAATTCAACGTACGTAATTGGAATACTACGAGGAAATACATTAGACCATCAAACACTGCCTCCTGGTTTTGAGTGTTCAGTGTGCCACTACTGTTTACATAACATAACCTCGTCGCAATGACAAGTATCGTAAAGTTTTTGCTCATTCCAGAGCACATTTCGTGACTTCTCTCTCTCTGATACACTCACACACTTTGTATTCAAGGTGAACATACAGCACAAATGTAGACTTGTACCAGTAAGCACAAAAAAGGGATAACCCAGACAATTACCACCAATAGGAAAGCAAAGTCGGCAGCATACATCACCAATCCTAGTTCTGAACCCCTTCCAAAAAGTGTATCAATGCGAAAACCAATACAGTTTATGTTAGCGAATGAATTTCAGTTAACCACATTTTCGTAGTATTATTCCCTACCGCTCCCTCCTTTCAATCTAGAAAGGCGTCGTTGTCGTGGCATGGCCACGAAAAATGTGCTGCTGCTATTGCTGCTATTGCTGCTGCTTCTCTCACTTCTTGCCAATTCATGGGATTTCTTTCCATTTCTTGACGTCCAATTTTTGTGTCGATTTTTGTTTTGACACGACCTGCGGTCTTCTTGGGCTTGTCCCAGAACTTAATAATAACCTCAATAAAGGAAATTGCTCTCTTTCTCTCACTCTTTCTGTCGCTCATGGAGTGGGTAGTACACAGGATCAGTAGTGGACTGGTTGGAGAGAAGATCTTGACTTCGGTCTGTTGCTCAATTCAGAGTTTACCTACGTATAACTTCCATTGGCAAGGCACTATGTACGTACAAGCAAGCACCACCATGCACCATGTCTTACGAGACAAGGACGTGAAACAAGCATTTGGTTTTTGTTGTGAATAACTGTAGAAGCCCAACCTTTGACGTGTGAATAATGGATTGAACAGGAAAATGTGTAAATATGAGTAGGTATTGAGAACTTGACTAAATAATGACCATTATTTTATAATCTAGCAAGAGAGTTATCTCCTGATCTGAACTTTGGCTCAAAGAAAATACACATTTGTGAGAAAGTGCTGTCAATAATTCATGATTTTTTGGGGAATGGGGAATGACATTTTTCATTCTCCATTCCAAAGATCCAAAGTCCTTATTTGATCTCTTATGCCACACCTTGACAATGTCAGTTCCCATATACCAATACCTGATACCCACCTACGTATGTTTGAAACCAGAATTCAAATAAAACATAACAAACTCTGAAGGACAAGAGAAGCAATTATCAATAGATTCTAGCCTTAGCTTTTTTTCTAAATCTGATAGCTTTCGTCAATAGCATTCATAACATTATTTTTATTTCTTATAACATATGTGTTCGCATTAAATCAATGAGAAAACCAATGCATCAAATTTTGAGTTTGAATAACTTTTGCATTGCAAATACTGCACAATTTAAGGCGGCTTAAGCTGTACTGCACTTGCAATGCAATGTGTCATGGTGTTCTTTTCATTTTCCTCATTTTTTTCTTTTCTCGCGTTTCCCCTTTTCTTTCGTTCTTTTTCCTTTCTTGCTTTAACAATTTTACATATTCTATACCCACACTTGTTGATTTGAGCGGTAGGCACAATAAATAAAAAAGAAGGGTTTTAAATAGACCTTATTTCAAATTTTGTCAATTTTCAGTTATCGTTTTCGCTCGTCAACAGAAGTAGGCATAATACCACCAATTCTTTGGGCCATTGCCTCCGTAACATGTACCACAATTTCCCGTCCAGTTACGTTTGTCATCCCTCCTCGCACCACCTCCAGTTTCTTTAAGAGGCCATGGGCAATGAAGGGAGCGTTTGTATGAAGGAAGAAGTCCAACCTACACACAACTACCACTGAATTGCTCCTCATTCATCCAGAAATATGATCCCGAATGAGAAGAATGAAGAGGTAAAAACTATATGGACTCAAAAATGCTGGCCATGCATGAGTGACAACTCAAGTTTCTGACCAACGTGGAGATATGCGATCGTTTTTTTTAAGCGAAGGAATATTTAGATCCAGAAAAGACCGTACCGTAATACATAAGTTGTATCATTTCTCGATATAATATTCACTTCTCGCTTTAAAAACCTGGGCTCTGCTCTATTCATGCAGAGAATTGTCATTATTTTTCTGCGGTCTTCATGAGATGAGTGTTGAAGAATTGTACTACAACTCATCAACCTGACGTTGTACTACTGACTTGTGGTATGAGCTCTCATGTCCACGTCGCTGTTGTTGTTGTTGTAGCCGCTGCTGTTGTTGTTTAACCCGACATGATCAGAGCCCAAGTTTATTACTATGCATAGTATACTATACTGTTTCATTGTGGGATGCGTCACTTTGTCGAGGCGGTCGAGGTGGACTATTGTTGTTGTTGCTACATTTGTTGTTGTAAGTAGTGCAGTCCTACTATTCCTATCCCCACAACTCATCCATGACTTCTACTCATAGAGATAGGAAGAAGCGATTAGTGATTGACAAAGCACGCAGAGTTTCAGGGAAATAGTTTCAAATTTGAGTCAAGAAATGTTCTTGTTCCTCAATATTTTCTAATTGCAATTCTATTTGTACTATGCTTTTTTAACTTCTATTTGAAATATGTAGGCTACCCGGAAAAATTCTCAACCAAAGAGGACTCCTACTAACCTTTCAAAAATAAAAATATCGACAACCGAGAATCCTGACTCAAAGATGCACGAGACACAAACAAAATCATAACACCTTTAAGTCTAAAAATGCCAACATTCCTTGGGATAAGTTGATCAAAAGTATGATTTTGATTGATCATAGAACATTCCACTCAAGAACTAAGCAAATCAATTGATGTGTACAGTTTGTTGAGTAAAGTAAATTCAATCAAAATTTGTATAGGAGCTTAAAATTGGATAAAACAATGGATTACAAAGTGTCAAAACAAGGCCCTGTAGCGCATGAATTGAATAAATAAATTGCTCTGACAATCTGAACCCAAGTCAATCCCTGTCTGTCAAGGAACAGCTGTTTGTGGGATTATTTCTTCAATGATCCACTTCTTGAGCACAGATCCGCCCAACGCAGGTGAATTTTGAATAACAAAATGTATCTGTATGCAACATGGACAGGAAATGGACCAAGTACATAAAACACAAATTGTTTGAATGGAGAACCACTGACATCCCTTTGAGACAGGAGCAAGAAAAAGAAGATATTTAACCACAGGAAAACATTTACACTTCTTTGTAATCAGCTTGAAGTATCCTGATTTTTGACATAAAAACTTAGTTTTCATACCCCAACGCCTATATTTTTCATAAAAGTTATATTTCATAAATCATTGGAAACATGTTTCCAAACATGCACACAAGAACAATATCCCTCATGAAATTGAATTATACCATTATCTTTGGCTACTTTTCTGGGATACGCAGTAACCAAAATATATAATTATCCTATTGACAATTCTTCTACATTATTTCGTTCCGTTTTGAAATAATCACTATCAATCTTCATGGTACTAGTCACTTCTATTACACCTCGCAAGAAACGTTCCTTGTCCACACTCTTGGAGCAAGTAGTAAGTATGACCTGGAAATTGGATTCGACTAATTGAAGTACGTGCCCAATTTCCCTGAACAATCCATATTGCATTTGCGCTAAGCTAGAAAAAACAACAACTAGACTAGGGGCAAAAGTTCCTCCCTCCAAATAATGGTTTCACTCGTTCAAGCTGAACCTCACACTCATGTCCTTTTGTTTGCCGTCAGCGTACAAACAATGGGCCCTGCATTTGTTGAGACCAGCTAATGTGTATTCCCCAAGAGTTGCGCCTCTATATATCTCTGTGGTAGTGTTTCTCGGAGCTGAAGTTGTTGGGGCTATGTATTAACTTGCTTGTGGGTATACAGGGCGATTCATAATTGGATCTTCTCAAACCCGTACATCTATCTCATTTATGATTCAAACACCGCTAAGTCTTAAAACACTAATACATTTCAGCTTTTGTATTGCACTCATGAATATATGTGTGTCAACTGTCTTGTTTCTGATTAGTAGTTTCTGATTCTACGGCCGCTGAAATTTGTCTGAAGTCGTTAACGAGCTTGATATATATTCCTGAGTGTTTGCAATTATGAAACGACGCCCTCTATGTAACATAGTTTGCCTATATATCGGTCGGACGCTCGTAAGAGCAATAATAGCATGCAGATGTGGCCAATTTTTTGCTCCGTCTTCCTTGGGTTGTAAAATGCATGATTATTTTTCAAAGCAAGAGTAGTAAAACTGGCTTGGAATGTGAAGCAAACTGATATATTACGAGCGACACTTATGTGCTGTTGTTGTCGTTTTTTTGTAAACAACAACTTCATCCTTATCACTTTTCATATTATCATGCCAATTATTTTTCTTTTCCAATTCGATGCTGATCGAAACCCATTTGCAACAATACGTAACGTACCGGGGTGTGAGGGATGCAATTAGCACAATAAGTGCTTGACTCAATTTGAGCCCGAAAGGTTGATCCCAAGGAAATTGCGTCGAATGGAGTTGCAATATTTATTGCATCCTCCTAACCAGGACCACCCTATAATTTTGGCAATTGCACTTGAGTTCGCACGAAATTTATGAGCAGCACCAGTACCAACGTACGAACTGGTTGGTACGGTACCGTGGACCCTCTGATTTGCGCCACGGATAAGAATTGGAGCCAAAAACCAAAGAAGAGGCAGAGTGCTTCAATTAATAGAAATTGAATAGGACGGGTCTTCTCCTTTGGCCATTTCGTCTGCTCTCTCTTCTATGAACAGATCAGGCTAACGTTTGCACCTCCGTTGTAGAGACCAATGCACATCATTGTCATTGGGATGAAACGAAGCAAATTTTTAAAAATATGAAATCTGCGTCGGCGAGTCGATTAGTGGTCTGCAATTGTGCGCTCACATCTATCTCATCATGTATGCTATAAATGTCATATCTGCCGCCATCAATCCTTCTAATTGTCCATCGAGCGCACTTTTCATGTTCCATGGTTAGGATAGTCAAAAGAGAGGAGTTCACTTCACTTTCCGAGTGCTTGCCTAGAGGGGCTCCCAACAATGCCTCTTGCTTCCTCCCTTCCCCTTCTCTCTTTTACTTGTTTCTCACTTCTCAATTCTGAATTCTGAATTCTCATGCCAACATGGCTATGGCGCTTCTGTAAGGCTGTGGGTGAGTTAGTCGGTTGGTAATGTTCAATCTCGAAGATCATACGTCCATATTCGCGTATCTTAGCCGTGGGTCCCCCAGACAGACGTATCTCTTGTTCAACACTCTGGAATGATCTCAAGACTCCACACGTACATAGAGCACATGCAGAGTAGACTTGGGTTGGAACGATCTAAAATTGGCTTCTTGTGGGATATCCGTTGTCGGTTTGCTGCCCATATTCTATAACCACCAACTACTATACCAGTAAAGTAAGCAGGTACGGTATGCACTGCATCCGACAGTGTGAACCAAGGGAGTGTCAACTACTGTATCAGTTCGGCCAAGTAACAGGAATTCCGGCAAGAAAGATGAACCAATTTAGGTAGTATGTAGTGGCAATACCAGCTAATGTTCCTCTCCCAATTGTTGTTCATGATGAGAGCGATACGCAAGCACGCAAGCACGTCAATTACGTTTTAATTGTTATCCTCTGTTAATTCTCCATGTAATCAGCGTTTTTGCTTTCGGTTCATCCATCCCTAGTAATGAATTGCCTCTGCCTGAATTGTCTCATTAGAGAGACTTCCACGCAAGCAACCACTTGGCACTTCACTGGCAGAAAATGCGGATCCACACACAAACATATATATGTATAGACACACACACACACTTACATAAATATACACACTCACATACACACACGATTGGAGGGGTTTTGTAGAAAGGCCTCCAATTGATCACAATCGAGACAGGAATCGGGCTCAACACATCGAAAAGATTGAACGTTGGTGTAAATGCTGTCTTTGAGGTAGGATAAATATGTAGAGTTGTTCAAAATGCTGAGCGTGGTTTCTTTGGGTTGAGAGGAGAAATCGTTCGGTTTGTTTTGGCAGTGTGTCCACACAGGGTCACACAGAGTTGGAAATTCAGGACAATCTTTCCTCGTCTCTTTGCAATTCCGTGCAATTTAGAGCACTGAGCATCATCAATTTCCCGAGCACCAGGTGGCAATCGATGGGTGGAATTAAGAGATGCGAATATTAGCTACCCTCAGAAGCTACCACCTAAGAGTATGCACTTAGTATGCACTTGGCAGACACGTAGTATGCCCACGAAGCGCTCTTCTTTGTGTATCCAACCAGTTCTTAAGTTGGCCAAGACCCCAGAAATAGTCAAACACATCAAATCATACGTAGTTCAATTAAACAGCCACAAACTGTGGCTGTTACAACTGTATAAAATATTTCAAGTCTGACTTCTATCATGATCTACACTTCAAGACGTAGGGCAAATATACATGTCGAAGGCGACAAGAAGATTTTTAGAATGTTCAAGCCAAGTAATTTCATTTCCTTCAATAACCATTTGAACATCTCGATTGAAGAAACGGTCTCTTGTCATGAGACTCAAGGGGTTGAGAAGACAATCCAGACGAACCTCATCTTACATGGATACCGTCAAGTGGTCTAACTCAAAGTATTAAGAGCTTACCACTAAGACCTTTTCAATCTTCTTTGTACTTCTTCGCTCCTATTACGCGAGAGTTTGACGGTACTTACTTTCTGCTCTTCCTCAGATTGGCTTTCCACGTAGGCAGCAACGGACGGTAGAGGAAGAGAGAGGGATTGAGGGATGGGGGATTGACGGCAGGAACAGGTGTTGAATATAGAGGACTCACTCGGGACCAACCTACCACCAACCTGTGTTAATTTTGAATTCAAACTGACGCAGCTGGACGAGTATTAAAAACCTAAGATCGTTTTTCGTCTTAATCAATTTGCAGTGCCACCGAGCTACAACCTCCAACCGTTGGTTGTAACACATCCTTTTGGGTAGAATATCAAAGAGTTCGGATTATGTGATGAAAATTATATCAATGCAACAACGGCTACATTGCGACTCACTTTCACTTCTTAATATTAGGCCACAGCAACACTACAGATTTTCAACCATCTAAAAGAATCCACACTTAGTGCAATTACAGAAATCATTTTCTGATAAAAAAAAAACCGTGTTGGCAAGGGCAGTTGGTGTAAAAAGTAGTAGCCTTCAGATACTAAGGAACAGAACCCAAAACCTTTGTATCGTGGACACAATTATGAGTTACGAATACAGTTAAGCACATCTTTTCTTCTATTCAGATATATGATAATATATGTGTGCATTAAAATTAAGATGGACACGAGTCTTTTCTAAAGACTCGAGTTCTGACTTATGATTTCTTTCAATATATTTCTGCAGAAAACTGGCCCTTGACCGTCATGATTTGACCATGGAAGGTGCAAGTCTTTCAATGAGATTGCATTAGCCTTATTTGGTGTGGCAAAACCGAAACCAAATCAAGTCCACAATCCAAAAGTCCGACAAACCCCTAGAAAATCGTAGTGCTCGTCCCAGCATTAATTGGTATGAAATCGCAGATAGTTTAAGAACGGAAGCAGAAAAAGATCAACTGAGATTCTGTTGAACAAAAATCAAGTTTGAGCACTAGCAGGTTTAAAGTCACTCAAAAAGAATTGGCAGAGGAACAAGGTCCGTCTTCTTAGACATGAGTCAGGTCAACTGTGACATATGCTGGAATAAGATCAACGAAAATTTATAGTGGCAGGAACAAGACTTTCTGTGACATGCTGAAATTTTACCCGACAAACTGAGCATGGCTTTTTCTCTAGTAAAGAGTAATCAAGCACGACAAAAACTGGCTGCGAGCACACATGTCATTTCATGACATTACTTTATTTTTTGAAATAAGAACTATGTGTAATTGAAAGAGTAAAATACTTGACTTAATTGATAACTATAAACCTTTCTTGAAGATTATGCCCACCATCTTAGCTACCCACTTCTCTGGAAAGACCGAGGATAGAGATCTCTACCCAACTCTCCTTCAACAATAACCTCCAGTCCGCAATTACCAAGGCCAGGATCGGATACATGTACAATAGACTTCCTATCAAGAATCTCCCCCTTCCAATAGTTCTTCAACTCTTCCGGACCTACATCTCTCCAATTTTTCTTTATGGCCTTCACCTTTGGCTTCCCAACTCCGCCCAATCTACCCCTAAATCCACCGATGCCACCTTCATCAAGTTATACCTGTGCGACCCCAATATGCCAACAATGCATGGACGCATTTTCTATGCGAAACGGAGCCCCTCACCATCGGGCTGGCAAGGTTAGCATCCAAGATTGCTGGGAATCACACCTTTCCAGAGGTGATGTCCGGACATAAGTTGTCCTTCCCGGTCAAGGACACCCTACTGCTCTTGGCCCAACATCCCTTCGGAGTATTGGCGGTCACGAACCTTTGTCCGGCTTCCGACCAAATGTCATCAACGACGGGAGCTGACAAAAGATCTGTTCAATCTGATCCACCCACTCCACTGCAATAAACAAGATTTTCATCAATTTCCTCTACCCACCCGTTCATGTACTCTCTGGAATTTCCCTCTTCACTTTTTTCACGTGCATTGAACAATTCTAGTCAAATTCATTGATCATTCATCATTTCACGAAATTTGAAATATAATTGAGATTTTAGACTTTAGAGATTTTAGAAGATTTGAACGCTAAAGCGAATGGAAAAGTATGATAAATCTTCGCCCTTTTCAACTTAGATTAATCTTAATCCAGTGTGGGGCAAGCTGACCTTGGTCTAGTGAACATGGAGAACTAACCAAACATGATATCTTTCATTCGGACTCATTTAGACAAAAAATGATAAGGTCATTATTCCCTATGGAAATGACCTCCCAATAAATACAAAGGTTGCGCGAAATAAGGCTGCTGTTGTGGGACTAGAGTCATGATTAGGTAAAGGTTGGAAAAGCTCAATCGCCAAAAAGAATAGAAAATATAAAAGTATTCCCCAAGCTCTCAGGGACAAAAAGAGTGCTTTTGGCGGCATTATTATGGGGTGCTTCTTCAAATTTGGGGAAAAAAAACAATTGTTTTAATATTTAGTACCTGCTATATACACTTATCCATCGATATATATTTCACGGGGTCTAAGACAACCGGACAATGGTACAACGTACGTATGTTCGTACCTGTTCTATATGGTCAATCAGTTGTGTGCTCGGAACCCAAGCTGACTAGGAGGAAGGACATCATGGACTTCAAGAAACTCTACAAGTTTGAACTTCTCTCAAACACCCCCCCAATAGTTAAAGGTAGAAAATTGGCCTATAATTATTGGGAAACGACATATTTCCTCATCTAAAAATCGGCACAACATGAGCTAACTTCAGAGAAGAGGGAAACTTGCCCTGATGTAAGATACAACCCATCAAGTACGAGAAAACAGGAGCAAGAACTTGTAAGCATCCCATCAGAATCACAAGGTCCTCTACAAAAAAAAAACTTTTGAATACAGTGCTTGATCCAACTATGTTGGAATCCTGTGAATTGGAGATCTAACAGGACAAGCTTGCAGACAATATATGAGCGTATAGTCCTTTTCATTCTCCTCTCCCTCCTCTTGTTGGGGACAAACAAACGGAGAAATACACGAATACGCTCTAAGATGCCTGACTTTAGCAAGGTATTTTTTGCAGAACAACCTATTGCTGATCTATTCTAGCACCAAAAATACACCACCAACCCTTCTGAGTGATTTTTAAAATTCTATTAGGGTATAAGCACAAATAGCCTTGACATCGAAATATTGATAAAGAGACAGTTATATATTGTATACCAGCAGCATACCAGTGCTTTTTTTATCATCTTTTTCGATTAAATTGAGATAAAAAAGCTATAGATAAGTTCACGAAGAGTGATGTTTTTCAAGTTAATCACCAAAACAAGTGTTGGCGAATTAACTATCATGCAATATACAACCTCCTGTAAAATGATTATTTACATGTCATAATTGTTAGGAATTTTACCCATTCAGAATCTGAAACGCGTCCAAGAAGAGTTGATGTCTTATGAATAGTGTCACAGTACTTGGGCAATAAACTGTTTATTAAATAATCTCTCGATGAAAACTGGAATCTTAGAGCATTTTCTCTTGTTTCTACGTTTGTTTGTCCTCATCTAGACAAAGCAGAGGGCACTTCCTCCGCTCAATGAAAAGGACCATTGGCGAGCATAATCCGCCGTGTTTACATTTTCCTATGCGCAGCTGACCAAGGAAAACGTCATCCAAAAGGCTTGGAGTATATCGAGAAGCGTTTTTACAAGGGACGTCATCCATAGGACTTATTTGGAAAATGCTTTTACAACGGAAATATACATGCAAATAGTTTCTTTACAAAGCCAAATTGGTGGTAGAATAAAAAACCAAGATGTCAGTCACTTCCTTTTTCAAAGTTTCATATCAAATCATTTGAATACAATTAATGGTTTCTACTCTATCACTTTGGGTTTTGTCAAATTCGCATATGACGCCTAAAATTCTAGTTGTATTATTTTTAACCCAGAGACTCTAAAATTGCCCCCAAGTTAGTGCCATATTTTAGCTCCAATACACCCCTTTGGACTCTCGAGATTTAACCACAACAAAAACGGGGATGCCCCTAGCGGAGGTTGAGAGCATTAAGGGCGTCCTCAAGAGCATGGCTTTCAAAGTGGAAGCTTTATCTTGGTGCTTGAAAGTCATTGAATTGGGGCCCTCTCCATCTGGTCTTTTATGTTTTGGAAGAAAAGAAAAAGAAAGAGAGTGCCCTAAGGCGCATCATGTATAGGGACAGTTTTGTCAGCTGAGGTTTTTTCTTGCGCTGTTTGATAATTATTTGCCGCTTTTCTTCGCCATTCGTTTGGAAGCAATGCTCAAGAGGACGCACGATGTTAAATTCTTAGATGGCGCTACTTACTGTTTCTCGACAGTCAATTCACAAAATTGACTCGCTCTCGCTGGCCAGCCCGGAGTAAAAGACGGAACGTTTAGACGGCAGCCAGATGTGGTGATTTATCACTAAACTGGTGATTTTTCAAGTAATTTGGGGACAAAATTTTGCTTCTGATGATTGGTGATTTACAGCAAAAAGTATCTCGAAATCTGGTGATTTTGAAAAATCCGAAAAATCCAACTTTGGTTGGCTATGGTTGGCTAAAATAGGAAATCTTTTTTAAAGTACACATAGGTTTGAAATAGGATGCAAACATATTACAAACCACCTGCTTATGTTTTCCATCAATCTGAAATAGCTCTTTTAGCTTTGCAACTTTTTAAGATACTCTAATTAAAATTTTGGAATTTACTTCTGTTTGGTTAATGAACTTCTCATTAAATTATTAGGCAAATCTTGACGTTTTCTCATGATTTTTGTGGTAAATGGTCATGAGGTGGATGGTTAGTTTCGGAAAAATTGACTTACCATTACTTTTATGAAACTTGAAACCCTTTCTTTTCTTAACAAAATTGTTCTGCAATACACTTGTTAGACTCTGGCATTATTGCGTTTTAGTTTTTGAACTGAGATTTATCTTTTTCACAAAATGTTAACAATTTGTAAAATGCTGATCAGTCTAGGAATAAGCATGGATAAAGCAAGATCTGCACGCTAGGGATAGCAGGTTCAAATCCCAACACTGGAAGATACCATGATATAATTTTCCATTTCATCTACGTGTTGCTTGATAGGGAAAGCAAAAGGCAGCCCTTACAACCTCAAGAACGTGTTGGTGCCTATGTTTTGGAAAGTTTATTTGCAAATTTTTGTGCAAATTCGGTCGATTTTTTTCATGCACATTTGCTGTCAATAAAGATCATATTAATCTTCAAATTTTGGCCAGCTCTATGAATAACAACAAAGCTCATGAGGTGATGGCATTTTAATATTTGGTTATTTTTCTTTGCAGCCCCAAAAATCTGGTGATGAAACTGGTTATTTTTGGCAAAAGTTAGGTGATAATCGATCCATTTCGTCTGGCAGCACTGTACATTAAATAAACCCAAAAGAAACCCCACTAGAGTTGTGTTTTGTCTTTACAACGCGTGGCAAAGTAACCCACACTAGAAAAAAAGATTACAACTGGAATTGTCAATTAATAAACAAAGTTATCAGATGATATCCAATCCTCACTTCATTGTGTAGTTACACTCTCATCTCCCATCAATCGATCAACACTTATCTCCGGAATCCGGATTCATCTCCTCCCGTCCAGACAATTGAAGCTTCAAGCCCCGTGAACCCACCCACCCTGGGCCTGTCCCTGGCTCAGCCCAGCCATGGACCTGGCCCTTTCATTTACATCCATGCCATGAGCATGACTTGAGCGAACCAACTCAAACCTGGCTTGATTCCTTGACCTCATCCGAAGACTGACTTGATTGAAGTTGGATCAGATCATCAGTAACAACTGAATCATCAGCCCATACAGGTACCTGGCTGACTATTTCTTGCCGCCATTCAACCCTCGGCCGGCACACATGGCTTTGATCGATCCTCTTCACCCATGAAACCCAAGCATCAAGACCAGCCAGCCACTTTTAGACCCAGTGGAAAATGATACGATCACTTGCAAGTTCATCTGATTAGAAATCTAAGTCAAAATATTTGTCAAACCATTTTGATTGGGTAGTTTCACGTGTAGACGGCTCAGAGATGAACTGTTTGTCGAATACCAAACAAAAGTTGGCAATGTGACACAGATTGAGATTCAGACAATTTACACCCACCAGTACTACACAGAAGACTATCTGAGTCAAATATATTGGGCCTTGACGAGATTACCGGTTCTCAATGATGGCGTGCGAGGTGACAAAGTATTAATTAGTTGACCGAAATGAAAAGTCTGAAAAAATATGAAAAGTTCCATTGGTTTCATTTGTCAGTCAATGACAACGTTTTCTGCCGTCATTACAATGCTGAGTGACCTACTTCAGAAAATGCAAGAGGGTAAATTGTTTCATTTTTCTCGTACTAAAAATAAACTTGTTTGTTAAATACAAAGCATCTGATTTATTTTATCGCTGGTCATGCTGGTTTAAATGAGAGCTCTGTGTCCGTCAATTGTTAAACTCCAAGGGAGACCATATCACACTCAAAGTTATGTCAAAATGCAGTTTGCTTCTTCAAATTTCCAACATATCTCGCAAATGCCGTTAGTTTGAACACATTCAAACTTGAATTTCAATCATTAAATAATTTCACCCCAAACAGGATTGAGGATCGAAAAAAAATACCAATTGCAATTGTATCCCTGAGGTCACGCTTAATCTTGCGTTGGGCGATTGCGCTGACCTTGCCTGAGAATTGTTTCACATATCGCAGAAAATTGGAGCAGATTCCAAATCAAATATGTGGCCATGTGTTCGAGAATATGTCATGTGAAAGCCGTATGTGACCACAATATGTGTCAAAACAAGTGTGCACCATTAGAAATCGAAATCAAAATATATGTCAAACTATTTTGATTGGGTAGTTTCACGTGTAGACGCCTCAGAGAAGAGCCGTATGTCTAAAAACCAATAATTTCCGAAATTATTAGGTAAACTCTCTGACAAAATGTTTCTCGTGTAGATGCACCATTACTTGATCATTGAAGAATGTTGGTAGAGTCTTAGTCTAGTTCACCCCTTGCAGTCAACCTCGATTTGAACTCCCATCTTCCGAGCACTCGGGCAAGCCTCCTCCTCCTTCTCATCAGCTGTCTTCTTCAAATCCATGAGTGGCAAAGTAACAGCCTTATGGTCCATTTACACGACACACATTTTATCACATAAATTTGACAAGTAGCGATTCACAGCTCACAGCCCAACCCTCTTGCCATTGACACGTCCCAATTAGTTTTGATCAAAGTTTATTTTTGTTCTGGATGAAGGGGTCAGTGTTTCTAAAAACTGGACAAAGAAAAGACAGGAGGGGTGCAAGAGCTAGTATAAAAAATCGTGTTAGAATAAAGTAATGATTCCAATTAACAGCAATGAGTTAGATTAACAGCATTGATTTTAATCAATAGCAATCTATTGTATTCATTATCGCCTTGTATATTTCAACTGTACCAAGTGGATTAGTTGAGTGGGCCTGGGATTGGTGAAAACATTTATCCAGTACGAATTACCATTTAAGAAGGTAAGAACCTGATTCAAAATCGATTGGAATCGAAAAATACCATTCATGTGATGTTAGATCAATGTGGACGAGTCATTACATGCATTTTTCGAACGGTTCCATTTGTTGTAAATGGCGCAAAAAAATGGATTTCATAAAGTCGCTGTATTTGTTCCTTGTAGGGCGACCAAATTTGGCTTGCTGCAATTCTTCTCGTTGGATTATTTTTTTTGCATATTCATGCTGAAATTCCCATTTCAGTTTTCGAATCGAATTGTATTTTGTTATTAAGCTATTGATTTACAAGTTTGACCCCAAAGAAAAGAGCCAACTTGCTCTCTTACTCAATGAAATTTTCTCGGGTTGGTCGAGCTCGACCGTCCTTGGAGCGATTCTTCCGACGAAGCGACAAAGTGCTGTCATTATTTGCTCAAAAATCAACGAAGGTGGCTTTTAAATACTATCTATATTTTTTGACTTTATGAATTGGACTCGATTAATGAAAATTCCTTGGACTCCAGTGAGTCTGTTTTCTTATATTGAGCTTTCCAGAAAAACACAACTCGCTATTCTTTAAAAGTTTTAGGGGTATTTTCTATTATACTGAAATGGCGACAAGAATAGAGTTGCAAAGATTGCTTGCCACAGTCAATTGCATAATGGGCAAAACGCAGTCTTTTCACTCATCTAGACAAGACTGCTTTCTTTAAGCAGGACAAATCCCTTTTCTTCTTAATCGGTTCTCATCGGTAAGATTTCGATTCTCATCAAAAGAAACGACACCAAACGTCAGTACTGGAAACTGTTCAAGATTTACCCGTAAGGGATTCTTAGATCATTAGTGAACCGAAAGTAGATTTCAGCTGCCCAAGTTTGGCTTTGAACTGATTCAAGTCAAAATCATACACTTTGCCGAAGCTATTACTTTTTAAAGCTTCAAAAAAAAGGTATAGCTTTTCTAATGTTCTTGTTTATCACTTGGTTGGGTTATTAATAATGATAATTTGTGGAATTTCATCCTGAATGTTAAAGAAGTAAAAAAATGATAAAAACGTTCAGATTGCAAAGCAAAAATAATGTGTACAAACTTGGGGCGAAAAAACTCAACGTTGGCGCCAAAGCCAATTGAGATTCATAGACACTGTGATTTTTAAGGGACTGATTTTGAAATCTTCCCCACTAGAAAAGATGGAATGGGTAAAAATTATGCTTTCAATGTTTTACAATGAAATTGTCCAAACATGTATTGTATGTGATAGGCTTTCAAATTGTGGCTAAGGTGAGCAGGTAAAAATTTCACATGGAAATGCAGGGAGGTGACGCGAACCATGGAACTTTCCCTCCCAAAGTTGCTGACTGCACTAGCCATTACATCACGTCTCCTCTCCATGGGGCCAGCATTTGCTATATTGGTGAATATTGAAAACTGAATATTGAATTCTGATTCTCTGATGCGTAATTACACATGTTTTGAGCGGGCACAAGTTCTTAAAAATCATATTTCCTCTTTCTGCGAATTCTCCTACTCTAATCTGGATTACAAAGATATAAAAACCCTCATCGTGGTAACTTGGAGGATTGAAAACAAAATGTAGCAGGAAACAGAGCCAAATTCCTCAAATTACCTGATCGCCAATTGATTGAGAGCCATCATGATCATCGATTGAAACTCAACGGAAAAAGGGGATTGTGCACGTAAATTTTACGTCGCACTTTGTTACACAGTCTGTCAGCTTTGGTTGCAACAAAAACTGAAATTTCATAAAACAACTCAATATGTATTTATTTTTCGGGGTAAACAGACGGAACTAACCATCACATCATCCATTTTCTTTCAGATATAGTAGTATGGTGTTATATACGGTATTGGGATATTGAAGCGGCAAAAGAAAATGACGTCACGATCGTCTTTTGGGATGTCACTTGAACTTTCGGGGTTTAATAACTCTTTGTTAACGCATTATATTACAGGTCCCAGTCACCCTTTAACATTTTAAAGCTTGAAAAAGCTGTTTTTGAACTCAGTTTTAAATTTTCCTATTCGAATCGTAGGGCATTTTTTGACTAATATCATTGTATTTGTATTTTAGTTTGTTTTTGCCTTCACTTTATTGAAATGTTCTCCAGTGACCTCCCAAAACATGGTGATGACTCATCGGGGGGGAGGGGGGGGGGGCGTTAAGAAAATGCAATAAATATTGACAAAAATACACGTCAAATAGCAACAACAAAGGTCAAAAATGCAGCCATTTCTCGCTCTATACCTTTTTTTAAGTAGAGTAGAACCACAAGCAAAGTTTTGAAAGAGCAAAAAAACAGTGGTATGCAAAACTACAAAAGAACATTGGAACGTATGCTCATCTTAAGCACTTTATTTTGTAATTTTCCACATCCTAAATTGTATTGGGAGGCAAAGGCCAAAGGGTAAAGTCTGCTTGGTTAGTAAAACAACCATAAAATAATTTGTTTTGAACAAAAACAGCTTGAACCATAATGCATTTTAAATGATTTTGATACAAAGCACAAAGGTGAGTTTATTGTCTTGTACCTGAGATTTGGCCAAGTACTGAAACGATTCCATTTTAGAAAACTGAAGAAATCTTATCTTGAAGTGTTGTGCAAAAAGCAAGATAATGAAGCCGTTAAGAAGTAATGTACATGCGGGAAAAACAATGCACATTTTATATATTCTTCGTTTTTCAAGTAAGAGGGTCAAAAATCAATGAATTAAGTAAACTTTTGGAGTCAAAAGGGTAAAAACTGCCAATGAACAAAATAAAGTAAATAATAAAAAAATTGGAAAAACTGCTTTTGCCTGTGTAGAACATCCCTGCGGATTATGATGAAATTGATGCTAACAATGCTGCAACCCCCGAAACTTCTTTTTAGGGAGAGAATTCGTTCGACTTTGGTTGGTTCATTGATGGTTCCGAAAAGGAAAAGCGTCTGTTCATAGATCAGACATCTGGATTCAATGCTCACTAGTTCAGCCCGCGGAGATTGTCTGTCTCGCTGATTGCTGCACGTCTATTCAGCTTTAAACGCACGGTCTTGTTAGATACCCCGGTAATGCGGTGTACTGCATGTTGGAGTATAGAGCGAGGACCGGGTGAGAATCCAGTGAATTTCCTGAAATCACGTTTCCCCGCCCGTCACCATCGACTTTAACTCGTGACTGATGGGATTTTAATGAGCTTATTGCAGTCTACGGCTACTCGGTTTTGAACCATCTCCTTTCCTTTCAATTGTGAGGATGGGAAGGCTATATTGGTCTAATACAATATTAGGTGCCATGAATGCCTTACCATGGAAAGCCAAAGGCCTCCTTCGTGTCAGTCCTGTGGGTTTGCAGTCGTGTGCAAAGTCGATTGATGGGATCAAGCTGAATTTACGTTAACTGGATCTCTAAGACCCTCTTTCAAAATCATACTAATAGACTTATTTATACTTTCCTTTGGCCCGGGCAATGAGTAGAAAATGTATAGGCTTAATGCTAAAAGTCTGCCACTATCGCAGTGAATAAAGGCCAGTTTTTGCTAATTGAGCGAATGTATACCGCCCAACAGTAGGCAACTTCATTGAGAGCTTTCAGTAGGATACTACTTCTTATTGAGCCTTCGATCTTAAGCTAAAACAACAACGGCCAGTCATCTCCATCAGAGTATTTACGCAATCATTTTTAATTGTCAAAACCTCACCAGAAACATTAGTGACGACCAGGAGATAAAACAATCTAAAGGAACTTATTGCACCAGAAAGAGTTCAGATTGGTTAGTTTCTCATGGAGCATCTTGCACTAATTCAATTGGCCTCATGCTGTCAGATTGACTCGTCCGTGTGTCCTGAACGATGGCTCTAGGGAATTTTATGAGACTGGTGATACCATTACAGTACAATGGAATCTCGTTATTAGAACTTTAGTTATAGAAACAATCACGACATATGTACCATCCTTATCGAAACGGTTTTTTGCTTTCCAAATGACTTTGGTTTTAAGAACCAACGCAAGATGAAGAATCCGGGTATAGTAACCTTTTTGTGGGATATGTATCAGATTTTGTCTACGAATCTGTGCTTTTCTCTTGAAACAAAGAAAAAGGTTAAGACATTGAATTTCTCCCTGGAGGTTTAATCCAAAAAACTACTTGAATAATCCGACCTATATTGCCTAAAGCAATCATTGATTCATTTCTACTGTGAGATCCACTGAACAACTTTAGCACATCTCCCTTGATTAATCATAATTTGCATTCATCAAGCAACGTTTTTGTTTTTTTTACTAGAGGCTTAAAAAGTTCGTGAAAAACATTCACTTTTTTATCCAAATATGAGCTAATTCCAATCAAGAAGATGATAGATTTTTCTAGATCAGCTTGTGAATTATGAACTCTTTTCATGCTTCTTTACATGCATACATTCTTTAATGGCCCAACAAATTTCAATTTTGATTCTCAAAAATGAATCATATCTAAGGAATTTTTCTTTTTCTCTACATAGCAATATTGTAATATGTGGTACTTGATTACTAGCAGTGAAGAATCTATCTTTAATACGGTGGTTATAATTCCTGATTAAGTGCTTGCGCAAATGCCAAGACTTCTAGTTGCCATTTCTTTTGCTAAAGAAACAAAAGGAACAATTTTTGTTCAATAAGCATCTTTACAGGTAGCTCATATTCGTATATTGATGCACTTAAACTACATTTTCAAGTATCGTTGTGCAGAGCCTAGTCAAACAATGTTATCAGAACTCTTAGTTATGCACTGACATAAAATTTCATCAATATCTATTTATCAGATGCTTAGTTACTACACTTTGAAAGTAGCATTTTGCTGTAAAATAGGTCGAAAAATGACTTAAACCTACTTTAGTTAATTGCAAAAAACAAATGATGTGCTTTTATGATAGCATGAAAATAAATGATATTCTTTCATTTTCATAAATATTTCCCTAAAACCTAAATTAATTATTATTGGCACCTAAAATGTACTCAGAATTTGAAATTTCCAATTCCTTTCCTTAAGCTTTGGAAAGCTAGACTTGCCAATCATGTGGTTGAAATTTTAGAAGGATACATTTGCCAACTTAATTTTCAAATTTGTCACTTTTTACTCAGATTATTTTCTACGTACCAAAAACTTATTTATCAAATGTTAATAAAAATGCGTTAAATTTCAAGATCACAAACAAATGAACTCATGGTTAACGATTATGAAGTTATAGTTACGAATTATTTATTTTAAGTAATTTTTAAGTGATATAATAAGGTATTTTTTGCTTTTTCTGCATACATCTGAAAAGTGGAACATTTTCATTTATTTTTAGGACATTGAAAGAGTTTATTATATTTCTTGGCAATTTCTATAAGGTATAACCAGAGCATTTTGCCGCCAAATTCGGTGCAAATTACAACTTTTGAAAGGTAATATGTCAGAGTCAGTTCTATGGATTTTTATGAAATTTTGATTGAAGGCGTAACTAAGAATGCTCACCATGTCTTTTAATAACGATTTTAAAAATACAATCTTCTAAAACGTTTTCAGTGGATTAATATACTTATAAGAGCTACTTTTAATGATGCACAGTTTTTCAAAGTTCGTCCTTGTGTTGTTTAAACAATGAAAAACGTAACTAGAAGTCTTGGCATTTGCGCATAATCTTTTCAAGTGTAGTGGGAACCACAATGTTAACCCAATTAATGTAACTTTTGACAAACCAAGAGTTGGCAAGGAAACGCGGAAAGATGATTTCAGGAAATGTTCAATATGTCATTGTTTCTTACGGAGCTATTATCAAACTCCGGCTTGTTCAAGAATTTCGTAATGCCTTAAACTATGCCTCACGAAACCTTACTCCGACGATGTTTTTTCCTCTTCATTGTGCTCGTTCATACCATTTGCCCATTCTCCAACACAAATTTAGGGGATAATTGACAAAACAACAATCGTACTCTTTTGCTCAAAATGCAGAAAATAACATTCTGGCGAAGCAATAGTTGTCATACCTGCATGTTGCAGCGATCTTATTATCAATGTCGGCCATTTTCCTGTAGTTCAAGCTGAGGAGGGGGCTTTTTTGGCAATATTCCTTGAAGATTTGCAGATGAAAAGTCTTTTTTATCCATGACAGAAACCTGACTTCGACTTTAGTTCGATGTGATAGAATACGCCCTGACAATCCCATTTTTCCGCATGGGGGCGTATGTCTATATGTTAGAAATAACCTGATTTAAATGCTGAAAAAGGAATCATCTATTGATGTAGACAATGTGACAAAATGATCCTAGTTTTTGAGGATGTCTATTCCACTCTAGCAATCTCTGAATGTGTTCCACAGGGCGGGGCACAGTCTAATCTTCCGCAGTATGGGAAGAATTTGTTCAAAAAGAGTTTCAAACTAGCAAAAAGGCTCCAGAGCAATTTGAATCTAGTAGTTGTGGGTGATCTTCAAAGAAAGTTGGAACTGATCCAAGGTAGAATTAAGGCCTCCATTGAGACAGATCAGTTGAAAAAGGAAAGTAGAGTAGTTCAGGAGGTGAGGTCGAATCCGAAGGCATTTTTCTCTTATGCAAACTCTAAAAGAACACCCTGTAGGGCCTTTTTAGGCCATAATGAAGCCATAGACAATGTAGAGTGTATGATCAACATACTTGGAGATCAGTTCTCTAGTGTATTTTCAACTCCAAAGAGTTTAGGAGGAGCAACAGCGTATTGCTCTAATGATGAGTTTGTTGAGGTTGGCAAGGCTTGACAAGTTGAGCGTTTAGATGATCTTGTAATCTCAGATCAAGATGCTTTAAAGGCCATCAAGGACCTGAGACTCTCGAGTTCTCCTGCTCGTGATGGTGTGACATCTCAGTTTCTGATGAGATGCTCACTGGTTCTTGCTCCTGTCTTCTCGTACTTAATGCGTGCATCTTGGATCAGGGCAAGTTTCCATCTTTACTGAAGGTAGCCCACGTTGTTTCAAAGGGGGAGATAAGTCACTCCCCAGTAACTACAGGCCAATTTCTCTCACTTCGAATATAGTGAAGGTTTTTGAGAAGATCATGAAGTTCAAACTTATTGAATTTCTTGATATACATGAAGTCCTTCCTCCTAGCCAGCATTGCCCAGGATCTCAACCCAGGATTTAGCTTTAATGGTAGTGACCGTAGAGACTTAACGTGCGTTTTGAGAGCACCTTGAAGCCCTCGAGAATCCAGGCTAGTTAAAACAATGAAGTCCACCTCGCTTCTTTCTCGGGCTTCTTCATTGTTCAATTTGCTGCCTTCAAATATTCGTAGGTCGTATGTAGGCGTTCATCCAGTGGCAGGATTTAAGTCAGACTTGGACAAGTTTTTGACTAAAATTCCCAATCAACCTTAGATATATATTCAAGGGTTAGTCAGATCAGCCAACTCAAATTCGTTTGTCGATCAAGTAATATATTGAAATAAAAGTTAAGTAAAGGGAAAAAAATTCTTGTCTTGAACTGCTGGGATTGCAATCCCAGCAACGGTAAGGAAGTCCGCCAAAACAAAACAAAAAATACGACCCTGGAAAAGGACGTGAAAATAGAGATTTCGTGAGGTGTTAGGTAATATACTACGAAAAGTTTGACAAGTCGTTCCTAAGTGGGTATAGTTTTTTCAGTAACCGCTACAGGCAATTTAATCCCCAGTACTATCATAATGAATGATTACATTTCATCTATTTTGTACCTTTCAATCTTCATGTGTTATTTGGTCTACCATCTCAACTTGGTGGCCAGGTGGAGCAGCTCATTGAATGTATTGATTCCCAATGCAATGCAGGTATCACACGCTATTAATGTAATCATGGCCTTTGACAGCGTGTCCTCTACTACGTACCATTTGCGGGCTAAAGTAATATTGCTCCATATCACGTTTGCTAGGCAGGCCTGCTAGGCACGCCTGTTAAGCACGCCTGCTAGGCACACCTGATAGGCACCTCCCAATGGGTTGGATAGGTAGGCCTGAAGGATTTGCATTTTGCTTGATATGAACTCCGGTGTTTTGGAGAGATTTGAGGAGTGAGGAATGCTTGGTTTGGTTTTTCACAGTTTTTTTTAACCGCTACAGGGAAAGCAATCCCCAGTACTATTAAAATGAAAGGTTACAATCCGTCTATTTATTACCTTTCAATCTTTAAATGATATTTAGTCTACCAACGAATTTGAGTTGGCAGATCGAGCTAGTTCTTAAATGTAGGGTTGATATGAAATGCTATTAAAAATTGTCCGAGTCTGACTTGAAAGATGCTCCCGAATCAACAACGCTTACGTTTTCCTTACGAATATTAAAATGAAGCACATTAAACAATAAAGGAGTCAGAGAATGAAGAGAGGACTTCATTGTTCTGATCTACCCAGTCTGGATTCTCGAGCTCTCATAACCCACATTAGGCGCCTACGGTCACTAGAATTGACCCTAAATCCTGGGCTGGAACAAAGCTCATGAATGTTTTTAAACGTCCAATAAATCCAACTGTACGTTTGGAAAGCTTTGCCAACTTTCAACAAGATATGCTCAGGAAACTTTCCATTATTTTTGGAGGAATACTTCTAAATATTTTATGGATGAAACTTGCTCAATATTTTTGCCTCCATTGCCTATAAGTTCAGAATTCAAAGGCGTGGACCCAAATGTCATCAAACAAAATTTCCTTCCGTTCAAGACCATATTACTCTGAGCAATCCAAGAACAGATTTTATCTAAGTTCTTTGCAAGGCTAGTGGAATATTGGCCATTCCCGCCAGAAACTAACTTTGTATCTTCAGCATAAGAAGAGTGACTGGCAGCAATATGAAGCTTTTGAAGCAGGGCAATGAATATAATAAAAAGGAGAGGACATTTGACTTGGCATCGCATTTGTCTTTATGTGATTCTTCGACCATTACTATTTGTTTCCTATCATGAATGAAACTTCTCATCCATTCAAGAACTTTGCTTTGAAACCCAATGTCATGAAGTCTATTCAACAAAAGGCCGTGATCAACTAAATCAAAGATCAAAATCCAGATAGACAACATCAATTGACTTGTGTCTCTCCAATCCCTCAATTACCTGCTCTACATGGTCAATAAGTGGGGCGACCATGCTAAAGTGTGCTCGGAAACCATACTGACTAAGAGGAAGGGCATCATGGACTTCAAGAAACTCTACCGTGTGTCTCAAAAGTCCGCGCGAAGTTTTTCAAACCTAATTTAAGGTACTTGGTAATGGACTTCCCGGAACTTTGACGGCATTTCGAGATTCTGTATTATCTAAGCTTTAATTTGCGTTATGTCAATAAATTATACTACCTCTCAGTCGAAAACTGTATTAAAATGGAACAATTGCGAAAAAAGATCGCTGCGCGCCTTGATGCTGGAGACACAAGGACACTACCGAGGCCTTTGGGGTCTCAAAAACCTTAGTTTACAAGGTGAAGAAGGTCTACAACGTCTTGCAAGACTTTCCAATCGTCCTCAGGGTGGGAGACCTCTCTCATCTCGCTCGGAGACCAATGTGGAGGCCGTGAAGGATGCCATTACATCCAAACCAAGGAGCAATATCAAGATCATTGGAAGGGACTTGAACATTGACAATACTGCCGTCTCCCGGATTGTAAGAAAGGACCTGGGCATGAAGAGTAGAGCCTGCATAAAAATTCAAGGATTGACGGCATTACAGCGCCAAAAAAGGTTGGAAAGGTCCAAAAAAATGCTCAACAAACTCAAAAAGAAAGATGATCGGGTCTTGATATTCTCGGATGATAATTTTTTTTACAGTGGATGCTGTTAGCAACTCCAGGACAACTAGGCACATTGCCAGGAGTCCAGCTGATGTGCCACTGTCAATAAAATTTGTCGGAAAGACCAAACATCCGGCCAATGTCATGATGCCTGGGGTCATTGGTTCGGATGGCAAAGCGTTTCCACCCTATTGGACCAAAGGAAATATCGACACAATACAATACAAACACCTGTTGTCTTATAAAGTGTTCCCAGCATTAAACAGCATCTATAGCATCGGAAACTGGGTCTGGACCCAAGATGGTGCACCAGCTCACACATCCAACGCCACACAAAAGTACTTGGCTAAGAAGTTAGGGTCCGATGGATTTTGGTCTAAGGAGCTTTGGCCACCCAACTCGCTAAACCTGAACCCATTAGACTACTATGTGTGGATCACCGTCGAGAGGAAGGCCTGTGCCATGTACCACGGCAATGTTGACGCCCTGAAGGCTTCGGTCAACCAAGAGTGGAACAACCAAAACGCTGACATCTTGAAGTCCGTATGCTCCAAGTTTAGGACCAGATTGGAGCACTGTATTAAAGCAGATGGTGGAATTTTTGAAAAAAAGTAAGCAATTGTGTTGCGTAAAATACTTAATTAACAATAAAACTTTATCAAACCTCTGCGTCCTGAATACCAGTCACCTTTGTAAAGAGAAGAAAACTGCGGACTTTTGAGACACACGGTACAAGTTTGAACTTCAAGTTCTCCTCAAACATCTTTACTGTATTCAAGTGAAAGAAATCGACCTGCAGTTACTGGGGAGCCACTTATGTCCTCCTTTAAAAATTGGAACTTTAGAAGGGATGAAAACTTGCCCTGATACAATTCATCAAATACGAGAAAACAGGAGCAAGAACCACTGAGCATCTCATCAAAAACTGAGATGTCATACCATCAAGGCCAGGAGAGGTTGAGAATCTCAAGTCCCTGATGGCCTCCACAGCATCTTCATCTGTGACCACAAGATCTGTCAATAGCTCAACTTGACTTGCCTCGCCAATATGAACAGACTCATCTTTAGCGCAATGAGCTGTTGCTCCTAAACTTTATGGACACTAGAGAACTGATCTCCAAGCATGTTTGTTATAACCTCTACATTGTCTATGGCTTCACTATCGACCTCAAAGGGTCTTACAGGGTGTTTCATCTTTCTCTTAGAGTAAGCATAAGAGAAAATGCTTCCCGAATTGACCTGATTTCTTGAACAACTCTACTTTCCTTTTTCAAGTGCTTATTCTCAATGGAGGCCTTAACCCTCCCTTGACCCAAGTCCAACCCTCTTTGAAGGTAGCCAAATCTACTAGATTCAAATTTCTCGGCCTTTTCCTACTTTGCATGCCCAGAAATTTCATTTCGAAAATAGGAGGTGCGTGGTCAATCTAATTAAGTGCACAGCTCAACTGGAGGCCTTGCAGCTATCCCTGGCCCAAGGCGTTTCGCAAGCATTCAAAGGGTCCTCTTTGGTGCAGAGGACGAGAGAATAACTCAAGACCCCTTGGTTCAGCTCATACATCGAGAGCTGAGGGCTCACATGCTCCCGAAAATTGCGAAGTGCCAAATCAATCCAAACACCAGAGACTTTCCAGCAATATCACATGTCTCTGAGGAGCGACGAGTCAGCCCACCAAAGGTTGGAAGTGGAGAACCTGCACTCTTCATCAGCCTCGTCCAGGATGGCGGGGTTGTACAAACGGGCCAAAAAGCCCGCTATCAACTCGGAAATTCCCGTGAGTAAATTCCTCCTCTACTATCAAGAGCTGTTTGTATCAACATCAGAAACAGTAGTGGAGGAGGTCCAGGGCTGCCTAGAAGAACACCATCCCCTTTAACAGCCCTTCATGGAACCCGAGATGGACGTGTGGCCTTCAAGAAGATGAAGAGTAAAGCCCCCTCAACATCTGGGGTCTCTCTTTTCCAACTTTCACTTGTCCAGACCTAAGCCCAGCCACTCCTCCAAGAACTCTTCATCCTTGCCCTCCATTCTTTCTTCTTCCCACTAGTGTGGATGGGGTCAGCCATCATCTTTATTCACAAGAAGGGGCCTAGGGGCATTCCAGACAACCATTGCCCTGGAGAACCCCTTCTTGAAGATGATGTCTACCCTACTAGATGCTCGCTTCTCCGGTTTGGCCGAGGATAGAGATCTTCCTCCAGAGTTCCAATTCGCTTCTGTAAAGCCGCTCAACCACCACGGCAGCTACTCTCCTCTATGAAATTGTGCACTCGAACATCACAAGAAGAGAGAGTGTATGGATGCTTTTTGGATTCCGAATGCGGTTATTCGTCAAACTCCAATTGTGGGAGTTCCGCTTTCCAACATCTATGCGGGACTCAGATGCTCCATTCGTTCTGGTGCAGACCTATCCCCTGCTATTTCATTCCATTGGCCTTCCGCAAGGGGATCCACTATAGCCAATTCTATTCAATCGCTATGTATCCGACCTGCCCGAAGCCCTCACATACCAAGGCCCCACCATTAAACATTTTCCGGTACAATATCTGCAACACGCAGACGACCTGGTTCTCTTGGCTGAATCAGCCGTTGAATTGCAAAATGCCATCAATGCCCTTCACGGCTACTGCAAGAGAACGACCTTCAAGTCAATACCGTCAAGGCGAAGGCCATGGTTTTCCATAAGGGTCGTCTGCCTCCCATCTCTATCCATATCAACAATAGTCCAATTGCAATTGTAGTTCAACTACTGTGTGTCAGTGCATAGATTTCTAGACGCTGGATGTCGGACGACCGACCACTCGGTTGGCTAAACAGTACAATAAACCGGTTTGTAATCAATTCCCAGGAGACCATCCATTGTACTGTTTTACCAGCCGAGTGGTCGGTCGTCCGACATCCAGTGTCTAGAAATCTATGGTCAGTGGCACATTCTCCATCCAGATTTCACCAGCAATAACCAAGACAGATACATCTGGAATAAACTTCCAATCAAGAGTCTTCCCTTACGATAGTCTTTCAACTCTTTCGGAACTACATCTCTCCAATTTTCCTTTATGGCCTTCATATTTGGCTTCCCAACTCCGCCCAATCTGCCCTCAAATCTGCCCTCAAATCTGCCCTCAAATCTGCCCTCAAATCTGCCAATGCCACTTTCACCAAGTTCCTCAAGCGTACCTCTGCGTGCCCCAATATGCCAACAATGCATGGGCACATTTTCTATGCGAAAATGAGCCCCTCACCATCGGCTGGCAAGGTTAGTGTCCAACAGTGTTGGGAACCTGACCTTTCGGAGTGGAGTGATGTCAGGACACAAGTTTTCCTTCCCGGTCAAGGACTTAATAGACCTTATTGTCCTTGGCCCGACATCCTTCGGAGTATTGGCAGTCACGCACCTTTGTCCGCTCCCGACCCAATGCCATCAACGACGGGAGATGACAAAAGATCTGTTCAATCTGATCCACCCACTCCACTGCAATAAACAAGTTTTCATCAATTTCCTCCATCCACCTGTCTATATACTATCTGCAATTCTCCTCTTCACTTTCTTTTAACCATATTTGTGTAATGCCTACACACCATATTCATTTTTACGCCATGACTGACCAAGAGCGGCAACAAAGATTATCACTAAAGGATTTCGCTTCACATGCCATTTTGTTGTTTCACTATTTTGCTACTCGCTCTATTAGAAAGAGTAAATTTAACTGAGAATCACCTGCATTTTTTGCCCTTTATGTCGTGTTTTAGCCATTTTCTATTTGCATCATTTGGACAGCCCTGGTCATCAGAGCCAACATTAATAATTACCTCGTCCTCGATAAAAACTGCAGTTTCTCCAATGAAGCTCTTAAATCAGCAATTTTTGTTGCAACTAAAAAAGCAAAGAAGCTTGGACTCGGCTATCTTGGTATCGAACCAGTCATTGCGGAATGGGAAGCAGGGACTCTACCAATACGCTATGTTTGTTAGCCTTCAATGTGTCACATGTAACTAAAACTCAGAAACGAACACAGGGGAAAAGGTAGCCAAAGGGTAAAAAATGGCAAAACATTTGCAATCAAAAAAGTTCCAATCCAGAAGTTGGAAATTAGTTCGCCTGGCTTCTGAAACGCTTCTAGCATAGCGTTGAGGGATTGATTCGAACGACCGGTTCATGAATCGGTTCTTGAGGAATACAATCACGTCTTTGTTGGTCGCCCCATGCTTCCGAAGATCTGGGAAGTGGGAATTAACGAGCCGGGCGGTGGGGGCTCTAGCACTAACTCCAGCAGCCTTTTCTATCCAGTGTTTCCATTCTTATCTGCAGCCTCTGGTCGTCTCTTTGACCAAATTAGCCCTCGACAAAGGCCTCAAATCTTCGCGATCAGAAGCGGAACGTCTCCGAGCGTTCGCATTCGGAATGATCTAGGTGGTTGAAGATGGGTGGAAGCTGGTGTTGACATAACGGGATTTTCATTGGGATTGTGCACGTAGGGTTGTTCGATCCTCGTTGCCAAGGAAAAGTCCGGACACGAATGATGGTGAACAAGAACCTAAGATTATAGTATTTTACTTAAATATAAGTACATACTGATGGAGAGAACTGGACCACTCCAGAATATTGGGTCGATGGAATGTTGGTGGTGATGGTTTTATTAGAGTACTTGGGTCGTGAGCAGGTGACCGGATACTGTGAATGTAACTCTTCTAACCATCCATTACCCTAAAGAGTTGTCACAAAGAAATTGACATAGATGAAAGATTTAGAACGTTAACAAGACAATCTAAAACTGACTTTTCAATAAGGGCTTTCAAGTTAGTGTCATCAATTTCCGAAGTTATCGCCATCTACCGTTCAAAAGGGCGGTTTCTTGAAAAGTGGCTCGTTTAAGATTACAAATTTGGCATCTTTTCCAGCGAATTTGTTATTCAATTCCATTCAGTGAGATCAAGGGATGGTAAAGCTAACCTGTGCTTTCACTTGTTAAGCATTAGATCTTTGCCATTGATGCATTTGACACATTAGTGCATTTCCCTTAGATTTATTTACTGATTCAGACATGAGGGTCCTCAGGAGGTTAACCTGGAGAAAAAAAGGGAGAGCAGACTTCCTGCTTTCTTTTTTGGCTTCCTTCCTCTTTGAACAACCTGCCTTACTTGCCTCTTTGGATTTAACCTGCCACTTATTGTAACGTAGAGCTTGACTCTTAGATGATGGACAACATCATCATCTGAAAAGCGTCATCGCAGCCAGATTATTGTGACTTCTTTTTCACCTTAAAGATGCTAATTGATTTTTGAACCATTTATAAACAATATTTTTACTTTTCTTAACATTTTTGCAGTTAAGGACAGTACTTTTTAAATCCCTCTATATCAAAGTGGCCAAATTCACTAGCATGTACAGATAATTTAGTTACACTTGACTAAATACGTCCTAGAGCTGTGCATCAAATTTTTCAGGAAAATCTGTCAGAATCCCATTGGATCCAAAAGTCGGATTCAATCAGATCTGATCAGATTCAAAACCCAATCAGAACTTTCAGATAAGATAAATTGGCATCATGTTTCTTTATTTTATTAAATTTGTATTGGAAAGTTTCAGATTTAAAAAAAAATTCATAAAAATATAGACTCCGTGGATTCGGATTACGAAAATTCAGGTCGGATTGGATGCCCAAGCTCAAGCAAGTACCTATGGAAATAAGGCCCTATTGAACACTAAGGAATGTTAGGTTGTTCCTAACTTACAATGCTACAAAGCACTTGACAGGAAAATAGGATTCACGATTTTTCAGTAGATACTAGCAAATAGAAACTTAGTGTATGACTAGCAAAGACAAACAAGTGCGTAATAGCCTTTCACATGATCAGGCCTCTGTATCTGGTTCATTGCAATTTCATCATTCTTACCAACAGGTCACATGTAAGTTTTCTCAAGGTTTCAATCCACAATTATTCAACATCAATGGTCAGTGATTCCATCCATTGAAGGACCTCAACATTGTCCATTTTGTACATAAAGCTTCAAGTCACCAACATAACTCAAACTCTTTCCATGCCTATTCATTTCTTTGGTTCCAACCATAAACCAGTTAATCTGGCGGCTCAACAAATCAGGTTTCTAGGCATCTCCACCAAGGCAACCATTATTTGAGAAGAATCATTCTTTTGTCGTTGTCAAAGGCCAGATATCTTCATTTTTATTTATTATCATTATCATTCTGGATAATCAAGTAGCAAATTGCTCACCGGCGCAGATGGCACCATACGAGGCCAAATATTTCAAATTTAAGGCCACTTTCTAACGTGGTTTCTAAGTTGGCTAAATCGAGTTAAACTAGTGGTCATTTTCATTCAAAGGAGATTAGCCCTCAACCACCCATGCTCGGATCTCAGTTGGGCTTGAGCACAGAATCAAGTTTTTTTAATAATAATTGCTTTTCAAAGTGAAACGAAAGTACGTTAACTCAAGAAAAGAAAAGAAACATTTTTTCAAAGAGATGTAATCTTCACGGTAGACAAAGTCTACAACATTTCGTAGAAGTTAAGGCTTCATCACCATTGTTTCAGTTGGCTTAAGACATCGTGATACTGATCTAAACCTTCTCAAATGTGTCATATCAAAGATAACTCATATCCTTTCAAGGTATAGGTTTTATGAATTCTTGATAGCCTTTTCCCAATATTGTTTTTCGTTACAATACTAAGGATGGGATCAAATCAAATTTCAAATTCAAGGTTGCCAGAAAACGTGGAAAGGGGAAAGGACCCACCTATTCCATCGTAACGCAAACAGTTAGTTTTGGGTTGTGCCCTCGTTTGACGGAAGAAAAAATCAGGGTTACTTTTTGAGGCTAATAAAGGGGTTAGTGACATATCATAATCAATGTCATAGGCCATTGAAAATGTAAATTGGTAGCCCCAGTTGGAACCTCCAGTGTTTATTTGATTTGATCCCCATCAGTAAACAATACCTTTTATTTTTCATATGGAAAGTCCTAATGTAAGCAACTCCGTAACGAGTAAATGTCAGTAGTTAAAGTGAATGAAATTCCAGTCTAAATCCTCCTTTATTGGTGATATCAACATTGCCAAAAGCAGGATGACTTTTGCCGAAATCGGAGACGTTGGCCAGCGCGTTGCTGGCATTCAATTTGTTAGAAATTCAGTTCAGTTCAACAATCAAAAGTAACCTTGATGGATCCTGTTAAATAGAACGCTTGCCGCATGCTATTTATGATAACACAAGGTTGTGACAAAATGCTGTATTTACAGTAGCTATATTTGTCAAATCTCCTTAATATCTTAAGCTTCTTAAGTTTAAGTTTCATTGAGTGAATGCATCACTGATGCCAAGGTTTTGCAAATTAATTCGCTGGTTTTTTAAGATTGTATGTGTGAGAAATGTAACGATTAAAGTTTTTTCATTTAATTATTTAAATGATCATTTAAATCAAAGAGCATTATTTTGTGAGCTGGCTTTTAACAAAAAGCACTGTTTGACACCTGCTGGGGAATTTGATAGATCTTTGCACTACAAATACGTTTGGATTCAACATTGGATCCAAATTTATCTCAGATTTGTAGCAACGATAAGGTCGAACAGAGTGTCGTTTTAATCATTTATGTTAACCGATGAAAAGGCGCAAATATTTGCAACCACAATTGCTAAAAGGTTCTCTGTAAGAAATGATAAGACGGCCATTGTCCACTAGAGTTCATTTACATAAACGACCATGCTGAGCCTAGTGTTGTACCAATACTCAATAAATCTCCAATTTGCAACCAGACGGTCTAAATAGAATTGTCAGAAGGTTGAAACGTCGGTAAAATAGGAAATCATAGTTTTTTACTAATAAGAATCTATATACCTTTTTAAATCGACTAGATTTTTGATCAAATGGGTGGTTATGCATATGCACATATATCAGTAGAAGCCCTCCTACGGCAACCTCACAATCTAGTTTCTTTTCAAAAGTATGGACGCCCTCTTCGACATTTCATATTAGTGTGCTATTTTTTTTTTAATTGAGCATGATGCTACCTGCTCCTCAAGTAGAGAAACAAGCCATTATGTAAAAAAAATATTGCCAAAATAACACTGTTTTCATTAACTTGTTCTCTATCTAGCAACAGAGCTTTTAATAAGAGATGCGAAGTCTGCTCAGTGATTTTTATCATCAGCCGTTGTCAATTCCAACCAGTGCTCAAATGGTGCGAATACAACAATATTTACCACTTACTGTAAAGTGTATTTATGTTTTGTAAACATATGACCCTAAAATAGAGCGTTTTGTAATACACCGGCAATGTCCAGATCCATCCCACTGCCGCTGCGGATGCACTCATATCCATTTAGTTTCTTTTGAGCAATGACTGTTTGTCTTTCTCAAACATCTTCTAAGCCTCTCTTGTGTTGTGCCTCTTCACAATCTAAAGAAGTCTGCGACTTACAAAGCAAACGGTTTTGACGGCAGTGCATGTTCTTCTACCGTTATGAACGATAAGTAGTTGTTCCAATTAAAATTCAGTTTTTAAAGTTTGTGAAAGAAATTTATGAATTTGACGCCCAAATTTTGTTCCACAGTACAGCTTGATATAGGGTGAGAAAATTAAATTGAAAAGCAAACAGAAAAGCAACTGGAACCCGATCATGAAGATCTGACAAAGAGCTTCGGCTGCCATCATACAACTCCACGTTGCGCAGGGAAGTCAAACTCGAGACTGAAAGCTCTTCCCGGTCAAAAAGGTCACCCGACAGCTATCACAGCAGTAAGCTTCAACAAGTTGAAAGAGACCTGGCGTGAAAATAAAAGCACGGCCAAACAAAAAGTCAGTCAAATCACTGACAAAGAAAACCCCACAGGTCGTCACAAAAGATCAGAAGAGAAGGTCAAGAAAATTCCGACCAAGATCGAAGCGAAGACGCCAACCCACGAAAGACCATGACCTCCTAGGACATAGAAGAATGGGTCCACAATGACCTGGCCTCCACAGGTTCTGCTGGAAATATTGTCATACAAATCTCACCCTGATAATTTGTTGCTTCTATGAAGAAAAACGCTAGCCAGAAGTCGTAGTTTTGTGAAATTCTTGCAAACTGCGTCCTTTGACAGCTCACTCCTGATGAGAATCTATTCGCGGTGGAAATCACTTCAACAACCAAACTAACCGTGTCTTGGGCTCCAAATCGAATTCATCGCCCACTCCGAGTACCTTTCTGTACTTTTTGGAAACCAATACCAACCACTCACTTGGTAGTGGACCAACGCAGTTGTCCGAACTGCAAAGAGCCGCCCATTAATCTTCGTTCGACATGAGGCAAGATAACAAGTGCATAACAAGTCAATTGCTGGAGGGACAGGTCGTTCTGTGACTTCTTATGTACGGCTTACTCTGACGGCGTTCCTTGCGTGTCCAGCAACATGGATCTACGCCCCGCCCAAAGCTAAAGTTAGGTTCTAGACTTATCCCAAAATATTTTGGTCAGTTTCTGAAGGTAAGGACGAAGCGGCCTCCAGGAGCCCGACCATTCAACCAAACGGACTTTTATCTAGTTGCGTTCCATTTCTTAGGGGCTACAATTAAACTCTGCGACAGCATCAAATCATCATGAAGCAGTTATTTCCCTGCATTCAAGAATGGGCATTTGCCAATCGTGGAGAATAACCATGCCATGCTATGTTTGTGCCTCCTTCAGTGTTTAGAATATCAAATGGTTACACTTGGGTCCGTTTTCTTACCCACTCTCCTGTCAAGGTTATTAAGTTCCGTCTGTTTTTCTATCTTATAAAGTATCCCGTCAGCCTGTATGTATCTACAATGATAAAAGTTTGTTGTGTTTGTCCGCACGGGTGCGCATAATAAATCCCACTGTGTATAAGAACGGTTGTCTGGTTTATTATTCCAGTTCGGACGGAGCATCATAGATAGAGCTGAATCGACTTTATGGTCCAGGAACGCCTTATGAGTGACGAAAGAGCGCGAGAAGGATTTGTGCTGCAGTGGCGTACTCAAAATTCAGTCGTTCCCTCTAAAAGGATTGAGAACTAAGTCCATACATGTAAGATATCCAGGCTAAACCATGGCCGGATTAAGGATGCGATTGTGGCAGGGGTAGTTGAAGGAACGCGAGAGTGCACCAAGTCCAGGGTGACGATCTCGTGGATCCGGTGAGTCGGCGGCGGCGG